>NC_080068.1:97487975-97805385 GCF_949987535.1 Balaenoptera acutorostrata | reverse complement strand
AAAACAGGCAAGCAAGCAAGCCGGTAAGCACACAAACAAAAAATAAACTAGAAGATTTGAACCTGTGTATGTACTTATAACTAACTATAAAAGACCTTAAGTTGTGTACAACATTATAATTGTATACTTTGAGTTAAAGATCAATGGAATTATTCTTGCTTTTGAAAAAATAATTATTAATAGTTTGAACACTTTTAGAGATGGAACCAAATATAAAATGACTCTGCTTTTATAACTACAGTCTCTAACTTGTCTGTATTTGGCAATAGACTTTAAATTCTTAGACAGTAAGGGGCATGTTATCTTTGTATTTTTGTTCCTAGGGCCTAGCACACAGTAGGTTCTCATTAAATGTTAATTGTTTTGAATTAAATTAAAGACAGATGGGATTTATATAGAACAAAATAATCTTTAAAATGAATTATAAACCTCAAACCAAAACAAGCTAACATTTTCAAGTGTGAAAATAAGTATTATTTCTAAATGAATCTCATATGTCATGAATCAAAACTGTAGTATCTCAAATATTTTTACCTTTAGATTTGAAGCAAGCAACAGCTATGCAAAATGCTTCTAAATGTTAAGACGTGTTTGTGTAGGATAATTTACCATGTGACTTTGAACGGTAGTTTAACTCACCCCTCCACCCTTCAAACATCTGGTATGTTTCCAATAAATAGGGCAGCAGAAAAGGTAATATAGAAGAAAAACTTGCTCAGGGGGTTAGGGATATAAGTTTGTTAGGCTGTGGGATTATGGATGTATATGCTTTTAATCATGGAAGATTATGTGCATACAATCAGAATTTTTATTAAAAAATATAAATAGATTCTGAACAACTGTTGAAATTTAAAATGGAAGCAGTGAGCTCCAAGGACAATGTAATTTTCTTAACAATTACAGCTTCCATTCCTTGAGAATTTTTATTTTGCCAGCCATGGCAATGGGCAAATTGAGTTCATTACCTTTTGTCCTTAAAACCATCTTAAAAGATAGGTATGGTCTTCAGTTTAATTATGAAGGAACTGAAGTGCAAAGAGTTGAACAAAGTAGCTGCACTACTTCACAAAATAGAAACCAGCAGAACAAGATTTGACTTTGGGTCTCACAGGTGCGAAGGCACATGCTCTTTTTGCTACCTATCTCTTATAGTTCTTGTGAAACTAAGGTAATGATAATGTAAACACTTTACATAAATTAACATATTTAATCCTTACAGCAAAACTATGGGAGAATTGAGGAGACAAGTTATATGAATTGACCAAGGGCAAATAGCTGACATGTGAGACCAGGCTCTTAAGCACACACTACACTGTTTTCTTTATATAAGAGAAATTATGGACAGCTCCTCGCTCAAAGCAGGATGTGTATTGGGCACCAAGTAAATGTAAACTCCTTTCTCTACATATTCTCAATGATTTCTGTAAAGTGAACACTTAACACGTTTGTTGACTAAATTGTGGAAATGATAATGCATGTATTATATAGGTATATTAAAAAAGCAGAACAAATACTAGATACCCCCTCAGACTATTGTTTTATATGGCATTTCATCCTTCCATTTATAGGAGAGTTATGATTTTCTATATTTAGGTTTATAGAAATATCTGGCATGGTCATCCCTTTTGGGTTATATCTGTTTCATAAACTCTTGTAGTCGGGGCATTTTCATCTAAATGCCAGGCAATTTGTGATTACTCTTTGTTTTATGACCTTTCAGTTAGTATGCAATCTATTTGACAGCGCTCATCCAACACCTACAGCAATTTTGCCTAATATGAGAGCTAGTTTTCCTGAGACACTAACTTGGGCCTGAATAAATCAAATATGTCCCAATACTTCTACAATCCTTCCTTAATCAGCTTATCTTCAAATGGTATGACAAAAAGAATCATGTTTGCTGGCATGATTTGTTTCTTTGGTAATCTATGCTAATTCCAGTTTATAGTCTATTGCTTTTTCTTAACTAGACTATTTTTATGAATAGGTAGTTCATCATTCCAGTGAAGCTAGAAATAAATATGCTTAAGGAGAGAAGAGGTTTTATACCACCATCATATGGCAGATCATTGAACTTTATCATTTGCCTTCCTTTAATTTAAATAGATAGATATAATTGGTAGGGAGACCTTTTGAGAGATATTTATTTGGTTTATGGTCATTTTATGCCTCTGTCCCCCCTTCCACCCCGCCACACACACACATACAGTTGAGCATTCATGTCTGTATTCTTTGCTCCCTCTAAATAGAATATCTGTTTTGGGGGGGCCAGAAGTAATGATTTTTATAGCTATTTTGTTACCTTCCATGCCTATCAAAATAAGAAGCACATAGTAGGTGATCAACAATTCTAGTTGGTTCATATTCTCAGTCAACTGAGAAGGGATATAAAGTTGTGGTCGACAAACTTTAGATTTAATCTTCTTTGATTCCTATTGGCTCTGTAATCTTGGGAAAGTTATTTAAACCTCAGCTTTTCATCTGTGCTTTGGGGCTGATAACAGTCCTTACCACATGGGGTCAAGTGAGATAAATAGCACTGTGGTGGGCGCATTGTAAAGACTGAAAATATTATTCTCTTTAGTTGTTTATTTAAAAATATTTATTGAACACCTACTATAAGCCAATTGTGGCCTGAGCTAAGGCGTAGGAAAGTCAAATTGTTTTTGACTTGGAGGAGACTGAGAAATGGCGAGATACATATACAACAGAATGTAATAAGTATTACAATCCATTTTGTGAAAATATGGCTCAGCAAATATCTAAATGCCTGAGAATCAAGGAAGAATTCAGAGAGAAAATAGTGTTTGAACTGATGTCTAAAGATGAACCAGATCAAAAGCAAGGAAATTGCAGGCATTTAAATATATGATTAAATTGCTTTTCTATGTGACAAGTTCTTTCATGAAATTTGCTGTGTACAAGTATACTAGGGTTCTCCAGACAAACAGAACTAGTAGGATCTATATAGCTATATCTATATCTATATCTATATCTAATCTATATCTATATCATATGGATATATAAAAGATTTGTTATGAGGAATCGGCTCACACAATTATGGAGGCTGAGAATTTTCACAATCTTCCCTCTGCAAGCTGTAGACCCAGGAAAGTTGGTGGTGTAATTCAGTTGAAATTCGAAGACTTGAGAACAAGAAGAGCCAATGGTATAAATCCCAGTCTGAGGGCCAAAGACCATGAGATGAGATGAGATGACCCAGCTCATCCAGTGAGGCAGGAAAGAAGAGGCAAATTTCTTTTTCCTCTACTATTTTTTTTTTAACATCTTTATTGGAGTATAATTGCTTTACAATGGTGTATTGTAACAAAGTGAATCAGTTATACATATACATATGTTCCCATATCTCTTCCCTCTTGCATCTCCCTCCCTCCCACCCTCCCTATCCCACCCCTCTAGGTGGTCACAAAGCACCGAGCTGATCTCCCTGTGCTATGCGGCTGCTTCCCACTAGCTATCGGTTTTACATGTGGTAGTGTATATATGTACATGCCATTCTCTCACTTTGTCCCAGCTTACCTTTTCCCCTCCCTGTGTCCTCAAGTCCATTCTCTAGTAGGTCTGCATTTTTATTCTCGTCCTGCCCCTAGGTTCTTCATGACCATCTTTTTTTATTAGATTCCATATATATGTGTTAGCATATGGTATTTGTTTTTCTCTTTCTGACTTACTTCACTTTGTATGACAGTCTCTAGGTCCATCCACCTCACTACAAATAACTCAATTTCATTTCTTTTTATGGCTGAGTAATATTCCATTGTGTATATGTGCCACATCTTCTTTATCCATTCATCTGTCAATGGACATTTGGTTGCTTCCATGTCCTGGCTATTGTAAATAGAGCTGCAATGAACATTGTACCACAATGTTCATTTCCTCCACTTTTTGTTCTATTCAGGCCTTCAAGAAATTGGATGATGCTTACCACATTGGGGAAAGCAATCTATGATTCAAATGCTAATCTCACCCAGAAACACTTCACAGGTGTACCCGGAAATAATGTTATATTTGGGTACCCCCATGGTCAGCCAAGTTGACACATAAAATTAACCATCACAACAGGCAATACGCTCATTGAGTATTTTTATATAATTTGCTTCAAATGGAGGGAGGTCCTTCTTTTCAACACACACTAGGCAATATACCTCTCTAATTATCATCCCAACAATATACACTTAAAACATTTTCTGTTGGAGAAGTATGTTTATGTGTGTGTATGTGTGTGTGTTTAATTTAACAATTTAACAGTTTCTTCACGGTGATAGTGGAAAAGTAAGTTAACCTATTTTGAGTCCTAGGGTACTCATCTATAACATGGGACAGCTACTCCTGACTCACAAACAATAAATGTGTAGAACCCTGGTGACTTTTCAGTTTAGGTTCTTGCCCTGGATCATAGTGTGACTTTAATGTGCAAGGAATTTTTGTGTTTGGGAAATAACATGACTTCCTACATTGCTGCATGCTTTATTCATTGGATAACTTAGGGTTTTGGAAAGGGTCTTTTCTTTCTCATGTATAATTTCACTAAAATAAGTAGGTCAGGGTTTCGACTCCATGAGATTTCTTAAGTACCCATATTCTTTTTCTTTTGTTTCTCTGTCACTCCCTGTGGTGTTTTCTTGTGTGCTTGGCAAAGTTTTTTCACCATCTCAATGTACACATCCCAGCCTATGGGAAGGGAGAAAGAGGACAGAGAAAAAAAGAAACTTCCTTATAAGGACACCATGCAGGACTCGAACACATCAGTCCCATCACATTTGCTGGACAGAATTTAGTCGAGGGGTTTTAACTGGTTGCGAGGGTGTCTGGGATATATAGTCTTTAACCAGGAGGCTATGTGCTCAGCTGAAACCCAGAGGTTTAATTATTAAAAGAGAAAGGAAGAATGGACACTAAGGAATAATTAGCAATCTGTACCATGTGCATGCCATTGCAACAATTCTTTAAGGGTGATCTTTTTGTCCATATTCAATGGATAAGATAGTTGAAATTCAGAGAGAGGAAATTACTTGTCAAAGTCACTTAAATGTGCAGATCAAATAAGAAGGGCAATTTCAATCAAGACAGCGCTACACTAGGTTCTCAGCTATAAAAGAGAAGGAAAAAAGTAGCTACTTAATGTTGTTTTGCCACCCAACAGAAAACAGGCACCTACAGTGTTCGTGTGCCATTGACAAGGCTATGTTTTGCAGGCAATCTTGTGGGAGCTGACATAACAGGAAGAAAATTAAATCATTGAAAGTAGTAGCTAGAGTTAAGCCTTTGGGAGAAAAAAAAAAAAAAAGCATGACTTGTTTTCAATTACATGATTACACAGGTCTCAAAGATTCTCCTGTATGTCCCAAGTAGTTAAAATCTCCATTCTTTTTAACCATCAGCTTTTAGTTGAATTTTTAGTTTGAGAGAACAACCCTGAGAACACAAGTAATATAAATTTACAGGTAAAACAAATTCAACCCTGAAAACATGGGGATGACAAGATAATAAAAAATGTAGGAGCAAAAACGTTGGACAAGGCCTATCAATTTGCCAAAATTTTGAGGTCAGATGTCCACGAGCCATGAAATTGTTTAAAAATTGCTCTGGATAAATAAATATATGTTTGGAAGAATTGCTTACACAGTGATTTTTGAGCTTTCTATTTAGGAAAATGATAAGAAAAGTGAGAGAAAAAATTTATTAGGGCCAGTGACAACGTGAATACTAGGGACTATATCCATGCAGAAAGATGACATATTCAGCAGTATATAATCACTGCCCCTACTCCGCCTCACTCATGAGAAGAAGTTTCTAAGCAGCTTCAATTATTACATAGTCTTCAGTACTTCTTCCAGGCATTAAAAATTTTCAATCAGCTATCTAATTTTATTTTGGAATTCTTACCTTTTAAAATTCTTTTACTTTTTTTCATTATGTTAGAAAAACTCAATTAGATTCCACTGGTTTTGATACACTTCCTTTACCCTACCAATTTCCCTTAAAGACAGGTTGCCTATAGGCTTTGTTGGTAGGTAAGTTTGGAAGAAAGTAGGGAAGTTTTGGTAGAAAGCAAAAAATATTCCACACTGAGAAGCTAGAATTTGAAAATAGAAGCCATTCCTATATGTTGAGCATCATGGTTAAAAAGAGAATCTCAGTTGATTTATTTGATAGAATTAATTGATTAATAGCAATGACAAAAAAAAAATGTTATGATCCCAGCATCTCACATTACACTTGTCACCTCTAAGATTCCTTCTCATCCTCTAATGCCCCCACTCACCAAAAACTGATGAGTAAATTCAGAATCCTTGGCTAAGTAGCCTTTGGAAAATTTTCTCTCCTTGGTTATCAGTCAATATTTGAGTAATAAACACTCAGTAAGCCCTGTAATATAGTAACTTTCTAGTGTGCAGAATTAAGCAAAACATTTAACTGTGATGATGGAAAAATGGAATTAGATGCTGTGTAGATTGATTTTAGTAGTTTACAAAATCCACATATTTGTTTGGTCTATTTATCTTGTCTTTGAGGATGTCTGAAATTCTCACTATTTTATCCAGTCCTTTGAGTAAGGCTGTGTATTAGACTGCTCAGTCTGACATGACAGAATACCACAGACTGGCTTGCTTCAACAATAGAAATTTAGTTGCCATAGTCCTGGAGGCTGGAAGTCCAATATCAAGGTTCTGGCAAGGTCAGTGTCTGGTAAGATCTCTCTCCTTGGGTTGCAGATGGCTGCCTTCTTACCATGTCATCATATAGCCTTTCCTCTTATGAGCACATGAAGAGAAAGAGAGAGAGAAAAAGAGAAAGGGAGAGAGAGAGCAAGAGAAAAAGAAGAGATCCCTGATGTCTCTTCATCTTCTTATAAGGACACTAGTTCTATCATATTAGGGTCCTACCCTTATGACCGCATTGAATCTTGACTAAAGTTTAAATGCCCTATCTTGAAAAACAGCCACCTTTGGGGGTAGGGCTTCAACACATGACTTTTGAGAAGACTTAATTTAGTATATAAGAGACTTTGTCACCCCAAAGCACTATGAGAAAACAAATCTATATCCTGAGTGAAGAAAGAGGCTAAAGACTTAAAATGCTCCTTAACATGGACAGCTTTGGCATATTTATTAGCTGTCATTTTAGAAATCACGAAGCAGGATTTTGGTAGTTTAGGACATGGGACAAAGGATTTTTCATGGAGGGGGTAAAATGGCCTAGGAAAAGACGATACACCATTTGCAGGTAGGAACGCTGTCATAGGGACACAGGTAGTTGAAAGTTGAAGTGAGGGGCAGGGATGCAGAAATGAGCAAGAACCATATTTGTCTCATTCTTGCTCCTTTGCCATAACCCACCTGCCTTTCTACTCCTCGGCTAACATGCATAAAGTAAATTCCTAGTAGAATCTATCATGATTTACTGTCACTGTCTTGATCCTCTTCTTGGGTCTCTTTGTCCAGTTGCCTGGTCTCAGTTTCTTACATTTGATTATAATCAGCATTGTTCTCATTCCTTGGACAATTTGACTGAAACGTTCATTAGATATAGCATTAAAAACAATAATATGCTTATCTAAGTAAAAGATGGATACTGTTCTTACAAAACTTATCTATAAAAATTTTAGCCAACATTGTCTGAAACTTATAATGTAAGTGCTTTACATTCGTCTTTTCATTGTATACCTGTAACACCCCTAAAAATTATGTTCTTTATTATTTCCATGCATTTCTGGTATTGAACCTGGACCTCTTACATTTTGCTAGTATCCCTTGTTAGTCTGCCATGTTCTTGTCTCAGAATAAGAGGTTGCACCTATCCTTTAGGATATAACCTAGGATATAAAATTGCAGAGACACAGAATGGAAGATTTCTTCAAATCTGAGTCCCCAAGACACAAGGGCACTGGGGCAGGTGGCCAATTCAATGCTAGACATCCATCAGAACCACTGGTTTGTGCTGAGTAATGAAGACGACTGCTTTATGGGGTGGGTTTTCCACTTGACAGTAGGTTATTGTGTTTGACACTATAAGGAAGAATGTACATGAGTGTTTCTGCAGACATGTCACCTCCCTTAAAGGCACCTCTAACCTACACAGTGCAGTCTGCTCAACTGTCTTATTGTGGCTGCGTATCAAGGGCTCCCTTTTCCCTGAGTACCCAGGAATTTTACTGATAAACATACTGCTTGGAATTAAAGAGTACTTTAGACAGATAATTGTGCTTTCAGATTCTTAATCTCTTTTGGACATATTTCATTACTCATTTAATGTAGCTTGAGTTAGATTATTTTAAAATAGATTCAATTAAATGTAATCTACAAATCATTTAAAGGCACTATCATATTGCATTATCAATGTGCAATAGTTATGTTGAGTGGGTGTCTAATATGTGCCTGGCATTATACTATAACACTAACAACAATCTGAATGTTAAGTATTTGTCACCTCCATTTAAAGATGCAGAAACTGAGACAGATGTTTGACAGAGAGGTTAAATATCTTTTCCAGCGCTACAGAGCATAGAACAGCAGACGGAGCTGGGATTTGAAACCATGGCTGGTAAACAGCAATTCTGTTGCGGTTTTACCGTTATTCTATGGTTTCTCAAATGATTTTGACTTTTCTACAGGTGAACACAGTCACTATGTTTAGACTCTATTCCGGTGTATATAAAAGATGTGTTTATTTGCTCTCATCACTATTTCCTCTATTGTCTAAGACTGGGCCCAAATAGTTCTATATATTTATGATAGAATTAAAAATTATGTATTCTTTGTATATATTAGAAGTTTTCCTTGTCTTGAATAAAAGAACACCAGAGAAAAACTCAGATTAGAGCTTTCTTGAACCATGTTAAAGAAAAAGTAGAAGTTATTAATTTTCGTTTGGCATTTTAAAGACGTATTAAATGCCTGGAAGGTTAGGGATTTGGCTTAAACACTTGGCCCTGCTTTTTATCCACAGGCTTGTCTGTGACCTCAGAATCACTGTGCAGATTTCATGAATGGGCATATTTGGGTGTTTTTTGAGAGTATTTTTTCCTGTCTTTGGGCTTCATATTTGTGTTTCCAAATGAATGTGCATTTCTGTATGAGTAAACGCGAGTCTACTTTTTTTTCCACAGAGATGATTTTATTTCCAATGAGGTCTGTAATGGAGTTAGGGTAGTTTCTGATATTTAAGAGAATTAAAATCCTGCTTCAAGAGAATTCAACATTAACCCTTCTATTTGTTAATATTCTACCATCTTCAGGTCTCTCTGCCCACTTATTTTCTGACTAAATAATAAGCACTCTCAGAGCCAGTTTTCAAAAATTTACTTTGAAATTTTTATTTGGTCAGCAGCCTCAAGATCTGAAGGGGATTACATTTTCCCCCTTTTCTTGTTTCTTGAACTAGCATAAATAATCCTCTTTGTGATAATACCCTGTCTCCCAGCGTGCTTGTTTATCATAAGAGGACTCTTGTTTCCATGGACTAATGCACTCAGAAGCTTGGCTGACTTTCTGATGTAAATGTCAGACAGGAACCATGTCTTTGCTTTTCCAGCCAAATTGCCTCGTTTTTACAACACTATGCTTGATTTATAGGGGTCTTTGAGATATTGAAATTGCCCCCTGCACTAAAAGAAATGCATCGTGTAGGCATTTTAGTATAGAAACATTAATAAGAATAATTTATAGGGGAAATGGGTTGCAGTGTTCTGGAAAATACTCAACTCTTTGAGCAAAATATGGCAGTGTCAATGAACAACACTGACATTCTAAAGGGAGGTACATATATTGAAGGCTAACCAGAGCCAATCCCAAAAGAATGTCATAATTCCTTAGTTTGGATTTAAATAACCCTTATAGAAATAATAAAAAAAAAGGAACATAAGAAATTGATTCATTTTTGTTTTTCTTATAATATGCTTCATTTTTTATTGATAAATGGTCCATAGTGATCATCAACCACATGCTTACTCAAAAATAGGATTTCTACCTCAGTCAGGTCTTTAACTGGGGAACATAGCTGTGTCTATATAGGAAATGGGGAGAATGGAGAAAGAAACTAATTTATTGTACACATTCAACATGCCAGAAACAGGGACAGACAGCTTATATGTCTTTTTAAATTTTAGTCCTTCCATATAACATGAGAAATTGGTGTTAGTGTTCACATGTCATTGCTAAAAGTCAGAGAGGTAAAGTGACATGCCTTAAGTTTCATGGTTACTAAATCTTGGGTCAAGTATGCAATTCAGAGAACACTTTGGTGAGGGGAAGAGAATAGAATAAAATAATTGGTTCAAAAACAAATTTATTTTGTATATAGTTCATTAAATACCAAAATACTACTATATCCAGTGAGTCAAAATTATGTTTTTCAAATACATGATATTACTTCAACACCAGTTGGTATGTTGTGTTGTGGGAATGGGGAGTGTGTTCTGACAACATAACGTTTATCTCTCTTTAGAGTAGTTTCATAATGGTTTTATGTATTAATTAAATGGTTTTATGACTATTCAAAGGTCAGAGAGAATCTTTCAGAATGCTTTAAACAAGAACTATATTTGACAATAGACATAAGGCAATAAAAATTAAAATAGTAGGTAGAAGGTAGAGTAAGAAAAAAGTAGAAATGTAATGGAAAAGCAAAGAAAATGGAAAAATCGAGGGAGAGGAGGGGAAAATCTTGATTAAATCCAGTGCCTTTAGGATATGGATTGCTTCTAGATAATTTTATTTGTTCATGTTTGATCATTTTGAGGGGTCATTATTTTTTGAACATTGGCTATGTACCAGCCTTTTTTCTGGACAATAAAGCTACAGAGTTCCATGACCTTACAAACTCCTGGGTATGACAATGAAAGAATGTATAATGGTATCAAGATGGGGATAATTGGGAGTCACCGTGAGAGAACAACAAAGGGCATTTAACCCAAGTTTTAAATGTCAGGAAAGATTTTTTAAAGGAATTGATAGTTAAACTGGGTTGAGACTAGAGAGTTAAGGACGAGTTAGGCAAAGATAGGGAGTTTAGGCAGGGGACAGAAAAGTATTCCAGGCACATTCTTTTATATGCAGTGTCCCATAAGAAGGAGTGAAATGGCACAGTCTAGGAGATTTTAGTACTTTTGAATTCTTGGAGTGGAGAGTGAGAGGATGCAGGAAGTAGGACTAATGGACAGACTAAGAGGTTATCCATTCTTTATTTCATTAAAGCAAACATCATTATCACCATTGCCATCATTATATCATTCATCCATTTACTATTCACAAACATTTATTATATAGCAAGTGCTCTGACATTTAATGTGAATGTTTTACAGTGGAAAACATTATTATATAAGTTCCTAGCAGAGTTTGAGAAAACACTCCTGTGTTTCTCTTTTGCTCACACACTCACAAGACTTGTGACACCAAATATATATACATTTTCACACAATTAATTCTGTGTGACACTAGCTGGGTGTCCCATAATTCAATTCAATTCTGACACTGTCTACTTGGAATTATCATCAGATACCACAAGTTACATGCTCAGTTCCACAACACTGCCCCCAATTCACATACCAGTTGCAGGTTCTAGATTGTCTGCAACCTGTACTTCTGACTGGCTGTAAATTGGGGTTTCCATGACACCCTTCATGGACTCAGTAATTTACTAGAATGACTCACAGAACTCAGAGAAACATTTACTTACATTTACCAGTTTACTATAAAGAATATAAGAAAGAGTACAGATGAACAGTCAGATGAAGAGATCCACAGGGTGAGGTCCAAAAGAGAATATTGCAAGAGCTCTGTCCCCATGCACCACTTGGCGGGGCACCACTTTCCTAGTATGGTATGTGGTTGTGTTCACCAACCCAGAAGCTTTTCAAACCCCATACTTTGGAAGTTTTATGGAGGATTTATCAAGCAGTTATGACCAATCATTAACTCAGTCTCCTGTCCCTCTTTCCTTTTCCTGGAGAGTGGGGACCAGCTGCCATCCTGAAGCTATGCAGGAGTCCAGTAAGATTCACCTCATTAGAACAAAACACACTCCTATCATCCAGGAAGTTCCAAGGGATTTAGGAGCCTTGTATTCAGGAACTAGGGTCAAAGGCCAAATATTAGAACAAAAGATGTTTCTGGTGTTCTTATCACTTAGGAAATTACAAAGGTTATAGGAGCTCTGTTCAAGGAATGGGGGCAGAGACCAATACATATATTTTCTATTATTTCACACCAGAGAACAAGGACAATGTTTTATTCATCCTTGTATTCTCCATGATAGCCTGAAAATTTCATTGTGAATAAAAGTTGCTAGTACATATATATTTTAGATATGTGTTAAACTGCCTTGATGTTATAATTGATTCTAGATAGCAGCTAGGGGTCAGAAAATGTTTAAAACTCGTGAGGAAATTAAGAAAAGAATTCCATTTACAATAGCATCAAAAATAAGTTAATTAGAATAAATTTAACAAGTGCAACACTTGTATATTGAAAAGTATGGAACATCATTGGAAGAAGTTTAAAATGACCTAAATAAGTGGAAAGACATTATATTCATGGATTGGAAGATTTAATATCATTAAGATGGTAATACTCCCAAATTAATCTACAGATTCAAAGTATTTTCTGTCAAAATCCTAGTGGCCTTTTTTTTTTCTTTTTTTGGAGAACTTGATCAGCTATTCATGGAAATGTGAGGGACCCAGAATAGCCAAAACAATTGTGTAAAAAGAAACAAAGTCAGAGGATTAACACTTTCCAATTTAAAAATTTATTACAAAGCTCCAGCAATCAATACATTGTGGTACTGGCATGAGGATAGACATATAGATCGATGGAATAGAATTAAGAGTCCAGAAATAAACCGTTACATTCATGGTCAATTGATTTTTGACATTGGTGCCAAGGAAATCCAATGGGAGAAAGAATAGTTTTCAACAAATGTTCTAAGACAACTGGATATCTAGGTGCAAAAGAATAAAATTGAACCCTCACCTCATACAATATACAAATATTAACTCGATGTGGATCAAAGGCCTAAATGTAAAAGATAAAACTATAAAACTCTTAGAAGAAAACAAGGTAGTATATCTTTGTGATTTTGAATTAGGCAACAATTTCTTAAATATTATACCAAAGGTAAAAATAGATAAATTGGACTTAATTAAAATTTAAAACACATGTATCAAAGGACAAAACCAAGAAAATGAAAAAACAACCTACATATGGGTGAAAATATTTCAAATCATATATCTGATAAGGGACCCATACATAGAATATATGTATATAATCTTTTACAACCAATTATAAAAATACAAATAACCTAAGCAAAAATTGGCAAAAGACTTAAATAGATATTTCTCCAAAGAAGATATCCAAATGATAATAAGCACATGAAAAGAAGCTAAGCATTGTTAATCATCAGGGAAATGCAAATCAAAACCACAATGAGATACCACTATTACCAACTAGGATGGCTGTAATCAAAAAGTCCAATAATAACAAGGGTTGATAAGGATGTGGAAAAATCAGAACCCACATAAACTTTACTTGGGAATGTAAAATGGCACAGCTACTTTGGACAACAGTCTATAAAATGGTATAGCTACTTTGGACAATATTCTGGCAGTTCCTCAAACAGTGAAACATAGTAACCATACGTTCCAGTAATTCCATTCCAAGAGAAATGAAAACATGTCCAGAAAAAAACTTCTACATAAATGTTCATAGAAGAATGATTTATATTAGAGAAAGAGTGGAAATAATCTAGATGTTCATCAATGGATAAATGGATAAACAAAATGTAGTATAACCATACAATGGATATCATTTGACCATATAAAGGGATAAAGTACTGATATGTGCAATAATACAGATGATTATTGAGAGTGCTATGCTAAATGAAAGAAGCCAGATACAAAAGGCCACATATTATAGGATTTCATTATATGAAATATCAGAATAGACAGACCCATAAAGACAGAAAATAGATTAGTTAAAAAAAATACATGAGGATGATTTGAAAGTCTCTTCTTTCTGTCCCTTGCAATAGGGTTGATTTATCCAAAAGCCACATTACACGCAATGCCTAGGGTCCATGATAATATTTACTACAGTTTCACTGCAGAATATAATTTTGATATTTATTTTTATACAAATGCAGTAATAAACTGTAACTTTTTAATGGAGAAAGGGTCAACTAGGGCAATGTAGGTAAGTCGCACCAAAGTCATCATCAAATCCTATCCACTTCAACTGAAGACCTCCCTGCCACCTCCCACCCCTAAGGTAGAAAGCCTTGGGATGAAACAGAAGCTATATGTATCATGGTAAATTGCAAAAGTGGCCATGATACTCTGCAGTGCTTCCTATTAAGCAGTGGGTTCAAGTTCCCCATGCCTTGTATGTCTCACCTTTGATCAGGAGGATGTGGCAAATGTGACATGTGAGGCTTCCAAGCCTAGATCACAGCAGGTCTTGCAGTTTTCAATCTCATGCCTTTGGGACTGGGCATGTGGACAATCCTTGTCTAGCCTGATGGAAGATGATAGACCAGGTAGAGAGAGGAACCAGTCATCACACCAGTCCCAGGAAGCCAATCTAAAACCAGCATGCTTAACCTGCCTGACAGCTGATGGCAGGCACAAGAGCAGAGATCACTGGAGCATGGTTTCTCATTTTATGTTGAACACAGCCTAATACAATCACTTACATTTTCATGTTTAACTCCAAATTCGATATACTAGCTCACAAAAACTTCTTTAAAAATCTCAGTTTTCAAGAATTTATTTTTGAGATTGATCTAGTTGGAATTTCATTATCTGTTTTCTCCAGTGGTTTTAGAAGATTATGCCCTATGATTGATTTCAGAAGGATGAACAGTTAACACTGTCTGTGTTGGGAAAAAAGCGGTCTCCAGAATAAAATATGTGATCTTGGCAGGAGGAGGGTGTTGAAATATAATTTCCGACTCTTGGATCAACCTCAAACATCACATGCAGGCATTTTCGTACAAAACAACATGATGATTTACTTTATTTAATTATTTAAAAGTACTAACAAGAATATGTAAACAGTAACAGCATACAAAACATTGGGTTTTGAATGCATAGCCTCAGGGTCCAGGTAATGGTGATTTTCATAACTTAAAATAAAAACAAAATTAAAAAAAAAGTGAAACATGCTGTTTACTTTCATTCTGAAGTTAGGTGGTCAAAAAAATAAAGGCTTTTCCTCTGAGTTTGACCCTAAAACAAACTGGTTATTGTTTTCTCTCCAACAGAAGTAATTATAAGCCTGAAGTCACAGCATACCACAAACCAAACCCCAGATAATTGCAGTATTACATAAAAGGATGAAAAAGATATAAATATATTTTATCTGTAAGATGGGATTGGAAAAATTTCTAACCATAAAAGCAATGGGAAAAATCACAAAAGGATATATCAGATTTGATGCTTTTAATTATTTTTTGTCTGCAAAAAGACCATAAAATTAAAATGCAAATAGAAAACTAGAAAAATATTACATGCAAATTACATGACACATTAAAAGTTAATATCATCTATACATAAAGAGTTCATACAAATCAAAAAGGAAACATTTCCATAATTCATCAGGATGAAATTAGATGTTTTATCAACTTAAAAAAATCAGTTTTAATCAACGAAACTCAAACTAAATAAGAATCGCATTTTCACCCATGAATAATTCAACAAACAAACTTAAGGTCTGCTTTTACTGGATACCATTTTGAGGTGTTACTCTTACCAAACTAAAAATCATACTTTTCAGTTTCGTGAGAAAAAAAATAGATCAATAGGCCCACAATGTATGGTCATGCAGGTTGTGCACTGCATAAAGTGCTCAGTTTAAGATGCAGGTGGGCTCCTGAAAACCATGCTTTCCTCCACCTATCAAGCCATAAACCCTGATAAGAGCTACATCTATTTGGTAAAATTAGGTATTACAAATATTTTATATAGGCTAGTGGAGTCTCAATGTGCATGTATATGACATATATACACACATAAAATAGAAAATGCAGGTGAAATATGGTAACTACTAAGGGGAATTTTTAGAGTTTTATGAGAGTTTATTCTGGTGTTTAAGGGTGGGATTATGGGAGGAGATGTCATGAGCAGAGTTCTGAAAAATAAACTGGAATTGATGTCACGAATAAATATTCACAGAGAACAGAAGATGTAATGTTCTAGAAGTGAAAGAATGCATGGTTCATTTAGCATGGCCAGACTTTAGTGTGTGGCGTGTGTTGTCAATGACTGAGGAGGGAAAAGATAGAAAGGGCTTTATATGACATAGTAGGAGTTTGGTGTATCCTGAAGTTAATAGAATCATGGATGACTTTTCAAGCAGAAAAATGACAAAAAGATTTGAGTTTTAGGGAAATTGATCTGGCTACACTAAGCAGAATAGATTGATAATGGTCTTGGAAAGGGATTAAACATCTGACAAGTTTCTCTGTTCCTCTGGGTATATGATTGCCAGGTCTTGCAGTGCCTTGCTATGATGTTAGACCTGAGTTCTTTGAGACACATACAAACCTTAATTAGATATTCCTTCCCCTCCCCACTCCTGCTTCTTCCACACTATGTAATGCAACAGTTCCAAAATTAAGGGATGTGTTTGTCATAGAATTTGAGACTGACCCAGGTGACAATTATTCTGAACTCCAAATTCCTGGAAGAGGGAATCTGGTCGGTTTAGAGAGTGCTGGGTTATTCGTCAGGTCCAACAACCATGGCTAGTTACAAAGCTGCCTTACTGCCCCTCCTTGCTTCAATGAATGAAGATAGGACAACTCCTAAGGAAAAGGAAGTGTTTTGATTCATTTTGACACAACTAAAATGTATTGTGTTCAATCAGGCTGGGAAAGTCAGCCATAAAAGAGAGAGATGGAAGGGAATGCGAGGAACATCAGGGGAATGGCTGATAGAGTTAGGAAATATAGTTATGAAAATGATCTTAAATATATCAAGACTTTTAATGTTATTTGTACATTTGACGCTGCTATTTCCTTTCTAGGTACTCTGGATACATCACGGGTCTCAAAGTACTGGAGTCTCTCTATCTCCTCTCCTCATTTATTCTAGATAAATCTTACTTCTTGCTCTATTCTCTATGTTCCAACACCTTTAATATGTTTGAAAATTATCTGGTCCTAATTTGCAATTTTTGAGTTTTGAGCTTATTCTTCTGAGTTTTCTTTGTTGCCTAAAATATCTCTCCCTGACTTTTCTATACCTTAAAGGGCCTAGGCTCATCATTTTAAGGAATCAACCCAGGCATCGACTAGTGCAGGAATATTTACATTTCAGGGTAATGGAGTATTCTTCCCCTGAGACATTGTCCATACTGCTCTCATTTCACTTCCTTCTGGATACAGAAAAGATTCTTTTGTATATCTCACAAGACTTCATTCTTAGGATAAGGACTATGTCTTATTCATCTTCATAACCTGAAAGGATATTAAGGTGCTTTGTTCATAGTTAGCACTCAATAAATGTCTGTTGAGTGAATGAAAGGGTGATTACAATCAAAGATATTGAGGAGGAGCAGGGTAAAGATATTGATTAATTGTATATTTGTTAAGAAAAATTGACTTGCTAAGTCTGGAGGTAAAATGAGGAAATAAAAGGTATAATTTCTGATCTTATAAAAGGGGAAGAAAATAATGAGAAGAAAAAGAAAAAGAAACATATATTCAAATGCTTGCTCAAAGAGAGGAAAAATAAAGAATCATAGAACATGTGGCATAAACAGAAAGCAAAACAAGATAATAGAATTAAATCCAAATGTATCAGTAGTCAAAATGAATGTAATCTCCAGTTAAAAGACAATGATATTGAGCAAGATCTTCAAAAACATCAAGCTCTAGGGTGATTACAAGAGTCATAGAAAGTGGAAACTTGAAAGTAAAAGAATTGAAAGCAACACTAAACAAATATGTTTTAATACTTAAAAACATTTTAATAACTTTTAATATTTGTAGCTTAACATTATTTGTAAGAACAGTTGCAATAATAGAAACCTGGGGAAAAACAAATTTCTATGAGAGCAAATTGAATAAATGACTTACAATAAAATAATACAACACATACCAAACAAGAGGGAAAACAAATGAACTTTAGGCACATATCGCAACAGGAATTATTCTCAAAAGCATGAGACCAAGTCTAAAAGCAAATCCAAGGAAAAAAATATTTTTTAATATAAAATTTAAAACATGCAAATCTAAGCAATCCATTGCTTAGGAAATATAAGCATATGGAAAAGACAATAAGAAAGGACGAATGATAGTAAACAAAGAATTCATGCCAGAGGTTCTTTCTCATATGAAGGAAGAAGACTGGGATCAGGCATACAGTGGGCTTCAAATACACTGGTAATTTTCTATTTGGTGGGTGTACTAGCAGTCCATTCAATACCATTCTTTAAACCAGCCAACAGACTTTAAACATATATGCATGTATGTTTATAAAAAATATGTATATTTATTTATATTTATACATACATACGTGTATATATATACACAATATATATTATATTGTGTTGACATATTTTAAAATTAAAATTAAATGCAAGGCTTGTATTCCTATACACTAATGATGAAAAATCTGAAACAGAAATTAAGGAAACACTCCCATTTACCATTGCAACAAAACGAATAAAATACCTAGGAATAAACCTACTTAAGAAGACAAAAGACTTGTATGCAGAAAACTATAAGACACTGATGAAAGAAATTAAAGATGATACAAACAGATGGAGAGATACACCACGTTCTTGGATTGGAAGAATCAACATTGTAAAAATGACTATACTACCCAAAGCAATCTACAGATTCAATGCAATCCCTATCAAACTACCAATGGCTTTTTTTCACAGAACTAGAACAAAAAACTTCACAATTTGTATGGAAACACAAAAGACCTCGAATAGCCAAAGCAATTTGAGAAAGAAAAAGGGAGCTGGAGGAATCAGGCTCCCTGACTTCAGACTATACTACAAAGCTACTGTAATCAAGACAGTATGGTTCTGGCACAAAAACAGAAATATAGATCAATGGAACAGGATAGAAAGCCCAGAGATAAACCCATGCACATATGGTCACCTTATTTTTGATAAAGGAGGCAAGAATATACAATGGAGAAAAGACAGCCTCTTCAATAAGTGGTGCTGGGAAAACTGGACAGCAATATGTAAAAGAATGAAATTAGAATGCTCCCTAAAACCATACACAAAAATAAACTCAAAATGGATTAAAGACCTAAATGTAAGGCCAGACACTCTCAAACTCTTAGAGGAAAACATAGGCAGAACACTCTAGGACATAAATCACAGCAAGATCCTTTTTGACCCATCTCCTAGAGAAATGGAAATTAAAACAAAAATAAACAAATGAGGCTTAATGAAACTTAAAAGCTTTTGCACAGCAAAGGAAACCATAAACAAGGTGAAAAGACAATCCTCAGAATGGGAGAAAATATTTGCAAATGAAGCAACTGACAAATGATTAATCTCCAAAATATACAGGCAGCTCATGCAGCTCAATATCAAAAAAACAAACAACCCAATCCAAAAATGGGCAGAAGATCTAAACAGACATTTCTCCAAATAAGATATAGATTGCCAACAAACACATGAAAGGATTCTCAACATCATTAATCATTAGAGAAATGCAAATCAAAAGTACAATGAGGTATCACGTCACACTGGTCAGAATGGCCATCATCAAAAAATCTACAAACAATAAATGCTGGAGAGGGTGTGGAGAAAAGGGAACACTTTTGCACTGTTGGTAGGAATGTAAATTGATACAGCCACTATGGAGAACAGTATAGAGGTTCCTTAAAAAACTAAAAATAGAACTACCATACAACCCAGCAATCCCAGTCCTGGGCGTATACCCCGAGAAAACCATAATTCAAAAATAGTCATGTACCACAATGTTCATTGCAGCTCTATTTACAATAGCCAGGACATGGAAGCAACCTAAGTGTCCATCAGCAGATGAATGGATAAAGAAGATGTGGCACATATATACAATGGAATATTACTCAGCCATAAAAAGAAACGAAATTGAGTTATTTCTAGTGAGGTGGATGGACCTAGAGACTGTCATACAGAGTGAAGTAAGTCAGAAAGAGAAAAACAAATACCATATGCTAATACATATGTATGGAATCTAAAAAAAATGGTTCTGAAGAACCTAGGGGCAGGACAGGAATAAAGATGCAGTTATAGAGAATGGACTTGAGGACATGGGGAGGGGGAAGGGTAAGCTGGGACGAAGTGAGAGAGTGGCATTGACATATATACACTACCAAATGTAATGGGAAGCAGCCGCATAGCACGGGGAGATCAGCTCAGTGCTTTGTGTCCACTTAGAGGGGTGGGATAGGGAGGGTGGGAGGGAGACGCAAGAGGTAGGGGATATGGGGATATATGCTTATGTATAGCTGATTCACTTTGTTATATAGCAGAAACTAACACACATTGTAAAGCAATTTTACTCCAATAAATATGTTAAAAAAATGTGATATAGGAATTTGAGGTTAAATAGAGGTTAGAAATAAAGTATTAATAAAAAAAAACCTCTCAAGATAATTACATGGAATGATGCACTACCTTAAATAGTCTGGGCGCTTCTTCCAATACCATACATATAACACACGGGCGTTATAAAGAGTATTGAAACATTTTCTGTAAAGACTTTAAATCCCAAATTAAACTTTTATGTAAATACTGTTATTGTAAAAAAAAAAAACAATTAAATGCAAAGCATGTAATTGAAATAAGTTGAAAAACACCCACATGTCAGAAATTTAATGAGAATCAACAATTTCATATATCTGCATGATGAAATAGTATGCACTCATTAAATGAATTATAATTAATTTTAATGTCAAGGAAATCATTTATGATGTCACATTTAACTGAAAAATGTTAACAAGCTAGAAAATGCTGAGAATAATACGGTTTTCATTATGTAAAGAATGAAATATTATTTACTTAAGAAGGCTGGAAAGAATACACAAATATCCTAACAGTGGTTGTTTCCCTGTGGTAGAATTGTAGACATATTATTATTTTTTCTTGATTCTTTATATATTTCTAAACTTTTCTGATGTTGTACATAGAGTACATATTGGGTTTCCCTGAGTGCAGTTGAGCATGTGTTATTTTTATGATTTAAAAACACTATCAGTCATAATCAGTAGAAAAAGAATTTTAAGAAAAAATACTAGAAAATGAACAAGCAATTTTTTACTCTACAGGATTTTGATTAATGAAGCACTTTCTCCTCTTGCTTAGTTCATCTGGAAATCTAATAATGGTAAATTGTTACTATTTATATTTTTACTATTTCTGATTGGTACATGAGAACTGGACTGGGCGCATTAAAAATACATGATGGGAACCATGCCTTTGGTTCCCTTGAATTCATCCTTATAATTGAGCACATCTTTTGAGGGAACCCTTGGGTTGTAACAAGAGATTGTGAAGAATGAGGCTTCTATGACAAGGTGACTCCCATACCTGTCCAATGTGGATCTTTTTCCTTTATATATCCAATGTGGATACTTTTCTATCTAGAGGGGGCAACAAGGATAGGTCCTGTACAGCTCTTGAGGTCTGTTACATGTACCCCTGTGAGTATTCTCGCTTAAGAGAAATGTCTAATTCTGCTTTGCTGGAAAGATGGATTTCCTATCCTAGATTCTTGAAAGTGAATGTGATGTTAAGTCTGGCCACTGGAGTGACACCAGGTAAACCATTAACAAGCCTTTAATAAATTAAAAGCCAAAATTTCTTTGCAATTAAAAATATAATAGTCTTAATCTCTAACAGTGTTTTAAAATAATTACTGACAAATTTGATCCCTATCTCACTTTATCAATAATCTCAAGAATCAGTAATGTTTCCCTTTTCTTGAACCTTTATTCTAGGCAAAATTGTTGAATAGGTAATAACAATATTCGATGACATCAATTACAACTTCTCATGAAAGTCTTTCTTGTACCAATACTATCCTGCTCATTTCATATACTTAAAAAATTACTTTAAGTAAAAAATAACAATCATTTATAATCAATTTTTAGTGTTAAGCCTTATTTCTGATAGTGAAATATTTCCTTCCTTCCTCTTTTTTTTTTTTTTTTTTTTTACTTCTCAGTCCGTCCCTCCCTCATCACCTTTCTTCCTTTAAATCAAATGGATGAACATATTAGAGAGATATTTGAGTGGGAAAGAGAGCCTCTTGGAATCTGTGAAATCACAGCTAAAATCAGCATTAGATTTTATACATTCCATCAAATAATTGAGTACTGACAGTTATACCAGTCTTCTTTATATGTATATTTCTTTGGGAGAAATCAAAATACTGACTATTAAATGCCCCCCAAAATGGTTTAAGAAAGCCTATATTTTTTTGGTTGTTGTGGCCTAGGAATTATCTTGGAACTGAATATCATTTTATTTTTTATCCTTTGTCTTCAAGTGGTATAAGTGAGAATCAAAGTTGATAAACAGATTTAAGGTTGTTTGCCTCAGGACACCATTTAGAGGATATCTGTTAATTCTT
This sequence comes from Balaenoptera acutorostrata, assembly GCF_949987535.1. Lineage (NCBI taxonomy): Eukaryota > Metazoa > Chordata > Mammalia > Artiodactyla > Balaenopteridae > Balaenoptera > Balaenoptera acutorostrata. Next base: position 97,782,780 of record NC_080068.1, on the reverse strand, counting down.
TTGTTGTGTTTCTGAGTTGAAGCTCAAAAGAGTTAATAAACATCAATCCATGAAGAAAATAATTTCCTTTTCTCCCTTTAAGCTTTGTTGAAAAGCTTAGAGTTTAGAAGCTATGGAGAACCTATAAGAACCTACACAGTTTTTATAAGAACCTATAGAGTTTATTATTTCCAAAAGAGCTTATTAAACCTATAGAGTTTATTATTTGTAGGTGGTAGTCTTCCCTGATCTAAATTTAGATGGTTTGAAACAACAAGCATAATGAATGTACTCAATGATTATAATTCAATTATCTTAGGACCCTAATTATGATCTAGAATGGTGATTGAAATTAACACCCTCACATAGATAAATCTCAATTAAAGTGATTAAATACATATTTCATCTCAACCTATATTCTTCTGAGAATAAATTTATTACTATATCTGGCTTCAGAAGTATATTGAATGGGGGTTTGTACAAGATTACCTTCAGTCACCATAGGTTTTTGAAGTGAAATTATGTTAGCTCTCAAAGGGGAGCAAGTCGTTATTTTAGGACTGAACGGCAACATGTCTTTTGATGCTAAGGTAGTTTCCTTTTCCTAGCCAAAACATTGTCAGAAAGTTCTTAAAATGAAAAGGAATTGGTTTAAATCTTTACTTATCTAATTGAAATTTCTATCTATCTATCTATCTTTTGCATATATGTTTATATGTGTGCAGACATACAAATATACATATAGAGTAATAAAGTTTCTTATAATAAACTGTATACTTGAAACTTTGAAATAAAGTTGAATGAATCCAACCTGGCTTTTTTAATATATTGTCAGTAGAGAAAGAAGCAAGTTTTCCCAGCTGCATCAATTTGTCACTTCTGTTGACAGATTAGGTACAGGAAATTTCCATGCAGAAGAAATCACTCAGAGACTCACCTCATCCAGAAAATGTTCACAATTCTGTCTATACATATGTTTGTCATGACTTGAAGAAGAGATTTTGAACATTTGTATCTTCTACTGACCCCATTTTTCTGTTGGCTTTCTTTAGAACAGAGTTGCAGTGAAATAGTAGGAAGAGGGCTGGAGTAACTAAGAAAGTATTAATGTTCTGGTTTGTCTAAGTCTGAATGGGGTAGGGCAAGACATCCACCTTGAAAATAGCAAAAACTGGAGAAGCAGGAGACTCGTGTATCTGGAAACCACATACCTAAGAATAATCTTTAAGATAATTATGTGTACAATTTGATGTGTAAAACAAATATTGGTAACCATCACCTGGTCTTGGCTTTTATTGGCTACCAGTTTCCTGAGATAAAGGTAGTGAGCCTGTTTATATAGAGAGTAATGATAATGAATACTGAAAAATCTGTGTGAACTAGTAAAATGAACTCAACTTTTGTAAGTGTGTGGAGTGTCAATCTTAGTTGAGGCACACAGGCTAGTATAGTAGACTATGTTTCTAACTGAGTGTCCATGTTACTCTATACCTTTGAGTGCGTGACTTCTGAACTAAGAATATAAGGATTAACTAATGTGCATCACTCCTTTCTACCCATTGCCAAGTTATAAAACTTTCCCAGAAATTATGGATTTGACATCAGGCAAGGTGTTAAGTGGAGTTTTGGTCCAAGTCAAGAACCCTGACCGTAATTTTTAAAAATTACATTATTTACACTTTAAAGTTACATACATTAAAACATTATAATAACCACACTACCTTAAAAAATCATCCATTAACTGTTTTCATGAATATCTTGATCATGATAGGATGTTCATAGGGTCATCATATTAAAAAAAATTGAGCACCTTTTCACCTGGGTCATTATTTTTTTTTTTTTAATTAATTTATTTTGGCTGTGCCGGGTCTTAGTTGTGGCATGCGGGATCTTTTAATTGCAGCATGCATACGGGATCTAGTTCCCCGACCAGGGATTGAACCCGGGCCTCCTGCATTGGGAGTGTGGAGTCTTACCCACTGGACCACCAGGGAAGTCCCTCACCTGGATTTGATCACTAAATTCTGCCTTCAGTAATCAGATTGACTCAAACTGATACTTTCCTCTGGACCTACATTGTGCTTCTTTATTTACAGGGGAAGGTGTTGGATTAAATCATAAAATTGTATGTCACTTTATTGAGAGGCAGCTGGGTACAGCGCATAGAACAGGCTTCATAGACTATGTTTAAAATTTAAGTTCTTCCCTTTTCTTCCGTGTGACTCTGGGCAGAGTTACTTGACTTCTCTGATCCAAGTTTTTTGTTCTAAGTAAAATATCATATCTACCTTGTTGAGTTCTTTGCAATTTGGAGAATATTTATCATGCTGCCAGTCTTCAATAGATGGTTTCTATTTTTGATTTTGTACAACATGCTACAGCCAGAAAGGACTTAAAAACGCTTTTTAGATCGATTCAGTGAAACCAAGGGATATGTGTATGATTATCTCATTCTTATAGATAAAGAATTGGACTCTCAGAGAAGTGAGAGATTTTCTTGAGTTCAGTTAATTCGAACAGAAGTCAGAACTGAACCTGTATCTTTTGGTGTTTAAATCTTTCAACAAATATGCTGTATTTTCTTAAGGTTCCTTCCAATCTTAAGGTCCATGATTTCTGGAAGCAGATTGCAAAGACTTCTGTCCCAAAATAGATTTATGGAAGATGAAAAGACTGTTTAATACTGGTTACTATGTTCTTCTTGCATTTACAGTGCAATTTTACATGCACTATCTCTGAGTTGCATTTATCTATGGCATTATTTCTATATCCAAGTACAATATTGTATGTACGGATGTAAAAAATAATTCCATGGATTTATGTGTATGTATGTTTGTGTGTATATGTATAAAAATGCCAAATAATAATGTTATTATTATTGCATCATTGTCATTTTATGATGCAGTTAATTTAAACCTTTAGTCAGCATAGTATTTGGTGCACACCAAAAGAGAAACACCGTTTTGGTAACTTACTCAATATGTAGCATTTCCTTTGACTTTTCAATATTAAATTTATCTAGAAAATTTATACAAATATCCTTAAACATAGTACTCTCCTGGAAATCAGAATTTTTTCAGGTCAATCACAATATCCAATTTTGGCTTCAAGTTTATATATACTTATGGGTATATGTATATGTATATATATATATATATATGTATATGTATATATATATATATATATATATATATATATATATACACACATATATATATATATTTTTTAAATATGGGCGATTGGTAATAGTCAATTGTCCTTCTAAACATTTATAAATAAGATTCCAGAGCCACCTAAGCCACTTTTCCTCAAAAGGAACAAAACCTTAATAAAACAACTCTCAAATAGTTATAAAATATCTAAATTTCCTATACGGAATCCATATAAGTTATTTTAGCAGCTAACATGATATATATCCATTATTATAAACAGCCTAGTCCTTAGGTGAAAACTCCTTTCTTAAACAGACAACAAAAAGGAATTTTAGGGGGTTAATTTTATTTATTTATTATTTGAAGTATAGTTGATTTACAATATTTCAGGTATACAGCAAAGTGAAAAAAAGAAATTTTGAAGTGATAATAATATGAATCATATTGAAATGTTTACATTTCAGGTGTGAGTATTTATTTTTTATTTTGAATTTATTATTTCCATTCTCAAGTTCTTAAATGTTTTTGTACTCATCTTACTGAATAATTTTGACTGATAGTTTTCTTTATATACTGTAGATAGTGTCATAGTTCTCACATTTCTACATACACAGGTCTGAAAATCTGGCAAATATGTAATCTTTGAACCTTGTCTGAATGATTCATGGAATCTAAAGATTCAATTCTACTTGTGGTAGGCTGAATAATAGTACTCCAAAGATATCTACATCCTAGTTTCCTGAACCTGTGCTATCTTAGATGACAAAAGGGACTTTGCCATTTTAAGTTAAGAATTTTGAGATATGGTGATTTTCCTGGGTTATCCGAGTGTGTCCAATAGAGTCACAAGTGTCCTTAATACAAGGAGGCAGAGGGAAATTTGAATAATGAAGAAGATGAGACGATGATGGAAACAGAGGATGCCTTTTATGATGAAGGAACAGGCCATGAGTCAAGAAATGCAGGAAACCCCTAGAAGCCGGGATAAAACAAAAACAAAAACAAGAAAACAGGTCCTCCTCTGAAACCTTCAGAAGGAGCACAGCCTTGCCAACACTTTGATCTCAGATTCAGACCTCCAGAACTATGAGAATATATTTGTACTGTTTTGAGTCAAAACATTTATGGTAACTTGTAACAGTGGCAAATATGAAACTAATACACCACTATGGTGAACAGCTGAAAGTATACATTTTTATTCCTTACCCCTTAAATAAAATATTAGTTGAACAGATGATAAGTCTGGAATTTGACAATATTCAAAGAAGGCAACTAGGGGATTTGAACATTTTAATAGTTGTGATGGCTCTGATTTGTTGGAATATGTTAAAGAGAAAGGTGGAGGAGATGGAGTGAGAACATCCTACTGAATTAGTGGTTCCTTAGAATGGAACTGTCTTAACATATAAGGTGATCATTGCCTCCCTTTGCAAAAGTTATCAACCTCTTCAGCTGTTATTAATAAATGATATTGGGAATGAACTGGATCATTTTTTCATGTCCTTCCTAATCTTAATATTCTCTTCATCTTAGATCTTTTCACTCATTCATGAACACTGCCTAATGCACCAGAACATTGCCTTAAGTGGCTATCTGGCTCTCCATATAAGCATTAAAATAAAAGAGTCATCGGGAAGGGAAAAAAAGATTGTAGTAGAAAGAAAGGCCTTTTGTAAATTGCTTTCCAAGTGCTAGGCATCATTCCAGGAAAATGAAGGGCACATTTCAATGGACTTTAACCTCCTTTTGGTGGTATTTAAAGTCCTTCCTTGGGACATTATACAAGCCAATGGCGAATATTTTGCCAGAAATTTTCCATTAAAATTGTAATCACTTAATACTTTGAGGTTAGCCAAAGAGATTACATTATATAGAGAGTGATCTTAAAATTTGCATTTTAAGTTAATTACTATTAAGTGAACAAGGCTGTCAAATATTTTTCCTTCTGGGAATCATCCAACTATATATATTTTTCTATACATTTGTTCCAAAATATTAAGAATTCCCATTGAGGAAAAAAATAAATAGTTCTTTTAAGAGGAAAACCTATGTTTTCAATATTATGATTCTGTGGAAAAATAAATATTGCCTACAGGTTAAAAGTGATAGAAATTTGGACATGAGACCCTAAACATTCCATATACCTTGCCCATCATGAGCATTTAAAATTCAACAACATGAAACATGAAAGAAATGTTCAGTGAAATATAAAGAGAGAGATATAAAATATATGATTATATCATACTCACTGACTCTTCCAAGCAGAACCAAATTATGTGTAGGTTACACTATATTCTGTGATCACTATATTCATCTCATTCTTTCTCTAATAACTTAATTTACATGAAATCAGGTTTAGAGAAAAAGAAAGCTTACATATTTACTATATGCCAGGCACATGTGTGTAGTATATATCTCTTTTACACCATTTGAGTTAACCCCATTTCATAAACTACAGGAGAACAGAAGTCCTGGATTATACCTTACTTAGGATTTTGCAGGTAGCACATGACAGAGGTAAGATAGGGACATAAGTCTTTTGATGCAAAGACTATGCACTTTCCTCAAAAGGGGGTATTCTGAAAAATGCATGTCAAATGGGAAAAGGGAATGTTCAACTGAAATTTTTCTTGATGGAGTTGATGTAGAAGGGATGGTATTTCAGGGTTTGTTGAATTACTGTATGTCTTTGTTCTTTGTATATATAAGCATGCATATAACAACTGGTATCTATCTTCATCTGTCAGTGGAGAGATTCATACACCAAAACTTCCTTCTCACAATCTCCTGGAATGGTTTTGCCAAGAAGTAATTCAAATAGATCTGTTGATCCAATGAAGATGGATCTATAACCATACCGACAGTCTGATATTTATAGAAACAGAACTGATAAGTAAATTAAACATAGATTATTTTTTCTACTTGCTGTCTGATCTAATCTGGGAGAAAAATCATGTAATTGTCATTTCACAATGGCCAGAAATACTTTTGTTGACCAGTAGAGACAGTATAGTGTACTGAACATATAGAAATAATGTTATCAATAGAAAACATTTTAAAGGTACTATGTGCCAGATAAAATTCTAATTTTTTAATGCATGCCAACACAATTCTTACAATTACCTTATGAAATAGGTACTATTGTGGTCTCCATTGTACAGACTGAGGAAATGAAGCTCACAGAGGTAAAGTAACTTGTACAAAGTCACTCAGATAGTAAAAGGCACAATTAGGATTCAAATCCAGGTGTCCTGGCTCCAGAGCCCATACGCTTAAACATTAATTTCTAATAGGGGTTGAATAGACGTCTTAAGATATCAAAAAAAAAATGAAGGGGAAAGAAGTGAAGGAATAGAAAAACAAAACTTCCTAGACTAAATTATGATGTGAATCATCAGTACAAGAGTGAGCCAAGGACTGAGCAGGATGAATGGAAATTGCCCACTTAGGCATATCTCTCACAAGATTTTGGAACATCAAAGATATTTTAAAAGATTCCAGAAATTTAAAGAGACAAAAAAACTAGCTGGTGACTTACAAATAAATGAGAAGTAAAATGGCATCTGATTTGTCATCAGCAAAACTGAGTATGACAGTGGTGAAAAAAAGTTATTCTAAGTTCTAAAGGAAAAGCCTATTCTCTGCCAAAATATCAAGGGCAAGTGTAGGACAGACATGTATTTGGATATACAGGGACTCATAAAGTTTGCCACTCACATCCTAAAGTCATTTTCTAGAATGCACTCCAGCAAATTTAAGACAAAATACAGGAAAGAGGAAGACATGGTATTTAAAATACATCATTTTAAACTTGAGTAAAATTTTAAAACTCAGCTGTTAAAGTGCAGTTGGCTTAGAAAATGAATGAACTAAAGTAGAACACGAAGTCAAAAAGTTTTAAGAAGAAAGACATTAAAGAAAAAAAAAGATTCATGTAACAAAATGATGTAGAAGTTAGATGACCTTGGTGCAGTTTTTCTCAATCTTGGCACTATTGACATTTTGGATAAGATAATTCTTTGGTGGGAGAAGCCTGTTTCATGAATTGTAAGATGTTTAACAGCAACTGGAAAAACGATGAAATGTAATTATTCTGTGTTGTGTAACATGTGTTCAATAAATATTTGTTAATTAAAGTAAATTTCCAGAGATAAAAAAGAATAAATGTCAAAAACATTTATGGAAAAGTAATGAATAAAATATAGACATTGTCAAAAACCAGGAAATAATATCTTAAGTTGATAGGTTATAAAACAAAATTTAAGTAAATATGCAAATCTATACAGATAATGAATAGGGAAGCTGAAAACAAAATTTGGCATAATTTGAGAAGAATGGGGAATATGAAAAGCACAACAGAAGGTAATTGAATCATAAAAATTATATTTTATATTAGGAAGACAATATTATAAGAAGTTGAATATCAAAAACAGATATATGAACACTTCATGCATGGTTTTGGAGAAAATTTCCAGGATGATTAAAAAAACAAAAAACAAAATAATTAAAAAATACAAATAAAACAAAATATAATAATGAGACAAGAGTCAACAAGTGGGAGAGTCAATTCATTTGCATCTTTAACTCTCTGTTTAATTTATACACTTTAATTGACTGTTTTTAAAACAAAAATTGCACGTTTAAGGGAAGAACTTTGGGAGAATGATCTCGCCATGTAATGGGCTAGTTGTTTCATATGAAACCTAATATCCTCTTTGGGATCACCGAATGGAGAAAAAGAAATTACTAGAAGAGTAGAGAGGAGATATTCTTATAGAAAATTCCAGACCAAGTAATGGAATAATAAAATTTACATTTTAGAAATAGCACTTTTATAGCTGAATGAATGATGATTCAAAGAGGTAATAGAGATAAGAATTCAATTAGGAGATTATTTACAGTTAGGAGGTGAGACGTACTGATGGCTTGAACCCACGGGTAGCTTGGATTTGGAGAGAGGATTACCAGACTGACTAGAAATTTGGGAAACAGGATGGGCAGGAGTTGGGGACCAATTATCATTATGAGATGAAGGAAGAGAGAACATCTAGGATGACTTTATGGTGTTCCACTGGAAGACTGGTAGAATGGTGGTGTCACTCACTACAACAGGTAACCTAGGAGAAGAAAGAGTTTTATTTGGGAGAAAGCAAAAATGAATTTAATTTTGGAAAGTGTTGACTATGAGAGTTTGTTTTTCATTCATGAAGATGGTGGAAATACAGACTGAAGACTCAGAGGAGTCAATTGGAGACAGAGATTTGTTGAAAATCTTCAGTCTAGTGCTAGTGTCTTCAAGACAATATCATCAGTGTGGGAACTGGTATTCTAGTCAGGGCTCTAGCACTCAGCTGTGTTAGCTTGGAGATATTGTCCTTCCCACACCAATAAGATGGAACAAAAGAAGGATAAGATGATGTTAAAGGTACCTTGAGACATGGGGAATTTGTCAAACCTACTTGTTGAAATTAGTCTAATATTGACGGTTAGGTTTGTAATATCAAGGTTGTTTTACTAGATACATAAAGACTGAGTTGTAGTTTATGTTTCAAAGCAATGTGAATTCTAATCAGCTCCCTGCTGTAGTTGATGTTTTCCAAGAACCTGGGAAGAAAGTGAATACTGTACTGAGGCAAGGATTTTCACCACTGCAAGTCTCTGACATGATGTCACCCATTTTTTGTTATTATTGTGCTCATGGATTATATCTCATGTAGTGATGCCAAATATGTTCCTGATTTTAAGCACAACATTTCACTCATTTATTTTTAACCCCTTATAATAATCATAGCTTTGTTCATTAAAAAATATATCTTTAGGGAAGCTGATTGGTTGGGAAAGGGAGGTACTCTTGTATTCTGGGGGATCTTTCAAAGATAATGCACATGTTTTGGGATAGAGAAATGAAATTTTGACCTGAGTGAAATTTTGTGGCTCAGATTGATGAGATATTGTTCAGTTTATATTTCCTGATTTTTATCCTGATTGTCCAAAGCCCAGTTTATTTTCCTCCTTATTCTTTCTCTGTGCCTCTCTGTTCTAGAAGGGAAACATGTCTTCTCTAAGCATTTGCACATTAGCTCGATGTGAAACTCCTTTATCAATCCTATGCACATTTCCCTGGGAAAAATGCCAAAATTGACCACTTATGCTAGATAGGAAAACCTCAGCAAGCTTTCCAAATTTAAGCACTATGATTTTTCCAACAAAGATATTTGAAACCCAAGATATATGGGGTTTGCATATTTTGGTTTACAGTACTCAAACTGAAATTTGATTCACCTTGTTTTTCATTAAGTACCAAGAAAAGAATAAACCAGGCTTTTCCTAGAATTCAGCATAATCTGCTTCCAACTGTATTCTGTGAATCTAAAACCATTTCAAATGATTACAAAATAACCTTGGATCTGTAATTCAGCCACAGTGTTCATGACCACAGCACAGCTGACTGAAATCACATGTGTTATCTTGTAGATAAATGACCCTCTATGTGAGTAGGAAGGAGAGTATTAGATTTAGAAAATTGAAGATTAAAAATGAGCAAATTCCAAGTTCTGTTTTAAAGCCTACATTTTTGAAAAATGCCTTCTACTTAATGCTTATTGGCTTATACAGAGAATGGCATGAGTTAATCTATTTTAAGGATTTGTTCTTTGAACTGATAGTCTTGTTTTTTAGTAACACAGCTTAATACTGTAGTCCATGTTAGAATCCACATTATTAGTACTATGGATTAATTGGAAATTAAATATTGCTTTTATCACTCATTGTTAATATCAAGTTTGAAAACTTCACATAACTTAAAAACTGATCACCTGGGGAGAAAGATGGGATTAGTTTGTGATCTCGCCCACAAATTACATGTGATTGAATCATCTTATGTGCACTAAGGAAGCTATTTTAATGAAATCTTGGATATCCAAAAGAGAAAAGAGCTAATAGACTATTCAGCCTTGTGTTAGATAAACATCAGAATAAGCCCCAGAACCTTGAGTGTTTTTATGGGCAAAAAAATATTCAATTATTAATCTGAATTCACTTACACTTCACAGTTATGAAGTATTTTTAAAAAACAGTTTAGCAAGAGTAACCATCTCTTGAACACAATAGAGTGCACTATTAAAAGATGTCCACATACAGTAAAACTTGGATTTGTTGCTTTAAATGTATCTTAAAGATAAATAGCATTTGAAAATTATTTTTCTTAAGGACATATTTCCTTTCACTTTTAATTAAAATTATATGTGGGTATAGTTACAAATATAAATATCCTGTTTGCATTGCAGTTAATGGCGTACTTATTTGAATAGCCCAGTACCTCCTTACAAAAACAGATATAACCACTAAGATAATATACCAGAAATATCACAGGCAACATCTACAATAAAATTATATGAAAAACTATTCCCATTAGTGTGGGGAAAAAACAAAAACAGCAATAAGAATGGTATGGTTTCAACAACTCTGCAAGAGAAAGCAGAAATAGCAAATAAATCATCTTCAAATGACTCTGAGAGCTGAAGAATCCAGAAATTGCCACACTTATTGTAAAAAGCTTGATGGGCAAATCTTGAACAGCCCAACTAGGAGGGTGCCAACAGAGGCTTAACTATGTAAGGAAGTTAATGGTTACTAAGGAGATTTCAGACAATGTTGAGGTAGTCCAATCACTATGAATTCTTGCAGTTAATGAAATAGAACTCATTTTAGAATAAAACACCAGACTTAGGTAAAATTGCTGTGAGTGAAATATACACTGAACAGAAAAATGGACTTTTAAGTGCAAAGGATGGAGATAGTTCATATAAAACTCAGCAAAAGAAAGAGAACCAGCACATCTCAGAAAATACAAGGCCATGTTTTCAAAATCTTACATGATAGCAACAGAGAATATTTCTGTAGAGTCATGTGATTTGATAGTTTAGCCTACCCCCTTGTTCTAAGAACCCGGGAAAACCTAGTTCACTTACAAACCATCAACTGAAATATATTGCAATAGAACCCTATGTTAAATTTCCATATGAAAAAAGTAAAATGAGTAAAATAAAATACCTATAGACATTTAATTCATTTTAGAAAAACATGCACAAAAGAGATAAAATCTATAAGCTAGTACTTTAAATCAACCAAAAAGGAATTAAGGAAGCAATAGAAATCAGAATTATAAAAGCTTAGTAGTAATTCATTCAACAAATGAGAATATGAATAAAGAACTAACAGTATTCATAAAATAATTAGAAATTTTAAAAAAAGATAATTTTAGAAGTAAAGTTTAAACAAGAAAGAAAACCGTAGATAATGTCATAAGGGACACAGGTAATGAAAAGACAAAAATAAAAGAAAGAAGGAAAGAAAAAACAAAGAAAGAGAAAAACAGAGTTTGAGAGAATCATATAAAAATAGGTAACAATGATGTAACATATGTATAATGGTAGTAACTGCAGAAGATGAATAACAAAACAGTAGATGGAACAGATAATAGAAAATAGAATTCAAGTAAGTTTTTTTAGAATAAAAAAGACCTGAAACTACATATTGAAAGAACATACTATATCTTTTTGAAAACTGACCCAGAAAGATTAATTTTTAGCGTAATTATGGACTTCAGAGAAATAAAATCTTTCAGGCATCATTCCAAGAAGGTGGAATCATTTATAAGAAAAGGAATATCAGATTGTTATCAAAATTGATGAAAGTTATATTTTATGTCAGAGGACAACGTAGTAATATATGTAAGATAATGTAGAAAAGACAATGTAAGCCAACAATTGCATATCTAGCCAAACTGATATTAAAATGTAATGACATTTTACATAACACAGACATACTATTTATTAACATGCATAATGTCAGTTAATATTTCATGAGCCCTTCATAAGAAATACACTAAAGAAGAATTTTAAGATAACAAAAAGGCCTAAAAAGACACTGTTATAATTATGTGCAGTAAACATTAAATATAATGTTATCAATAAAACTAAAATCAGTTTAGGAGGAAGGGAAGAGAAAAGGGAAGGAAAGCAGAATGAGTTTACTGATTGCCTTATGGATATAAACTGGAATTTAAAGTATGTCTCCTCAACTGAAGTGCAAGGAGAGAGAGGAGAGGAAAAAGAAAAGGTTCTACCTAACAAACTTGCTTATGGTAGAAAACAAATGGACATTATCCAAAAAGAAAAAGAAAAGATTAATTAAGAGTATTATGTAAAGAGATCAGTATAAATGCAACTATTACCAAAAAATATAGACTTGTCTAAATATTAAAGATAACACAGAGAAAAAAAGAGTGAGAGCAAGGATGAAAAAGGAAAGACAGAGAGAGAGAGAAGAGAGACAGAGAGAGACAGAGACAGAGTCAGAGACATAGAGAGAAACCCCATAGTAAAATGACATTTAAAGGTAAATATAATATGAAAAATATCACAGAACTAGAAAGACCAAATCAGCTAATCAAGGTTCAGTCAGAAGACTGAAGCCACTCTTCTGTGTTCAGGTATAACTGTCTTCATGTAGAAAAAGGGGCTTAAATATCTGTTGTAAGAGCCTGAGGGACAGAGATCAGAGAAGCTACTACTGAAATTCAGAGGGTCTCCTGCAAGTCAGAGGAGTCAACACTCACGTCTCAACTCAAAGTACCGAGGTGGATAATTCTCAAACTGGAAGCTGCTGCAATTCTTGAGAATATGAGAATTCCCCACCAAATATTTCAACCTGTAGTGAAGAACTAGATAACTCTCAAGAGTTGTCAGGAATTTCTTATGTGTCCATATGTACGGCTGCAACTTTCCTCAAGAGAAGGATGTCTTTCTTTCATTCTGATCTTTTAAATTTATGCGTGTTCCTTATATTGGCAATCTTTTACCCAGAGCCATACACAGAAGGGGATTCTGGGAAATGCATTGCAAAGGAGGAGCATAAAGATGATGCTGATTTGACAGCATATAATCCATCACAGTAAGTGAAGAAAGTCATACAGTATGCTGTATACAAGAAATGTATCTAAAATAAGGAGGTTCTTAAATGTTTAAAATAAAATCATGGACAAAGGTACACAAGGCAATTTGCAAATTAAAAAGAAAAAAGAAACAGGTTCATAATTTTGATATCTGACAAAGTTGAATTTGAGGCCAAGAAACATAAAAAGAGACAAATAACACTTTATAATGTTAAAGTGTGTATTTAATAATGAAGATACTAGTTATTAATATGCATGCATCTAGTAACAGCAACGACTCACATAAAAATAAACTGTAAGACATAAAAGAAAAACAGACAAAATACAGAAATAATATAAATAGCATTCTCTCACCATAGATATTAAAAACAACATTAAAAAAAGGCACCACATGGATATATCTTAATATATAAAATTTGCTAATAATTTAGGCAAATTTAATATTTTATTGTATTTGAATTGTATATATTTTATACATAAAGTTAAAAGTAAATATATTCTTTTAAATTTCTAACTCTGTGAACTGTTTGTTTATGACTTTTGTGCATTTTATCTGTTGGTTTCGTTGCCTTTTTGTAAAAGGTTTATAGGAGATTTTTGATATTGCATATTGATACTCTTTGCTATGGTCCAAATGTGCTACAAGACTGTATCATGGAATTAGATCAGTTGCATAGGTCCAAGTGCATCTACTAGAGCCACAGTTGAATATACTTAACCCCTTCTTATAATTGAGTTCTGACTGCTTTGTAAGAGGGCAACTCCATTTCTATGGCTTCTGGTTGGAATTAATTTTGCAATCTAATGCATTACACATCCTTTCTAGGAGCCTTTCATTTATCACCGTTACTTAATATTTACAACCAAGGTTGCAGCTAATTCCATTCACCCCTTAATTTGATTCAGCCTATGTTTTTACTGCTTCACTGGATTCTTTATTGTTTTCAGATTTTTCTATCTGGCTCTGGGCTTCAATTTTATAGGCATTTTATTGACATTGTTTACTGTATTTCAAAATAATTCCCACACTAGTAAAAACATATTTCTAAACGTATGTACTTCAGGTTTCAGAAATATCCCATTATGTGAATCTCATTCCTCATTGATAGTGGAAAAATGTGTTTATGGGATGGATGCGTTTGATTATGACAACATTTCTATTTCTCTCCCTTTGGTAAGGAAAATGAGTGAAAAAATAAACTGTGAGTCTCAGTAAAAATGTTCAATTATCATGTTGTCAGGCAGATCCAGGCCTCTCTTTTTATACCTGTTTTAAAGAAGTAGAAAATATCACTTCATTGTTAATCAACTATACTCCAATATAAAATAAAAATTAAAAAAAAATAAAGAAATAGAAAATACATTGGTTCATACTATCCTTCTTTTCTCTCTCTATTCTCCCTCCCCAGGAAGCCAAGTCTTGTCTGGGCTGCACTATACCAGGAATGGATCTCTTGGTTGACAACTTATCTAACAGATTCTAGACTCACTCTGGAAGCACTGATACATTTTGATTCTAGGTTACTTGGACACTATACACTTTTGCCACAGTTATAATTTTTCAATCATCTTGTCCACCCTAGTTAAACATGATTCAGGTTGCATATTATTTCTGTCTTCTCCATTCAACCTCACTAATTTATTCCTCAACTTTCTTTCCATAAGTATTCTATATTTGGCCTAGATATTATGCTTTAATTATCTTATGCTAAATTTTCTGTCTTAGGATATAAGAAGAAAAATCAGCTTTCAAATTTCAAAGGAAAGGGGGATCTTGAAGGATGAGGAAGGTTTAGACAAGTGAGGAGAGGGGAGAAAATATTCGGAAAGCATAAAATAGTTTTAAATGAGATATGGGTGAATGCATATATAATATTACATACATAATGTAATATCCTATTTACTGCCTTTTACCTTCTATTATTACTTGTGGTATAACAATTTAAACCTTTAATGCATACACATTATAATTGTATCGAACACTTGTTTTACCATAAGGAGTTTTGGGTGAGAATTTCACTGATTCATGATTCGTGATTCTCTTTTCTCTTTACCCTTATCTAAAGTTGTAAAGATTAGGTTAAGAACATAGACCCTAGAAACAGATTATCTGAGTTTGGATTATGTCTCTGCTTTCTTGCACTATAGTTTTGGTGAAGTTACTTAACCTTTTTTTGCTTCATTTGTCTCATCTATGAAAAGGCAATATTAATACCACACCTACCTCCTACTGGTGTTAAATGAGCTTGTATATGTTAATGGCTTACAATAGTGCCTGTTACCATAGGGAGGGGTATGGAACCAAAAACATAGGAGTCAGATGGCAGACATAGATTAGGGCCATTTCAAACTATTAATGATTAGTTTTTTGTTACTAATTATTACATTTCCATTTCTAGTCCTGCCTCCTACATATGAAGTTGCCTACGTCTTAAAGTAGCAAGAAATTCTAAACTATAAACTAGGAGATGATATTTGCAAATCAAAAGTCTTATCATCTTTTCTTTCTACAGTTCAAAGGAACTGCTGTAGGTTGTGCTCTGAGAGTCTACAAAGCCTCCCTGCAAAACAAACCGTAAAGCAGATAATCAATACACTAATAATTAAACTACCCCATGAAATTTAAGAAAATTTCAGAGGGTTTTAGGCTGGTTTAGCAAAGAAGAGATTAAAGACAAGAAATCTTATATTTTGATTAATGAGTCAAGAAATGATGGGTCAAAGTACTTTATTTTCAATCTGCTTGATTCATTATACAAAAGTCTTCAAATATTTAAGTACTGTATTTAGAATATCAGGCACTTATTCCAGCAATTTTAATATTATATTTATCTTTGTTGAAAGCTATATTTGTGTATAACAACATTTATAGAGATTAAAAAGACTTTTCACATCTTTGAAGACTTATGCTATGTAATCAAGTTAAGAACATTAGGCAGGAATTTAAGTGCCAAAGAGATCTACTATAAAGAAAACAGTTCTGTTATCTATAGTACTGTGCTCCCAGTCTTATTTTAAGTACTGAAGATAAAACTGATAAAAATGAACAGACACATAGATCAATGGAATGGAATAGAAAGCCCCAAAATAGCTCCACATAAATATGGCCAATTGATTTTTGACAAAGGTGCAAAAAATTATTGAATAGAGGAAGAATAGCCTTTTTAAAACTTGGTGTTGAAACAATTGGTCACTCATTTGCAAAAGAAGAAAGGAAGGAAGGAAGGAAGGAAGGAAGGAAGGAAGGAAGGAAGGAAGAAAGAAAGAAAAGAAAGAAAGAAAGAAAGAAAGAAAGAAAGAAAGAAAGAAAGAAAGAAAGAAAGAAAAAAGAAAGAAAGGAAGAAAGAAAGAAAGAAAAAGAAAGAAAGAAAGAAAAAGAAAGAAAGACGGAAACTCAACCTATACCTCTCTCTTCATATCTATGGACTACAAACAATAAGTGCTGGAGAGGGTGTGAGGAAAAGGGAACCCTCCTACACTGTTGCTAGGAATGTGAATTGGTGCAGCCACCATGGAAAACAGTATGAAATTCTTTAAAGACTAAAAATAGAGCTTCCATATGATCCAGCAGTCCCACTCCTGGGCATATATCCTGAAAAGATGAAAACTCTAATTTGAAAAGATACATGCACCTCAATGTTCTTAGCAGCACTACTTATAGCCAAGAAACTAACACGATATTGTATAGTAAATCATGTATATATTTTTTAGATTATTTTCCATTATAGGTTATTACAAGATATTGAATATAGTTCCCTATGCTATACAATAAATCTTTGTTGCTTATCTATTTTATGTATAATAGTGTGTATCTGTTAATCCCATACTCCTAATTTATCCCTCCCCTGCTCCTTTTCCCCTTTGGTAACCATAAGTTTGTTTTCTATGTCTGTGAGTCTGTTTCTGTTGTACATATAGATTCATTTGTATTATTTTTTAGATTCCACATATAAGTAATATCATATAATATTTGTCTTTATCTGACTTACTTAGTATGATATTCTCTAGGTCTATCCATGTTGCTGCAGATGATGGCAATATTTCATTCTTTTTTATGGCTGAGTAATATACACATATATATCACATCTTCTTAAACCAGTCGTCTGTTGATGGGCACTTGGGTTTTTTCCATGTCTTGGCACAATATATATAGGCTTCTAGAGAGTTAAAAAAGATGAATCATGGATCTAAATGAAAAATGTGAAAATATAAGAATTTTAGAAGGAAACATATGAGAAAATCTTTTTGACCTTGGGTTAGGCAGAGTTCGTAGATATTACACCAAAAGCATGATTCATCAAGAAAATTGATATTTATACATCATCAAAATTTATAACTTATGATCTACAAAAGATTTCATTAGGAAAATGAAAGGACAGCTACAAACTAGGAAAAAATACTTGCAAATTTCATACCCAACAAAGACTTGTATCCAGAACATATAAAGAACTCTCAAATTTCAGCAGTAAGAAAACTAATGACCCAATAAAATTGGAGGAAATATTTGAATTGACTCTTCACCGAAGAAGATGTATTGATGGCAAGTTAGCATATGGAAAGATTTTCAACATCAAATTAAAGTGCAAATTAAAACATTAAGATACCTTTACACAACTACTAGAATGACTAAATGAGAAAACAAACAAATACACAAACAATACTGATTGCTACCTAGGATGTGGCACAACTCAAATTCTTAGCCATTCTAGAAAACAATTTGGACATTTCTAATAAAGTTAAACATACATTTACTCTATGGCCAGCTTACAGTATTTACCCCACAGAAAAGGAAACATGTTTAATTTAAAAACCTGTGTACAAGTGTTTATAGCAGCTTGATTCCTAATTCCCCCAACACTGGAAAGAGTCCATATGTCCTTTTCCCCCCAGCTTGATTGAGATATCATTGACATATAACATTGTGTAACTTTTAGGTGTACAATGTGTTCATTTGATATACTTGTATACTGCAATATGATTACCACAATAGTGTTATCTGTGTCACATCACATAATTGCCATATCTTTTTTGTAGTAAGAACATTTAAGATCTACACTCGTAGCAACTTTCAAGTATATAATACAGTATTATTAACTGTAATCACTATGCTATGTATTAGATACCCAGAGCTTATTCAACTTAAAGGTGGAGTTTATACTCTTTGAGTATTGTGTCTGTCAACCCGCAAATAGATACACAAATTGTGGTAATCTATACAACAGAATATTATTCCATGATAAAAAGGAGCAGACGCTTGATGCATACAACATGGCCTAATTTCAGAGGCATTTTGCCAAGGAAAAGAAGCCTGTATCAAAAGGTTATGTACTCTATAATTCCATTTATATGGCATTCTCTCGAAAGCAAACTTATGGGGATAGAAAACAGATCCATGGTTGTCAGGGATTAGAGGTGGGGTTTAGCTTCATGGGAAAGGGACAGCATAAGGGAATTTGGGGGAGGTAGAGACTGTTTTGTATTCCAATTGTGGCAGAAAATATGCAGATCTATATAGGTGTTAGAATAACTGGAACGGTATGCTGAAAAATTAAGTTAATTTTATAATATGCTAGTTTAAGATTATATTTAAATATATGTATATATATACCAGTGCAACCTGTAGAACAAATTTGCTAAAATGGTTGGAGAAATCCTTGGGGAGATTTCTAAGACTGTAGAACACAGCTATCTCCCAAGGTAAAAGGCCTCTTGTTAGAGCTGTTATCTGGGTCTCTCTGTCTGTGTGAGTGCGTGTGTGTGTGTGTGTGTGTGTGTGTGTGGTGTGTGTGTGTTGGGAGTATGTTGCTGCAATTGGTAAAAATATATGACTTCAAACTTGAGGGACCTCAGAATTGTGTTATTTCTTGATAGCTTCTAGTGCAAGAGAGCCCCAAGAGTCTTCATTACGACCCTTGATATTAACTGAAATCCATCCATCTTTGGAGCTACACATATGGATCTAAGAGTGAGAGGTCTTAGAATCTTAAATCCTCCTTTGTCCTGAGGATAATCTCAGGAAAAATGAGGCTACATGTTCTGTTAGAACAATTTCTATCTCCCAGTCTTAATTCAATCTTTCCTCTCCATCTATTTCTGCTTCTCAGAATCCTTTCCACTCATCTCAAATTCCAGTCTCCAGGAATACATCCACAATCAACACATTCCTCACACTGTTATATATAATTTTTATCTCTTGCCTACTTTTAGTATTTGCATGTAGTCCTTCAGTGACCAGACCTATTTGCTTTCTCTGCTAGATTGCAGTTTCCTTGAGATTATTATGAACTGTTTACATATGAATTTCACATTGCATGAAGTTGATAGAGCCTTCATTTACTTACTAATCTTTTTTTGTTTCCTGCTAATGCACTAGGAACTGGAGTTACAATGAAGAATATTACAAAGCATATGTGTAAAATTTCAACAAGGGCTTATTTATTAATCTGTGGACTTCTTTGCATTTGAGCACAGTCAATACCATCACTCTACTCCTTAGACATGTCTATAACTGAATCAAAGACTGCCAGGGAGGGGAGGTCAAGATGGCAGAGAATAAGGATGTTGAGCTCACCTCCACCCACAAAAATATCAAAAATACCTCTACACATGGTGAAACTCTCTCTGAAAACAAACTGGAGACTGGCAGAAAGACTCTTTTACAATCAAGCCTGTAAAGAAAGATCCACATGGAGTTGGGTAGGAAGGGAGGAGAAGTGATCAGGTCTGCACCTGTGCCCCTAGCAGGGGACACAGAAGAGGAGGGGATGTCACTGGCATAGAGATCCCCCATGGGGAGAGAGGAGATTGAGCTATATATTGGGCACCCCAAACCTGGGGTTCAACATTGGGAATAGGAGTCCCCTTAGCTAGATTGTAATCCAGTGAGACTTACCAGAGGGCTGTAAGAAACCTAGACTCCACTCATGAAGAGCATGTATACATGCTTGCTTACTCCTGGCAACAAGACGAATAAGCATATTGAAAACTCCTTGGCACTCTGACCAGTTCCCCGTCAATGCCCCAGTGTGCTCCCCAGCTGGCACTGGAATCCTGCTCCTCCCCCTCCTGCTGCCATGCAGCTCCCCACTAGGGTGAAGGTTGCAGTTGCAGAGGAGAGTGCACACTTGGGGAGGAACAGAGCCATCCTGGACCCAGCCCTGCATCTGAACAAGGCAAGGGTGGCTATTGCTGGTGCACATGGAAGCAGTGGTTTGGGAGCAGCCCAGGGCTCTGACTGGTGTGCTGGGACCTTCCTGGTACATGCTCTGGACTGCATTGGGTGCCTGCTTCAGCCCCTCTTGCTCCAGCTCTGCTCACCTCTGGGGCAAAAGTGCCATGGCTAGGGGAAGTGCACCTACTTAGAGGAAGCAGATCCAGCTGAGACTTGGCCAGGGGGTAGAGGGTAGCCAATACCGGTGAACACAAAGAGGCAAAGAAGTAGAAATGGCCTGGGGCTCTGACTGGCTTGCTGGGACTAATCCAGTGTGCACCCCAGTCCATTCCAAGCTCTCACTCCAGCTCATCTTGCTTCCATGCTGTTCTCCACTAAGGTGTCGATGCCATTGCTGGGGAGAGGAAGAGAGCTCAAACTTAGAAGTAACAGTACCAGCTGGGACCTAAACCTCAAGCTTTCTGCTCTAGCATGTTGGGTCCTGCCCCTGCCCCCAATAAGGTTGTGGCAGCCATTGAACATAAGAGAAGCCCCAGCTCACACTTAGCTTTGGCTCTAGCCCCTCCATCTCCAGCCCTACCTCCCACCAAGGTAATAGCTGCCAACACACCACCAGGGAAGATGTGACCCCTGCTCATTTCAGAACTGGCTCTCTCACTAAAGCCACCGGGCACATGAAGAAGACTACACAGGGACACTCCTACACAAGGACACCACTTCACTTCAAGACCAGGATAGGTAACTCTTTCACCTAATTTCACAGAGACAAAAAAACAAAAAAACAAAAAGCAACCAGTTAAACAGAATGAGAAGACAGAGGAATTTGTTTCAAATGAAAGAACAAGAAAAAAATCTATGAAAAAAAACCCCTAATGAAACTGAGATAAATAATTTACCAGATAAAGAGTTCAAAGCTTTAGAAATAAGAATGCTAACTGAACTTGGGAAAAGAATAGATGAACACTGTGAGAATGCTAACAAGGAATTAGAAAATACGAAAAAGATCCAGTCAGAGCTGAAGAATTCAATAATGAAATTTAAAAAAGCACTAGAAGGAATTAATAGCAGACTAGGTGATGCAGAAGAACACATAAGCAATCTGGAAGATAAAACAATAGCAATCACCCAATCAGAAAAGGAAAAAAAATTAAAATGAGCCTAATTTAAGGGACCTCTGGGACAACATCAAGCATACTAACATTTACATTATAGGGGTCCTAGAAAGAGAAGAGAGAGAGAGAAATATTAGAGAATGTATTTGATAATATGGCTGAAAAATTCCCTGGAGATCCACACCAAGACATATCATAATTAAAGTGGCAAAAGTTAAAAATAGAAAATTTTAAAGGCAACAAGAGAAAAATATAGTCACATACAAGGGAACCCCCATAAGGCCATCAGCTGATTTCTCTGCAGAAACTTTGCAGGCCAGAAGGGAGTGGCATGATATATTTAAAGTGCTGAAAGTGAAAAACCTACAACCTAGGATAGTCTACCCAGCAAGATTATCAGGTTATTCAGAATTGAAGGAAGCATAAGGAACTTCTCAGGCTAACAAAAATGAAAAGAATTAATCAATACTAAACTGACCCTACAGGAAGTGTTAAAATGTCTTCTCTAAGTGGAAAAGAAAAGGCTACAATAAGAAGTAAGAATTATAAGAAAGGAATATTCCCAGTAGTAAAGGCAAATAGATAGTAAAGGCTGTGGATCAACCACTTAAATAAGTGAGTACAAAGATTAGAAGATGAAAATTGTACAGTAAAATCAATTATAAATACAAAAAACAATAAAGGGATAGACAAAGATGTAAACTATCATATCAAATATATAAAACATGGGGGAGGGGAGTAAAAATGTAGATCCTTTAGAATGTGTTTGAATTTAAATGATTATCAGTTTAAAGCAAGTAGATATAGTTATAGGTCAACAAATATGAAGCCCGTGGTAACCACAAATCAAAAACTTATACAATGGAAGACATGGAAGCAACCTAAATGTCCATTGACAGATGAATGGATAAAAAAGATGTGGTACATATACACAGTGGAATATTACTCAGCCATTAAAAAGAACGAAATAATGTAATTTGCAAAAACATAGATAGACCTTGAGATTATCATACTAAGTGAAGTAAGTCAGACAGAAAGACAAGTGTCATATAATATTGCTTATATGCAGAATCTAAAAAAAAATGATACAATTGAACCTATTTACAAAACAGAAACAGACCCACAGACTTAGAGAACAAACTTATGGTTAGCAGGGGGGGAAGGATGGGGGGAGAGGGATAGACTGGGAGTTTGGGATTGACATGTACACACTGCTGTATTTAAAATAAAATGCCTTTCCACACACACACACACACACAAACCCACACTACACAGTGGAATACTACTCAGCCATAAAAAAGAACAAAAATAATGCCATTTGCAGCAACATGGATTGATCCAGAGATTATCACACTAAGTGAAATAAGTCAGAAAGAGAAAGACAAATACCATATGATATAACTTATATGTGGAATCTAAAATATGACACAAATGAACCAATCTATGAAACAGAAACAGAATCACAGACATAGAGAACAGACTGGTGGTTGCCAAGGGAGAAGGGGTTGGGGGAAGGATGGAGTGGAAGGTTGGAGTTAGCAGATGTAAGCTTTTATATACAGAATGGATAAAAAACAAGGTCCTACTGTATAGCACAGAGAACTATATTCAATATCCTATGATAAACCATAATGGAAAAGAATATTAAAAAATGTATCTATGTATCTATATATATAACTAAGTCACTTTGTTGTATAGCAGTAATTAACACAACATTGTAAATCAACTATACTTCCATAAAAAAACTGCAAAATTGTAAAAAAGAACTAGAGAGAAAAGAACATAAGCATACCACTAAAGAAAATCATCAAGCTACAAGTGAAGAAACTTGAAGAAGAAGAAAAGAACATAGAAGAATGGTAAAAACAAACACAAAACAAGTAACAAGATGAAAATAAGTACACACCTATCAATAATCACTTTAAATGTCCATGGACTAAATTCTCCAATCAAATAACATCAGTTAACTGATGGATAAAAAAAAAGTCCCATCTATATGCTGCCTACAAGAAACTAACTTCAGAACTAAAGACACATGGACTGAAAATGAGGGGATGGTAAAAGATGTTTCATGCAAATGGAAACAAAAAGAAATCTGGGGTAACAATAGTCATATCAGACAAAGTAGACTCTGAAACAAAGTCTATAACAAAAGGCAAAGAATGGCATTATGTAATGATAAAGGTATCAAAACAAGAAGAAGATACAGCATATATGCATGTGATATAAATGCACCTAAATATACAAAGCAAATATTAACAGACGTAAAGGGAGAAATTGACAATAATACAACTGTAGTAGGGACTTTAATGTTGACTTACAACAGAAAGATCATCCAGACAGAAAATCAATAAAACAAACAGTGGCATTTAATGACATATTATACCAAATGGACTTAATATATATAGGACACTGGATCCCCAAATAGCAAAATGCACATTCTTTTCAAGTGCACATAGAATGTTCTCCAGGTTGGATAACATGCTGGGCCACAAAATTAGTCTCAACAAATTTAAGAGTACAGAAATTATATGAAGCATTTTTTCTGAACATAATTGTATGAAACTAGAAATTAAGTACAGGAAGAAAAATGGGAAAAACAAACAAGTGAAGACTAAACATGCTACTAAAAAAACAATGGATCAATAAAGAAATCAAGGAGGAAATAAGAGAATGCCTTGAGACAAATGAAAACAAAAACACAGCTTTACAAAATCTGTGGGGTGGAGCAAAAGCAGTTCTTAGAGGGAACTTTATGCTGATACAGGCCTACCTCAAGAAACAAGAAACAACTCAAATAAAAAACTTAGCCTACTATCTAAAGGAATTAGAAAAAGAAAAACAAAGCCCAAAGTCTGAAGAAGAAAGGAAATAATAGAGGTCAGAGTGGAAATAAATAAAATAGAGACCAAAATATCAATAGAAAAACACTGGTTGTTTGAAAAGATAAATCAAATTCATAAGCTTTTTTTAAAAAAAATTATTTTATATTGGAGTATAGGTGATTAACAATGTTGTGTTAGTTTCAGGTATACAGCAAAGTGTTTCAGTTATACATATATCTGTATCTATCTTTTTCAAATTCTTTTCTCATTTAGGTTAGCCAGGATCATCAAGAAAAAGAGAGGAGCCCAATAAACAAAATAAGAAACAAAAGAGGAGAAATTAAACTAATATCACAGAGATACCAAAAATCATAAGAAAATACTAAGAACAGTTATATGCCAACAAATTGAACGACCTAGAAGAAATGGATGATCCTAGAAACATACAATCTTCCAAGACTGAATCAGGAAGAAATAGACAATCTGAAAAGACCAATCATTTTTACTGAAATTGAATTTGTAATTAAAAAAAAATTCTAGCAAACAAAAGTCCAGGACCTGATGACTTCACAGAGGAATTCTACCAAACATATAATGAAGTACTAATACTTATACTTCTCAAACTATTCCAAAAAATTAAGAAGTAGGGAAACACTACCAAATTTATTCTATGAGGCTACAATTACCCTGATACCAAAACCAGACAAAACACTACCAAAAAAAAGAAAATTATGTGCCAATATCTATGATTAATATAGATGCAAACATCCTCAACAAAATATTAGCAAACCAGATTCAACAATATATAGAAAGTATCATACACCACGATCAAGTAGGATTTATTCCAGGGATGCAAGGATGATTCAATACCTGCAAATCCATCAATGTGATATACTATGTTAACAAAACAAATGATAAAAATCACATGATCATCTCAAGAGATGCAGAAAAACATCTGACAAAATTCAACATCCATTTGTGATGAAAACTCTCATTAATGTTTGTATAGAGCAGTGGTCCCCAACTTTTTTGGCACCAGGGACTGGCTTCATGGAAGACAATTTTTCCACGGGATAGGGGCGGGGGGATTGTTCAGGCAGTAATGAAAGTGTTGGGGAGTGATGAGGAGTGGCAGATGAAGCTTTGCTCCCTCCCCCCCCCCCACCTCCTGTTGTGCGGCCTGGTTACTAACAGGCTGCAGACTGGTACTGGTCCATGGCCCGGTGGTTGGGGACCCCTGGTATAGAGGGAACATATCTCAACTTACTAAGAGCCATTTTTGACAAATGAACAGCTAACCTTGCACTCAATGGTGAAAAGCTAAAAACTTGTACTCTGAAATCAGGAACAATACAAAGACGACCTCTTAACATAGTATTGGAAGTCCTAGACATAGCAATCAGACAAGAAAAAAAATAACAGGCACCCATACTAGAAGGGAAGAAGTAAACCTGTCACTATTTGCAAAGTGACATTTATATGTACTATATATAAAAAACCCTAAAGTGTCCACCAAAAAACTATTGAACTAATCAATAAATTCAGTAAACTTGAAAGATAAAATATACAGAAATATGTTGTTTTTCCACACACTAATAATGAACTATCAGAAAACAAGCCTGTTTAAAATTCCACCAAAAGGAATAAAATACCTAGGAATAAACTTAATTGAATTGGACTGATAACTCCAAAAACTATAAAGCATTGATGAAGAACATTGAAGGTGATACCAAAAAAATAGAAAGATATTCATGTTCATAGATCTGAGAATTAATTTTGTTAAAATGTTCATACTATCCAATGTAAACCACAGATCTAATGAAACCCTTAACAAAATACCCATGCCATTTTTCACAGAGCTAGAGGAAATAATCCTAAAATTTAAATGGAATCACAAAAGACCCTGAAAAGTCAAAGCAATCTTGAGAATAAAGAACAAAGCTTGAGGCATTATACTCCCTGACTTCATGGAACTAAAAGCTAAACTAATCTAAATGGTATGGTACTGGCACAAAAACAGGTGCATGGGTCAATGGGACAGAATGGTGAGCTCAGAAATAAAACCATGCACATATGGTCAATTAATCTATGACAAATGAGGCAAAAATTATATAATACAATGTGGGAAAGGCAGTCTTTACAACAAGTAGTGCTGGGAAAACAGGACAGCTACATGTAAAAGAATGAAATTAGAACAATTTATCAGACCATATATAAAAATAAACTCAAAATGGGTTAATGATCTAAATGTTAATACCAGAAACCATAAAACTCCTAGAGGAAAACATAGGTAGGACATTCTTTGACATAAGTTGTAGTCATATTTTTTTTTGGATCAGTCTCCTCAGACAAAGGATACAAAGCAAAAATAAACAAATGGAACCTAATTAAACTTAAAAGCTTTTGCACAGCAAAGGAAACTATTGACAAAACCAAAATCAACCAACTGAATGGGAGAAATCATTTGCAAATCATATGTTTGATTAGGAATAATATCCAAAGTATAGAAACAGCTCATATATCTTAATATCAAAAAAACCAAACAACCTGACTAAAAAATAAGCAAAAGAACTGACTTTATTTTAAGAAGACATATACATGGCCAATAGGTACATGTACAGATGCTCAATATTGCTAATCATCTGGGAAATGCAAATCAAAACCATGATGAGATGTTGCCTCACACATGTCAGAATGGCTGTTATCAAAAAGACCACAAATAAAAATTGTTGGCTATGATGTGGAGAAAAGGGAATGCTAGTACACTGTTGGAGGCAACATAAACTGGTGCAGCCATTATGGAAAACAGTATGGAGTTTTCTCCAAAAACTAAAAATAGGACTACCATAGATCCAGCAATTCCCTCCTGAGGATGTATCTGAAACACTAATTTGAAAAGATATATGCACTCTAATGTTCATAGCAGCATTATAATAGCCAGTGTATGGATGCAACCCAAGTGTCTATCAACAGATGAATGAATGAAGAAGATTTTATACACACACACACACACACACACACACACACACACACACACACACACAGAGGAATATTACTCAGTCATAAAAATGAATGAAATTTTACCATTTGCAACAATGTGGTTGGGCCTAGAGAGTATTATTCTTAATGAAATAAGTCAGACAGAGAAACATACATATTGTATGTTATCACTTACATGTGAAATCTGAAAAATAAAACAAATGAATAATTATAACAAAACAGAAACAGACTCACAGACATAGAGAAGAAACTAGTGGTTACCAGTGGAAAAAGGGATGGGGGAATCTAGAAGTATAAACTACTATGTATAAAATAAATAAGATACAAGGATATATTGTACTTCACAGAGAATATAGCCAATATTTCATAACTTTAAATGGAGTATAATATATAAAAAAATTCTGAATCACTATGTTGTACTCCTGAGACTAATGTAATATTGTAAATCAACTATACTTTAATTAAAAAGAAAACATGCCAGTTGCCAAAAAAAGAACAAATATCTAACTTTCTTCCTAGGATTAAGATGTAAGAGAAATGGAAGGTAGAAGCACTTCCATTTGTGGGTAAGCACTGACCCACCTTTCTGCATTACAAGGAGAAGTAATAGGAAGTGCATAGCTGGGTTAGGACTGGTACCTGGCACACTCTAGGAGAAGGAAAAGGCTAGTGTGACAGGAGAAGACTGAGCAGATGGGGGGATTTTAAGACATGATGTCATACAACGAATGGGGACCAGATCAGGTGGTGCCTTCTAGGCTAGTGTAAACATGTTGGCTTTTATTTTGAGTAATATGGACTGTCATTAGAGAATTTGAGAATTAGAGTGCTAGAATCACTCCACCTTTGGGTAAAAATAGACCATATTAGGGCAAGCATGTAGCAGAGAGACAACTTAGAAGATTATGGAAAGAATCCAGGTGAGATAAGACAGTGGTTTAAACAAGGTATAATGGCAATGGTGTTGAAGAGTGGTTCAGCTCAGTATGTTTTTAGAAGATATTCACCTTGGTGTGGGGTATAAGAGAAATAGAGGATTCAGGGATAATTTGGCCTGAACAACTGGAACGTTTGAATTGGCATTAAATGAGATGAAAAAGACAGCAGGGGAAGCAAGTCTGCTGTGTAAGGGAGGAGAAATCAGGTTTTGCACTTTTAGAAACATTAGTTTTGAGGTCCTTATTAGTCATCCAAGTAAAGGTATCTAGTAGGTAGTTGTTTTTATGAGCGTAGGGTCCTAGGGAGAGGCTTGGACTGAAGACATAAATTTGGGAGTTGTCAGACTGCAGTTGACATTTAAAACCTTGGGTTTAGAAGAGATTACTAGAGATTGAGTGTCGATAAAACAGAAATCTTAGGATTGACACTCAAGGCTTTCTATTGCCTAGAAATCAGGATATGTGGAGAAACTAACAAAACAAAATGAAAAGCTGCCAATGATGTAGAAAGAGAACCAAGTTAGAGAGATATCTCATAAACTGCGTGAATAAGTAAGTTTCAAAAAGAAGTTGATTAACTATGTCAGATATAGCTGGTAGGTGAAGTAGGATGTGAACTTATTATTGAAAAGAGCAGTGTCAGTGGAATGCTGAGTTGAAAGCTTGATCAGATTGGGTTCAAGAGAGACTGCAAGAAGATGGTTTGAGGACATAATGTACAGATACCTGTTTTGAGGAGATTTTCTATGAAGGATAATGGAAGCTGGATGGGGTTATAAGGTCAAAGGAGAATTTCCTTTCCATTGGTTTTTAACTTGAGAGTTATTACAGCATATTTATATGCTAATGAGTATGATCCAATAGAGTAATAGGTGATGATTTTTGAATGCTCAAACCACCATGACCTTAAGTCAGTGAGAAAAGTTGAATTCTAGTGCACCACAGTTGGGATTGGCCTTAGGTGCTTGGACAGGACATTTGTTGTAAGTGGAGGGAAGAAGAACTCTGTAGATGCGTAGTACAGCGAATGGGGTACTAGGTATTTTGTAGTATTTTGTAGTAGGTATTTTGGTCAGAGCATGTGTATTTATCTTCTGATTTTTTTCCATTTTGTCAGTGAAATGAATGAAGCTGAGAATGAGGTGTTGAATGTTTGAGGAAAGAGAAGTTGTGAAATAGTGATCTAGGGGATAGGAAAGGGAATAAATCTGTACTGGAGCTTCTGGGCATCCAAGTGGCCTGGGTGAAGTTAAAGCACAGGTATTTAAAGTGAGTCTATTTAGCATGGTTTTATTTAACCAAATTTAGTTGCACAAGTACAGGTGGGGCATACATAGAGAGTTGGAGTTTTGCCAAGTAGGTAAAACATAGTGAGAGATGGGCAAGGGAGTTGATGGTGTAAACAAGAGTGTCATTAAAATCATGGACCTTATTTGAAGGCAAATCAGTAAATGCTCCATTATATGTCCCCTCAATCTGACCTTGATCCACGGGACAAAGCGTCCAATACAAATGGCACTGGCATTGTTATCATTATAAATGAATATGCATTAAAATATACCTATGTCTCTCATTGATAGTCCAACTAGAGAAATATTCATGTTGATTCCTGTTATATTTCACCAGAGGACATCTAGTGATACCTAATGGAGAGTAGACAGTTTACTGACAGATGAGGGAGTTGAAGTGAGAGAGAAATGCCTTGCCCAAGGCCCCAGAAAGTGTCTGAGCTGCGATCAGACCTATTGCATCCTTTCACATGAACCTTGCTCTGCCTGCTACACCACACTGCATCAGCCTGTGCCTCAGGTCATAACTTAATTCAGTGTGTTAGTTTTTGTTCTGGTTTGGAACAACTGTTATCTGACTTGCAATTTCCTTTGTCCCCATTAGTGAAAAGGTCAAAAGTCTTGACTATAACCAAAACACACCTCTAGTAAATGGCAGGCCTTCTTTTTCACTTTCCTCAGTCTCAAAGCTGTAGGACACAGAATTGTAAAAAGTCTCTTTTTATGCGACACAAATTAGATATGGCATTAGAGGACTGAGAAAGTTTTGGAAACTGAATCTCAAAGGGTAGTTAAATAACTTACTTTTAGGGTCAGTGTTTATTTTCTCCTAAAATGTGGATCACTCCAGGAAATAACAATTAAGAAAATATCTTTTATCAAAACACTAAGTGGAAACTTAATTTTAAAAGGAAGAGATTGCTCTGTTTTTCACCATGGAGGCTAAGCTCTGGAGAATTGCTACGCTGAATCTGTGACGTGTTCCTTATTCATGCAGTACCTCCTAATAAAGAACACAAGTGGAAGCATTTTTCTTCACTTTGCTCATATTAAACCATTTAGAAATAAGTTACTTTGATTTGGAACTACTGTAGTTCAGTTATTAAAATGTTGAAAGTATACTTTTTGGTAATGTGTTGACATTTTTTACTATGCTAGTGCCTGAACTTTCTCATTCATGCTCACATGGCATTCTGAGAGTATTGTAAATGATGGCATTTTAAATGTATTGCCATCCAACTTCATAGCTGCCATGCAATTGCATGTTCTGTAAGCATCTGAAGTGAAACATTTTAATACTGATCTTATTTTTCTCCCAACTAACAGCACCCTCTCTGGACTTTCCTGTCATTTACTAGAGGGTCCAAGCAAGATATCTGGAATTTATTCTAAGCCCTATGGCCCAATGGGTAAGTATTCAGGCTCTGGAGCCAGATGGACATGTATTCAAATCTTGACTTTGCATCTTATGAAGGCTTCTCTAAAGTGTTATTTAGCTTCCCCAAATCCATCTTTAAAAATAAGAAAATAATGGTGACTAACCCATAGGGTTATTTTGAAGATTAAATAAGATAATATACTTAACAAATACTGAGCCCCTACCACCCAGCATTGTGTGGATACATTAGTGAGTAAAATATGTAAGATTTATCCTTTAACAGACTAAACAGTCTAGTTGGGAAAATATATTAAATTAACAAAGCAATACGCAAGCATGGTTATGTCAAGTAACAAATGCCATGATAGAAATAAAAGTGGATGATGTGAAGGAGATTGGGGAATCAGACTGACAGAAAAAAGGAAAATCTTTGCAGGAAAGTTAACCTAAAAACCTAGCAATGTAGAGATCTGGAGGCAGAGGATTTTAGTCCAAGGAAAGGGAGCAATTATTGCAAAAGCACTAAAGTGGGGGTGGTATCCTTGGGACATGATCAACAATAGAAAATAGGCCAGTATCATTAAAGAGGAATGAATAAGAAGCAGAAGGGTGCACATGACATCAGACAGGTTGGCAGAGAACAGATATTATAGCATTTGGATACTTTAACATCAATGACAATGAAAAATACATGTCAAAATTTGTGGGTTCAAGGTAAAGCAATGGTTAGGTAAAATTCTATTTTAAGTGCTTATATTATAAAAGAAGGAAGATATAAAATTAAAGACATAATTTTTCACCTTAAAAAGCTGGAAAAAGAAGAGAAATTTTACCCAAACTAAGTAGAAGGAGAACAGTAATAAAAAGCAGAAATCAAAGAAACATAAAGCAGACAAACAATGGAGAAAATTTACAAAGCCAATACATAGTTATTTTAAAGGATCAAACAAATTGATCAACCAGAT
This sequence comes from Balaenoptera acutorostrata, assembly GCF_949987535.1. Classification (NCBI taxonomy): domain Eukaryota; kingdom Metazoa; phylum Chordata; class Mammalia; order Artiodactyla; family Balaenopteridae; genus Balaenoptera; species Balaenoptera acutorostrata. The sequence goes on along the minus strand of NC_080068.1, from coordinate 97,751,016 downwards.
ATGGAGATATATGTATATGTATAGCTGATTAACTTTGTTATAAAGCAGAAACTAACACACCATTGTAAATCAATTATCCTCGAATAAAGATGTTAAAAAAAAAATTAAAAAAAAAAAAAGAGATACACAGAGATTCCATCTGGTGATGGTAGGGTTTGCCAGGAGAAAAACATCACAAACATCAGGAATGAAAAATAAATTATCATCTCAGATCCTAGGCATTAAGATGATCATAAGAGAATTCTATTAACAAATTTAGGGGAACAAATTTGACAACTTGGGTGATACACAAAAATTTATTGAAAAATACATAATAGCTATACCTTCCCCCTGAAAAATCTGAATAATATCTCTATAACTGTTAAATAAATCAGATTTGTTATTTAAAAAATTCTCAAAATTAAATCTTTGGGCCCAGATATTTAACTGGTGTAATTTATCAAACATCCAATGAAGAAATAACATCAATTTTTCACACACATTTTCAGAATGCAGATGAGAAAAGAGTAGTACCCAAATCATTTTATGAGGCCAATGATAACCCTAATATCTGAAAAAAATATTGCAAAAAAATTAAATATCCATCATGAACAGATATGCTAATTTCTTAGAAACATATTACCAAATCAAATCTGACAATAAGAAAGATAATACATCATGAGCAAGCAAGGTTTATCCCAGGTATGTAAGATCGGTTTATCCTTTTGCAAATCAATAAATGTAATTCACCACATTAACAAAAAAAATCAAAGCTTTTTAAAAAATATAATTGAAATGTGAAAATGAAGTATGATTAGATTATTTCAATTGTTGCAGAAAAACCATTTGACAAAATTGAATATCCATTCAAGATAAAAACTATCAGCAAATTAGGAATAGTATGAAATATTCTCAATGATAAAGTACCTCTATGAAAATTCCGCAGCCAATATTATTCTTACAAATGGAAAATTTAATTTTTTCCTTTTATGATAGGAAAAAGACAGGGATGTTTGTTATTGTCATGACTATTCAACATTATACTGGAGGTGCTAGGTACAGCAATAAGTCAAGAAAAAGGATAAAAAGTACAAAGATTGGAAAAGAAGATGCTAAGCTCTCCTTATTTGCAGGAATTTGCAGAAAAGAACTTACAAATTATTACTAAGATTAAAAATAAATTTAGCAAGATTTCAGTTACAAGGTTAATATAAAATATAAAGTAGATTTGTATGTACTAGAAACAAACAACTGGAAAATAAAAAAAATTAAACCCTTTTACAATAACATCAAAATCATAAAATACTTAGGAAAATTTCTAAGACAACGTAGCCAAGTCCTTCATACTGAAAACTACAAAATATTAATAAAATCAAAGAAGACCTATATAAATGTAGAGATATATGCTAATCATGAGTTGGAATGATCATTAGTGTTAAAATGTCAAATTTTTAAATTCTAAGATTCAATGTAATGACAGTTTCAGCACCTGATTTTTTTCTTTCATAAGTTGACAAGATTTTATAAATAGATTTAAAAATATATATGTAAATATAAAGAATTTAAAATAGCCAGGACAAATGAAGGCCTTATCATAACTGAGTTACAAATGGATCATCGACTCGACTTAATTGTAAATCTAAAAGAATAAAACATCTGAAAGAAAACAAGAAAAATTTTGATATCCCGATATAGGCAAAGATTTCTTACATACAACACAAAAAGCATGAAGTATAATATGAAGAAGATAATTAGTTGGATCTAACTAAAATTTTTTAAATTTCCATTGAAATAATTAAAGAGATGAAAATAAAAGCTACATACTGGTAGAAAATATTTACGACACATATGAGACAAAGGATTGTTCTTAGAATTTATAAAGAATGTTTACAACTCAATAATAAATTGGGTAAAAGATCTAGATACTTTACAAAAGAAAAGATTGAAATGGCAAATAAGCACGTAAAAAGATACTTAATACCTTTAATTATCAGATAAATGCAAATTAAATCACAGTGAGATACCACTACACACCCATTTCATTTTAGATTTGTTAAAATGAGAGAGAATGAGCCTACCATGTAATGGCAAGGATTTGGAGCAACTGGAACTTCATATACTGCTGATAGGAACACAAAAGGGTACAACTACTTAGAAAAATAGTTTGGCTATTTCTTTTTTTAAATACACAAAGAAAAAATATTTATTATTATCTGTAAATTGTGCACTACATATCTTTTATATCCATAAAATATACATTAAATGTGTGTGTGTATCCATGTGTGTGTGTCTATATACACACACATTTTTCTTTTCGGAGTGCCACCTGTTAAACACTTACAGGCGCACCACTGGACCTACAGCTCTTGCTCAGGAATAAGTAAGGAATAAGGAAGTCTGACTAGAGAAATTTAGCCAAAATGATCCCTCAGGAGCCTGTATTCTTAGAGTGACTTCTACCCTTCCCTCTGTTCTTTTTTTTTGTTCTAATAATAATAATAACCTTTATAATAAAGACAATACAATTTTGAGCACTTAGTATGTGCAAAGCCCTTAGCATTATGACTACTTAATTCAATTCTTACAACTACCTGGAAGTTTGGTATTATTATTATATTTTTTAATTAATTAATTAATTTTTCTTAAAACGTTAAATGTACACCTATCTTGTGACTCAGGCATTCTCTTTCTGGTTATTTACAATGAGAAAGAAAAACACAAAAATATGTATGAGTAAAGACTTTTATATGAGTATTACTAGTAGTTTTATTTGTAATGGCCCCAAACAGGAAACAACTCAAATATCCATGAATAGGTGAATGGATACTTAAACTTTAAAAGGAATAACTATTTATTTATACACAGAAGATGAATCTGAAAATCATTGCTCTGAGTGAAAGAAGCAAGGAACAAAGAGTTTATACTTTATGTTCCCATGGATATAACATTCTAGACAGAATAAACTAATTTATATTATCAGAAAGCAAGTCAGTTGTTTCTTGGAGACAGAGTTGGAATAAAGAATGTATTGCATATGGATCCAAGGAAACTTTTGGTGATGATGGAATTATTCATTATCTTGATTCTACGGTTGATTTCATATGCGTATACAAATGTCAAAACCATTCAAATTGTACTATTCAAATATGTGCATTTACTTCAATAATATCTCAATAATGTCACGAAATTTTAAAAAATCTGACAGTAACAAACATTTGGAGAAATAGGATCATCATCTTCAGCTGCCGGGAATTTAAATAGACACACTTTGAAAGTAACTTGACATATCCTGATAAAATTAGAAATAAATATATCCAAACTCATATATTCCAACTCTGCAAAGGGAATCTTTCTCACATTTGTGTAGAAATATCAAGGAGGGTTCTCACTGCAGTATTGTTTATAATATACAAGGTGTTTAGCAAAATATTTTTCAGAAGGTGGATGATTGAATAAAATGTGATATAGTTATATGGGACATGATATGATACTCAATACAAATAAAGTAGATCTCTAAATGGAAATATGGGTAGATGCACAAAATATCATAACTGAGAGAGAAAAGAAACATGACAAAGAATTATATATACAATATGATATTATTCATGGAAATTAAACATACATCAAAACTATATTTTATGTACATAAAATTAAATATTTCATGTACATCTGCATGTACATTTATACAAAAATGTTTATATAGCTAATATATAAACATGAACCAAACTCATTATGTGTTTTTTCTTGAAGTTCCAGATAGTATACAGGGAAATGAAATTGGAGGGCTCTCAGAGCAGAGGAAGTTTTACCTTTATCTTTAATTCATCATTCCCTGAAAAAATCTTGAACAAATATTGTATTAATAGATATTAATTCTGGGTGTTTGGGATATGGACATTTGTTACATTATTCTTGATCATCTTAAAAGCTTCTCAAACACACACACAACACCTCATACATATATATATTTAGTATGTAAATGTGTGTGTGTGTGTGTGTAAATGCTTAAAACATAGATCTAAAGGAATATAAACAAAAATTATAATAGATGTTACTTTAGGAGAACGGGATTTAGGATGGACAATTTTCAGTGGTGGGTCAGATAGTCAACAGGGTTTTTGCCTTTATCTAAGTTGTTTGGATTTTGACAATGAGAACATATTTGTGTTTTACTTAAGTATTCAAATAAATACTTTATGAAATGAAATTAATGATAAAATGGCAATACACTGAACCAAGTTCTTTGGTAGAGGCAAATCTATGCTACCTTCAGAGTACTAAGAAAGGGTGCTTATGGATGTGAAGAAGGGTTCTCCAAAAGCTTTTTATTTTGAGAAGGTGACTCCTGAATAAAATGTAGAATTTAACCTGGGTGTTTGATCAGGAGTCCATTAGTTTGGGTTGAAAAAAATATAAATCCTTGATTTCATTAGCATCTAATGAAAATTTAGCATTTCTATTAACTATGAATGAGAGCAACAGAACTCATTGGTTTCCACAGATCTGTAACTTTGTGGCCAATGAAAGTTGTCACATTTTCTTATAGATATTACAGTTATTACTGATGTATCAAAATGTCATTTAACTCATCACAAATTGAAAATTATGGTAGCAATTAGATTTCCTGAAAGATCTTGCTATTTAATATGTTAATAAAAGGGATATATACATATATACCTTTATTTTAAATTTGCTATTTTTAAAAGTTTCAATAACTGGCTTCCTTTATGATCCTATATATGTTTATTATGGGTTTAAACACATTACTCTTAAATGGGGTAAATAAGCTTCATTAGACTGCCAAGGGAGTCCACAACATACATAAAGATGTTAAGAACCTCTGTGTAGAAGGACGAATCAAGCAAGGATTGGTGCTGGGCAGGATGGGTTAAGGTAGTGGGTGGAGGAGAGGAGCAGAGCAGGCAAAGGAAACTAGGTGCGGGGCATAAAAGCAGGAAGGAATATGGCACCATTGAGCTCAGCTCATCAATGACTTTTTATGTTGCAAATATAATTTTTCTTCCCTAGTTACCCTTGGGGCGAAAATTCTATCCTTATCAATCTAATCAGCAGGTGGTTTGGTTCAGGAAGTGAATAACTTTGAAGCATGAAAGCATATCATGAAAAAGCAATACTCCTTAGATTCTATACTTCATGCCACTTTACACAAGAAAGTTGATATCCTCAGAGTTTTAAACATGAATTCATAGTTTGTACCTAATTATTTGCCACGAAGATGCATTGTTGAAAAAGAATCCTCTGAGATGCCCATGATCAATCTTGGTTTGATTAGCAAATTTGGGTGTCTCCATGATTACTAACATCCAAGTGGAAAATAAAAAATCCAGACAAACATTGTACATTTTGTCTAGATCAGTAGAATTATTGTCTGCAAATAAAATTTTACTTGGAACTATAATATGTAAAAATAAAAACAAAACTGCTCTTCTTGATAAGCTAATGGGAGAGCAGGGACTCTACCACTTTCTGTTCACCTTGTCCATTATGGCGGCCCAGGAGGCTACTTGATCACAAATTAAGGCTTCATATACATCAATATGGGAGATATTTGGAGCCATCTATAATTTCCCCTGGAATATAACCTCAGCTCTGTGCTTTTAAAATAGTATCATCATCATTATGTATTTTATATTTGTCCGTATAATCTAAAATGTTTGGTTTTCAATGTTGGCATTGTGATTTCCATCTCATCCAGATAGATAGTGTAGGGGCACTATTCAGAAGAGCAGTGAGGTAAAAGTCCTCTCTGTTCCTTCTCCTACTATTCATTTTACCTTCTGGGTCATTGCCTCTGAAAACGTTCTTACTGCTCTTTGGTAAGCATATCCTCCATTTTATTTCAATGATATTTTGCTTAGTTTTTTCTTACCATTAATACTTTCAAGTCTTGAACAATCATTCCTTTATACATTAGAGATTGACAGCTGCAAACTGGGCTTGCTATACTGAATTCCAACCCGGCTATCACGAATCACAAGAGAAAAATTAAAAATATTCCATGGTGGTATTACTTATCAGTCAACAGTTCTACTTTGGCGATTTCACAAATGTATATTTAATTATGTAACTTTAATACTAAATTTGATTGTATTTTGCTTTGTTACTTTATAAAAAAATGATTGGGGAAAAAAGCAAGGATTCCTAATGTGTTTAAATTAAATATGGTTAAAAATAATTTGTAGCTCTGTCAAAAGTACAGCTCTCATTGTTCTGGATTGGCTGGGTATGCATTGAAGATAAGCCTCTCCATAAAGTTTCAGTTATGATAGAAAGAGTACTTTTTATAAAATAATAGAAATAAATTTTATTATTAAAGATATTGGATTATGAACACAAGACTTTTCCTTATCTCCCACCCCGTAGCATGTCTATCAATCAACTTTGACAAATTCTGTTTCTTCACAAGTTTTAGAGATAGCAAAGTGAGGAGGCTTCCTTTGCAGTTTCTTGCTTTGGCGGTCTGCGTACAAGAGTGGTCCTGTTCCCTGATGGTGCTTTAAGCTCTGTAACTCTGAGGAAATCACTTAAACCTTCTGAACCTTTTTCCTTATTCATGAAATGGCAAGGGTTTGAGTAGCTTGTCTCTAAAGTCCCTTCCAGAGCCATTGTTATAAGACAATATTTGCTGGATTGAGGAAAGATACAGTCCTGGCTCTCTCTCTCAGCCATTACATAAACCTGGAATTAATCCACACTTCCAGCCAGCTGTCTGTGATGTCTCATACACCATATTTTAGTGTATTGATTGGATAATAACCTTTTCAAAACAAGGCTTCAAGTGCGCTGCTCTTTTACATCACAAGTTGTCTTTGATGTTTTCAGAGCCATGTATTCTCTTTAGATAAAGTATAAACTTATTTTATTATATCTGAGAAATTCTGACATTAAAGTAAAAGGGTTCCAGAATAAAATCAATAGACATCAACTTTTCTTCAACACATTGCCTTAAAATTAAATGTCAACTGGTAATTTAGTCCCAAATCTGTTCACGTCTTTACCATAACTGAAAGTAGCTTCAGAAGATTTTTTTTCCAGCTAGGAAATTGATCTCATACATAACATCTAAATAGTTTAAATCTGTGCACTATTACTAAACTGGCTAAGGAAGTCTCCAGTCTGTATAATGTTAATTCAGAAAAGCTTGAGATTTGTTAGCACAATAATGAAGTAATAGTTTGTCTAATTTAATCTTGACACAGTGATATGTGACACTTCAATAATAGCTAATGTGACCTTAAAGGTTAATGATGGTATAGCTCATCTGAAGTGACAGACTACTTCAAGTTCTCCTACAGTCGATCTTAATTTTTTTTTTTATTAGGTTACTGGTGTAGTAATAAAGCTTCAGTGAACTGTTATCTGGAATTGTAAACTCAGCCAAATTAGTTCCAGGGGTCACGTGGCAAGGCATTCCATTGTAAAAGCAAATGGCAACACTGTTAAGGCAGTGCACATGAAGAGGTAGACACGTTACTGTGCGGATCATAAAATGCGGGATCTCTTCAGATATGCTTCTGTGCATGGAGCTTTCTCATCAATCAAGATGGAGTTTTCTCAGGACATTGCAGTATCATGCATCCTCCTTTCTCACTTGGTACAGCAGCCATACCTGTTGTTGTTGCCCTATACAAAACACAGTGCTTGGCTTTGTGAAGAAAACTGAGATGAACTAGAATATGATCCAGGCTGCAAAGAGTTTAGAATCTACTCAAGGAAAGGTAACATATAGACAGACAGATCACTGTAATAGAAAGTAATGAGCACAGTTGCCTTACTAGAGAAAAAAATGCAGTGCTTTTAGATTCATAGGAGAATGGAAGAAATTTCTCCTACCTAGAGGCCTAAAAAAGGCCATTTCCTGGGTCACCCTCAGAAGCAGGATAATTCAAAAATACTATGATTAAAATACATCTTACTCTTTCTGCAGCTTCCCACACCTTCCGTATCTTCTGTTATTCTACTGTGGTTGATGACAGAGAGAGAGAAGGGGGGTAATGAATATGATTAATACAGATACATAGATGAATGGAATGGGGTTCAGAAAAGTGGCATTTGATCATCAGGTTGTAGAAGGACTAGCTTCAAAAATACGACCTTCTAAGGGAACTTGAAAAAGGAAATCTAAGTGAATGATCTTGAATGTTGAGGCAAGTGTGTAGATTTCTCTGATCCATACACAGGAAATATATATGTGAGAGAGAACTTCTTCAGTGTGAGAAGCTTAGAAACCCATGGAAAGTCAGATTAATTTTATGCTTCAGATACTCTCTGAGATGATCTCTTTTTGACCTCTCTTATTTTAGGTTTTGAAAATTCAGCCCATCTCTTCAATGTTAATAAAGCCAAAGAAGGATTGGTCTTGGGTCAGGGAAAAATGCATCTTAAGTCTCCCACTCTATTTGTCAGATTTGGGAAGGCCCTGCCCTGGAGGAAAAAGGCCCTCATTTACTAATCTTTGGATTCCTCTCACACACACCCCTCCCTCCTCTACAGTCCTGCATAATTGAAAGTATTCATTAAAGTGTTGGTTCAAGAGAAATGAATTGATTGAACTGAATTATTTCATATGGCTGCCATGTGACCTTAAAGCCACCTTTGAATGCATTTTTGTAGGAAACTCAATTCATTTGTATAATGTATCAGCTCCCCCTTGTGACTATCCAGCAGTCAATTTGACAAAGAGGAAATAAAGGTGCATTTTCCTTATTTACTTCCATTTCCTGAGTAGAGTGATATGGAAAGAGCCATTGCTCAGGGATAGTCACACTTCTATGGAAGGAAAAACCCAAGACATCGAAATCAGTGAGACCAGGACCCTTTACGCTGTGACTTAAATGACATGTTCTTACCCACATGATTCATTATGTAAAGGCCCCTTATAATTGTTAGTGGAGTGAATAGTGAATGCCCTATCAACCTGCAGACACTACGTGTATAATGCAGCTCAGATTAAGGCAGGTGAGTTTCAATAAATATTATCTGAAGAACACTATGACATATTACACATTTTCCAATGCTAATGTCTTTTATAGCCCATTAAGAACATCTCAAGACATTTTCTCTAAAGATCAAATATAAAATAAAATAAAAATAATAAAGAAGCTGTTCGAATGATCAGCTCTTATTCTGTTTCCCTATCATCTGAATACATCTTTTAAATCATCCATCTCATCTTAATGGACTCTAATCCATTCTATTTTGTTAAATAACTGTAGCTAATTTTGCAGTTTGCGAATCATTTTCTCATGCCTCTTCTCTTTTGCCTCTCACTTTTAGCCTGGAACGGAGGTGCTGCCATCACTCACCTTTGGCACAGGCAGGGGCTGTGCAAGTGGGAATTTCACCGAGGTTCATTTTCAACCAGCAAATGGTGAAACTGAACTTGAGTCCTAGCCTTGAGACCTGATTTTCTGATTCTGGGACCAGACTTTTTTGTTTACACAAGTGTTTTCAAAGAGTTTAAGTAGCTGTCTGCTACCATCCACATCAAGGTCAGCAGAACACTTGTAAACTGCAGGATCAGATGCCCATACCAGCCTTATTAAATCAGAACCTCTGGCTTCTGACGTTGTCTCTAACCCATTTGGTTTCTGCACATATTTCTTTTTTATCCACATTTTCATCTCTTTCACTTTCTTTTAAACTCCTTAAGCTAAGTTTAGTGCCATTATTAAATATTCATCCATATAACTATGGTATAAATATTTACTGAGCTCCTACTATGCGCCACACACAGAGCCCCAAAATGAGGTGACAGATGAATAAGTTATAATAGCTGACATCCTAGATTGCATTGTCACTGGGGAAATCAACCATCAGACTGATTAGTCTTAACCATTGGCTTTGGACATGCAGGAGGCATTCAAATTGAGATTAATGATTCAGTCCTTTTCAAAATAGACAGTCTTTTAAGAGAGTCAAAGGAACAAAAGGAAACAACTGGTATTTATCACCCAGTGAGGAGTGCAAGGAAGACCTCAGGTAGTCTTGATACAATACATAGGGAGACTTAAGTGGAAAGATGACAGGTCAAAAATCCACTTAAAACCACCTCACTGTGTATCCAACTACCCAGCCCACCCCCTTTAGCCCCCACTGGTTCCCTTTGAAAGGAACTCACTACATAAGCAGGTGAGGGAATTTGTAACAGAGCATGATCAAAAGCAAATTGGGTAAGTGAGGGAAAGCAATTACACAGGGAGATCATTAATTGGAGGGCTTATCTCTTCAGTGAGCTTGGAATGTGTAAGCTGCAGTGTTGTGAATTGAATTTCATGCACTCCTATTGTTTGTGAAGAGCTGGCTGTGTGTGGGAGGTACCGGGTGATTTGCCAAAAGTGTTGTTAAGAACACCAGCAATCAAAAAGCCACCAGGCTCTTAAAAAGCCCAGAACTGAGGGAAGGTACAAAGGCATGAAGGCTGAAGTGAATTGGGACTTTTTAGTGAAACAGAGCTTGAAACTGTGGAAGTACAATCAGTAATGCAGGGTAGTGAAGAGGAAGGCAGGGCAGAGGGGATTGGAAAAGGTCTTGCTAAGATCCCGTTTCATCAATCAAATTTAGGCTCCTGCTGGGACAAAATCTACCTGGGCCTGTTGTTAAGGCTCTTTGATTTCATAAAGCTTATAAAGAAGGGTCTGTTAGGAATCATTCACATATCTTGAGGGGAAATAGAAGTCATTTTAAACCATTCATGCATCTGGACAGGACTCAAAGAAACATGAGGGAGCAGACGCCTGGTTAGTCTAGATCCTCCATTCCTGTCACCCACACACTTACCTGCTCAGACATCTGAACCCCTGTCATTCTTCCAGCAAGCCGTGCCACCTCTAACCTCCATTTCCTTCGCCTGGATTTTTTTTTTCCCTCCCTAATTCACTGAGACCCAAGTTTCAAATCCTAGCTCTGATATTACTTTCTCTTTGAAATGAGTCCTGGTTAAGAATACTTCATGATGGCAGAATAGCATCTATCACAATACTGCACCGGTCCCCTGACTAAACTCAGCAGCCTAACTTTCTGCTTTTCTACCTTTCCTTCAGTTTCTTCAATTCATGCACCTTCATACTTACTATGGTGTCTTTCTCTGAGATTGTGAATCCCTTTTCGTACTTTAGAACTTTCTCAAATGTCAATTCCTTCGGGCAACCTTTTCTAATCCTTTAAGTCAAATAGTCTTATAGCAGCCTGCACCTCTCCTTTGAAACACTGATTATTTGATGTCCGTCTTTCTTATGAAACTGTCATCTCAGTGAGGTTAGGACTGTATCTTTATTGGCCTCTGCTGTGTTACAACTTTCTGGCACAGTTCCTGGCATTTGTGAGGCCCCCAAAACTGTGTATTGCCTTTATTATTTCTTCCCAGTGGATTGTGAAATCCTTGGGGTCAAGGATCTTGTCTTTGATTTGTTTTCATATGTCATAACAAAATACCAGGTGCAAAACAGGTATTAAATAAATGTGTATTAAATGAATAAAACATAGAAGAAAATATCTAGAGCAGAATTTCTCAATCTAGGCACTACTGGCATTTTGGGTCATATGATTCTTTGCTGTGGAGGGCCATCAGTAAGGTGTTTAGTAACATCCCTGACCTCTACCCACCAAAAGCCAGTAGCACCCCTCCTAGTTGTGAAAACCAAAATTATCTCCAGACATTGCTAAATATTTTTGTGCTGGGTGGGGCAGTGGGCAGGAGTGCACAAAATCACCACAAGCTGAGAATCACTGATCTATAGTGCACATTTTTAAACTGCTCAAACCGTAACCATGAACTGCTAGCTTTTGCAAAAGAAAAGTGACCAGTGAGCAATGGGTAACAATTATAAACTTTATTTAGGATTATTTGAAGATTTATTTCATTGATGCAGGCTATCATGCAAGCTACTTGGCAAATCAACTTTTATGTAGGCAGATACAGGAGTTAATAAATATTCTGAGAATATCCTTATAAGAATTAAATCAGATAATGTACCTAGAAGTATCTTAGATCAGAGCTCATAGTAGCTCATAGTAGCACTTCTGTTATTATATTCTTTCCTTGATCTAATTAAATCATTTGGTATAAAATAGTCATAGCTAACAAAGATAAATTAGGAAGAGTTTAGTCAAATGAGAACACGAACACACAGAGGCACACACAATCTATTTAGTTAAATTTTTTTAAGGCAAAAGTTTTTGATCAGTTGATTGACTGAGTTCTTTGTTGGGGGACTAGAGTGTTGACACAAAGAGTTTGTTAGTTTCTTTCCTGCTGGGGCACACTAAATTACATCCCACCAACTTAAGCTCCCCTGGAGTGACTCACACAGTGGTTGACTTTTAGAGTTCACCAGAGGTGAGTGTTCAGGCTATATGAGGTCAGATTTTCTCCATGAAGCAGGACAAACAAAAATTTATAAGGCCAGGCTGCTTGATATAATTTCTAAAAGTAGAAGGCCACTGGTTTTTCCCTCCCTCAACTCTTTCCTGGAAAGAAAGTATAAGAATTATCCCAGAGTTGCTGGAAGATGGAGAATTTCTGGGTAAGTAGGTTTATTTTTTCATACCCAGTGGGATTGATGGCTGACTGAGTAGTAAATTTAGTCTCAGTGTTTTAGCTCACAAATAAAGAAGTAATAAGAGAAGCTCTACGTGTGTATTGGCTGAAATAGAAAATGAACAATAAGCAACCGGGGGTTTTAAGGAAACACATCCTGCTGGAAAAATGTTTATTGCTATTTTAGAAAGAATTGCAAAACTGGGAGGTAGAGGGAAGTGTCGACATCATGCACTTTAAACTGAGGTAAATGTTAGATACAACAATTTATGAAATGCGATTTGCAAGAACAAACAGTCAACTTAGATTGCAATGTGGCTACAAGCCTGGGAAGAAGTGTGAGGATATTGGGGGTCAGGGAGGGAGGTCTGTAGCTAAGTCTGCAGAAAACCTAGGATTATTATTGCTGTAATTCAGTGAGCTTTATTCCTATATTTGGGTTTTGACTAAAATTGTTTGTTTGGCTATGGCTTCCCTAAGTGAAATACTTTGTGTGGTACATAGAAATTCCTCAGTGCATTTTTTGTTTCCTGTGATTTATGCACTGAATTTTCTTCATGATTCTAAATTAAAAACTGAACAAAAGTTTCGTACTTTCCTTTTTCCAACTTAAGAATTCCTTTCTTGTAAGACACATGCCCATACATATAATGACTTTAGGTAGCTATATGATCCTAGGAGAGTCATAACCACTTTGGCCTCAGTTTCCATATTTGGAGAAGGATGAATTTGGCAGCTTCAACAAAGTACGAATTCTTCTACTTGACTCCTTTCTGCTTGAATCCAAATCCATTTTCTCTTGCTTTCTTCAGGTTAAGATGAACTCAGACTAAAAAATGTGTCTTTGGGCTTCCCTGGGATCACCCCAATCTGATTATGACTTGGAATCTAATGAAAGGGCATGGAGTCCTATACTATGAGTAGAAATCTTAGCAATCAATGTCAGCCCACAGTCAGAAGCCTGTGAACCAACATCAGGGTTATGGAAACAGGGCCAAACAGGCTAGGAAACTGAAGAAAACAAATAAAGAGATGTCTACTTATTAAGTCTACTTAAGTCTAGTACTTATTGGCTCTGTGACCTTGAACAGCTTACTCCTGGTCCTCAGTTTCTTTGAGTTTGCCATTTGTTCCATGAAAGTGTTCTAGAAAGACTTAAGAATCTGTTCACAGTGGCCTCAGACCAAGATAAAGGGGAGGAGACCATGAGAAGACTCATAGTGGAAAATGAGGCTGATCAGGGTAATCCTTCTTTTGCATCTTGAAATCTCTCAAAGATTTATTTCATCACAATTAGGCTGGTCCACTGGCCATGTGGCTAACATGTGGGTAAACCAATTTCATCATGATGTGTTGCAGCACTCCCTCTGTAACTTGACTGTTGAATGAAACACAAAGTAATCACCACTTGTCTCCTTACGTGACTGTATTAGTCTGCTCAGGCTGCCATAACAAAATGCCAGATTGGGTGGTTTAAACAACAGAAATTCATTTTAGCACAGTTCTGGAGCCTAGAAGTCCAAGATCAAGGTGACAGCAAAGTTTTCCTGGTGAAGCTGCTCTCCTTTGGTTGTAGATGATAACTTCTTGCGGTGTCCTCATGTGGCCTTTGTTCTGTGCAGGCACAGAGAGAGAGAGAGAGCTCTCTGGGGTCTTCCTCTTCTTATAAGGATACCATTTCTATCAGATTAGGGCCCCATGCTTCGAACTCATTTAACCTTAATTACCTCCCTAAAGGCCATACTCCAAATACAGTCACATTGGCTGAAGTTCCAATATATGAATTTTGGTTTGGGGGAGATGGTAGTGCACAATTCAGTCCCTAATACCAACCAACTATTAAGTCTCTTTGGTACTTATGGGATCTAAGGGAGAGATGATTGAGGAAAGGCAGGGTAGCAGGACTGTTTCTTGTAGATCCCAGGATTGTTTGGATCCCTAGTTTGGAACTGTTTTTTATTTGTTTGTTTTTTTTACTAATTCCCACATATGAATCCATCTACCAAGAATAATAGATACATCAGACATTCCCAACCAGTCATGTGGAAATAGCACTGGACTTTGTGTTATATATCTTAATTTTGTTACGTATTCACTCTGTGGCCTTGGAACTTATCTGAGGATCAGTTTTCCCCTCTCTAAATAGGAATCATAAGGTACTATCCCTGCTTGAATATAGACAAACTACTGCTAAATTAACTACTTACCATTTTCACATAGGCCCTATACCTTTCTGTTACTCTTTACTTTTTCTAATATTAATTTCCTTATTTCAGGATCAATTTCTGTTCCACTTCTTCTATGAAGGCTTCCATGATATCCTAAAATATTCTCTCCTATTAGTAATCCAACAAGGTTTCCAGGGTATCTCAAATTAAAGACTTGTCCTAGAATTCTTTATGAAAACCCCTACCATATTTTGAGAGCGGTGGCTCTGTAATTTAAAATTTTATTCCTCCTATTTTCTTTCTCTACACATTTTTTCAGCTCAATTATTGTGTCAAATTATAAGGACTGACTGAAACTAGTTTAAAAAGCAAATATTGTAGAAAGAAGCAGAAACCAGCTCCAGAAAGCCTTCAAAGATACCCTTGGCTGATTTTTGTGTCTTGTCACTGTGGCATCTATCATAAAATCTAACACACGCTTCTCGCTTCTCTAATCATTCATTTACTTATCTTTCTCCCCACTCTATTCTGAGATCACAGAGGGCAGGGACTCTTGTTCTTTTCTGTGCCACTAAGGGTGTTATACTCCCTATTAGATCACAGGTTTTCAATATATTGAAAGGAAAATGTGCAGTTGAAAGACAGGGATTTAACTCAACTTTTATATTTTCCCAGCAGTGAAATATTTATTCTCCCACTACCTTATACCACGGGCCAGTGTCCCTTCACTGGTTAAATATTTATGGAGTATCCACAGTGTATTAGGGTCTGTAATAGGCAACATGAATTTACAGAGAAGATGGACCCAGCCACTAGCTTCAATATGTCAATCCTGTAGAAGAGGTGCACCCGTAGATAGAAAATTATACCACAGTGTGAGATGCACAGTGATAGAAGAAAGCACAGAGGCTTCAGAGCCCAGAGGAAGCCCAGCTGTTCCACGCACTTGCTTTATTTCTCCCTTATACACACCAGGTTCTTTTCCACCTCGAGGTCTGCGCACAAGTTCTTCCACCTGCCTAGAACATGCTTTTCCTACTGTCCATATGATTGGCTCCTACTGACCATTTATTTTTCAGTTTCAATGCCCCTTCAAAGGAAAGACATTCTTGATATTCTAACTTTCAGTCAGCCTCTCTTATTCGTTTTTACATTACCTTTGTTTCTTTTATAACATTTTTGAAATTCCACTTTGGAATATGTAATTAGTTTATTTGCACGTGTAATGTCTTCTTTCCTCATTAGACTATGCACTCTATGAAGGAGAAACTGTATCTTTTGTTCAACACTATTTGAAGCACAGAGAACAGTCCCCAGAATAATGTAAGAGCTCAATAAACATCAGATGATTGAATAAAGGTAAGAATGAAATAATGACATTTGCAGCAACATGGATGGACCTAGAGATTATCCTACTTAGTGAAGTAAGCCAGACAGAGAAAGACAAATATCATATGATATCACTTATGTATGGAATTTAAAAATTGATACAAATTAACTTATTTGTAAAACAGAAATAGACTCACAGGCATAGAAAACAAACTTATCGTTACCAAAGAGGAAAGCGGGGGGAGGGATAAATTAGGAGTTTGGGATTAACATATACACACTACTATATATAAAATAGGTAACCAACAATGACCTACTGTATAGCACAGGGAATTATACTCAATATCTTATAATAATCTATAAGGGAAAAGAATATGAAAAAGAAAAAAATATATGTATACACTGAATCACTTTGCTGTACACCTGAAACTAACACAACATGGTAAATCAACTAAATGTCAATTAAAAATAAATACATGAATAAATAAATACAATTAATTTCGAAAATTAAAAAAAGAATGAATGGGCAGAGAATGTTCAGCCCCATGGAAACCAGTGAGAAGAGGGCACAAGAAAAGCTAGCCAGTAATGTTTATTTAGGATTATTCCATGATTCAAGAGCTTTGATCTTACTCTCTGCACATTTGTTATAAGCAAATGTAAGCATTTTGCAGATACGAAATTCCAAAACACAGAGCTAAGTCCCTCTTCCAGAGATAAACAAGTAATACAAGGTGGAATGAATGCTCATAGGTTTATTTTGAACCTAAATCCTCTACTTTTTCACGAACTATGACAGTACCTCAAGCAGGTGCAAGAATGTCTGCTCTCACCATTCATTTCCTTCTGGGGAAGCAAAGACTTCACTGCTCCAAAGTATTTTACAAACACAACATATCCAGGATTCAGAGAGATGGATAAAGGAATTTCTATTGTTTCCTTATAAATCCTATACACTCCTTAATTTCTGCCTCTGGAATCTCTCCTCTTATTTTAATGTTCATTGTATTCTGTTTTACATTACTTTGGTCCTCTTGTCATCTAGATAAGGAATATTAAATTTATCATTACATCTTGCATCATGCACTTTGTGTATTTTGCAGCAATTGCTTTCTTCACTACTAATTCTTTGCTTCACCAGAGTTAACTCTTTTACTAACAACCACAGGTTTTTGATGCTCTGTCTAGTCAACATTTCCTAATTTCTTCTTCTCATTCCCTTTATGTATTATTGAATTTTCTAAGTGAATTATTTAACTCTGCATAGCATTTTGAGATGTGACTTGCATGAAATATGTTGTACAAACTAAAAGCATATCGTATTAAAATGTCTATAATAACTTGAAGGAAAAGCCCCCAGGCAATACACTTGCTGTATATAATGGCTGTGGGGAAATTTTGAGCTCTAATATGACAGTGACATGAAGCAAACAAAAAAAGGGACATTGTTACATGTGGAGATTTGACTTGCATTTAAGTAGATAAAATGTGTTTATGTGCCGACTAGGTTTTTTTTTGGTTTTATTTAAAACTTTCTTTTCCCCTTTGACTTTAAAGGTAATCAAAAGACAGGACATTTTCCCCTTAATTAATCTCTACAACAATTTTGTGAAGTGAGGAGTATTATCTCCATTTTATAGATAAGTCACAGATTTACCTGTAATAGAAAGTCAAAGATGTTAATTGACTTAAAGGTTTTTCTGATTCCAAAGTTTCTGGCTTTTCTCTAGATTCCTGCTTAAAGAATATATGGCAGTGGACATAGTGTAATTGAGTGGATTGAATTCTGCCCTTAATGGTTTTAGTCACAGAGCTGAGTAAAGACTGTGTTTGGGGGTTTTAATGGAACAGACATGTTGTTCAGTCAGAGTGTTTTCTTCTAGAACGTGTCTCCATAACTTGAGCCCAGAAATCAGGGCCTTATAATTATACCATCTCTCAAGTGGTGGCAGCTTTGCCTGTTGCCCAAATGCTTATATTCAAACATCCTTGCTTGACTATAAAAGCCCTTGGTAATTTAGACCCACCTATGACAGCAACCAAATACCCTTTCTTTCAATTACACTTGTATTTCTAGATAATGGAATGGGTTGGAAAATATTTCTTACCCCCTTTTCTCAGAAGAAGATGGGCAGGGGGAGAAAAAGACCTTATCCAGCAAAGTTGATGCTAGTCTTCAGAGGACAAAGAGATAACCTGGATGGCAAATGTATATTATCTTTGTCTTAGCTCAGGCTACTATAACAAAATACCACAAACTGGGTGACTTAACAACATAAAGTTATTTCTCACAGTTCTGGAGGCTGGAAAGGCACCAGCAGTTTCCATGCCTGCTAAGGGTCTACTTCTTATTTCTTTTTTTAAAAAATTTTTATTGGAGTGTAGTTGATTTACAATGTTGTGTTAGTTTCATGTGTACAGCAAAGTGAATTCAGTTATACATATACATATATCCACTCTTTTTTAGATTCTTTTCCCGTACAGGCCATTACAGAGTATTGAGTAGAGTTCCCTGTGCTATACAGGAGGTCCTTGTTAGTTATCTATTTTATATGTAGTAGTGTGTGTATGGCAATCCCAATCTCCCAACTTATCCATCCCCTGATATCACTTATATGTGGAATCTATAAAAGGATACAAATGAACTTATTTACAAAACAGAAATAGAGTCACTTCTTAGTTCCTAAATAGCCGTCTTCTTGCTGTGTCCTCAACATAATGGAGAGAGAAGCAAACTCTCCTGTGACTCTTGTAAGGGCACTAATCTCATTCATGAGGGCTCTACTCTCATGATCTCATCTAATCCTGATTCTTTTCCAAAAGACCCACCTCCTAATACCATCCTATTAGGGGTAGGGTTTCAAAATATGAATTTTAGGGGAACATAAGCATTCAGTCTGTTACAGTGTTTAAACGCCTGTAGACCACAGGATAAACCTCAGCTAATAGAAGAAGTGCTCTTTCATCAATGTGGGATTGAACTGTGTTTGCTCAGAGGAAAATTCATGCTTTTACTAGCCAAGTTTGCTCAGGGAGATATAGTCAGTAGATTTTGGGAGGCTCATATTCAGACCAGTTCATGCTATTAGAACGTGTTTCTTCTCCAGAAACTGGGATGTGAATTGCACAAGCCCAGGTTGTGGTGATGTTTGAATTTGCAAACCAAGAGGCATCAAGGAATGGAAGCTCTTCCTGTGGGGAGAGAAGACATTGAATGTGAGAGAGAGGGGCTTCATCGATCTGAGAAATTTGAACTCCGTTTTGAAGAGACATGTATGAAGTTGAATGGTGGCAGGGGTGGTGGTGGTAGTGATCTCGAGTGGGGGATGGGTGGAAGGGGAGTTCTTTCACGACAAACCTTTTGCCAAGGCATATGTGAAATAGGCCCTAACCCTGACACACACACACACACAGAAGCAGACACAAACACACATTCACACACACACACACAGGTAGATTTGTTTAGTCCTTTGTGGATCTGTATCACAAAGAATCTGCATATAAGATCCTAGCTGAGTGTGTTCACTCTGATGGAAGCGTATGACTGAATGGCATGAGGAGGGCCAAGTATGAACGCAAATAAGGAAACATACCTTTATCTTTTAACCTAGGTGGCACACAGAAGATGCCAGGCACTAGAGAAAGCAAAGTTGATTTTTAAACCACTCTGCATAATTTCATAATATAAATAGAGGTCATCCTTTGGAGACTAAAGTACAGAGAGTTATAGTTCTTTTAAAAAATTGCCACATAAATTACGTTAATTTTCAAAGCCTATGTCAAATCTCAACGTTTCTTAAGTTGGTAGTGATAATTCTCTCTAGCCATGAATGAGTATTTTGGTATTTTTTAAGTTGGTTATTATTTACATGTGATTTATTGAAGATGTACTTTGTGGCAAGAAATGTGTGAGGCTTTAAATATGCTGAAATGTGCAGGCTGACATGAGTACGTGTATCAGGAGCCACATAGAAAGATGACCATTCTAAGCCTGAAAATAAAAGCCCCTCTGCCCCATCTCCTTGAATAGGTATCTGTCAATTTCCATGCTAGCTTTTTGGTACTTGGTGCGCCAAATGACTTGAGTTTGTTAAATGTAATGCAAAATGTTCCCTTTTTCAAAAATTATGCTCTACTCTTTAAGGCAGAATTTTATAAAATTGAATTTGCCCAATCCATGGAGAAACTGGGTATCATCAGTAAGTGATTCTGTTTTGCGCATCTTGGCCCCAAATCTTTATTATGATAGTCATGAATGTTGCCATTCAAATACTAATATAAAAATAACATAGGTATTAATTTGTTCTTTTCTTAAGAAACTTTATACTGTAAAAATTGTATTATAAAAGTAATTGTTTTTTTTCCCTGTGGGAGTATGGCTTGAGTGGTTTAGATTCCCATTTTAAAATCCAATCTTACTGCAGAGATTTCAATTTAAAGACTTTTTAATATAATGTAAATGCTTAGCTAAAAAAATCTGAAGATGACTAAAAAATTCAGAATTTGATTACATCTTGCTCTTGACAAATACTAACAATCTCACAATGTTTATAATCACTAGCACCATCATTTGTGTATTAGTTTTATACGTTCACATAATTTAATCATTTTTATCTCCCATTGTTACAATATACAATGCAGAAAGCCACTGGAACCATTGGACATGAGGAATAACTTCTTTGTGATCATGTCACTAGTTTGTGACTATTATCAGCATGATGCAATGCATGTTCTCCAAAACAATGACAGTTCACAGTTATTAAACGCTTACTCTTTTGCAGGTACCTCATAAGCACCTTTACATAAAATATTTAATTTATTGTCACAACAGTCCTATGAGTTTGGTACTGATTTTAATTCCACATTAGTAAAGATAAAGTGGCTTCCAAGTTGGTAAATAGCTGCACTGGGATTTGAACCCTGGTAATGGTATCTCCACAGCTCATGGTCTTAACTAATCCACCTTAATAGTGCCCCTCATTAATCAAATGACATTTTGAAAATGGAAGCTGTAGTTATACCTTACTTTATCAAGACAGTGTATGTGGTAGGGGGAAATGAGTATATTTTGCTATATAATACATTTGGGCACAGTATATATAAAATAAATACATATGTTAATGGAGTTCTGTTATAAACTTCCAATTACTTCTTACTCACGTATCAATGACCATTTTGACCCCAGTGTCTTTCATGACTTAAATTGCCTTTCTCTCCTCCACTGATTTTGATCAACTTTTTCAGTTTATTTCACAATTTCCGTGCTGTGTCATCTACTTCTTGCTTTGGTACTCTTTTTACCATCAGCAGAAAAAATACATTTTGTTTATGCACTAGCCCAAACTGTATTCTTTAAATAGCATTTCTTTAGTAGTTGATAGTTGTTTTTTAAGAGTGACTTTGCTTCCTAATAATGGGTAGTTTGCATAGTACTGTATAGTACTGGTAGTTTGCTTGTCTTATTGGGTAAGGAATGCAAACATATGTTGCAATTTTCTCTCTTACCTGAGTACTCCAGGCTAGAATTCTCTATATTGACATCAGATATTTGTTTATTTATTGCCAAAGACTACAGGAGGTGATTTTTTGAAACATTTTTTTTAAAAAAGATACAAACATTTTCAATTTGTAGTCTCAGCTAAAAATGGATTTTCCCATGAGTTAGTACCATGACACTACCTATGCAATAAAATTTAATATTATATCACTCTTTCAGAGTTGTATCTCAAGCCATGACAACTTAATGTGCATCCAATATCATGTAGACTGTTGTTCAACTTATCATGCAATGGATGAGTATAAGACCTCTGTAATCATACTATGGTTCAATCTGACTGTATTATTGTAAATAAGTTACAAAACCTCTTTAAATCTCACTTTATATTAACCTGTAAGTTGTGACTTGGATTTAACTAATAGCCCAGTACCTGCAACAGGATGAGCTAGCTCTATACAGGTTTGATTCCCTTTATTAAGTGAATCCCTTAGTAACTCTCAGGATGATCCCTGAGAGTTTTCATCATGAATAGATGATAAATTTTGTCAATTTTTTTCTGTATCCATTGACATGATCATATGGTTTCTTTTCTTTAGGCTTTTAGTATGGCGTACTAGCTGAGGTCCTATACAATCTATACTTTCCAGCTAACCCTCCAATATTGTCCCCTACTATTCTCTCTCTCTCTCTCTCTCTGCTCCAGGCACATTGCTTCCTTTCCATTTCTTGGCTACTTCGTGCCTTTGGACCTTTGTACTTGCTCCATCTAGCTTTCTGCCAAGACTTCCACATGATTAATATTTTAACTTCCCTAAAGTCTCTGCTCAGATTTTATCTCCTTAATGAGTCATACTCTGACCATCTTATTGAATTATGTAAATTGAACCTGGCATTTCTGATCCCCTGCAATCTGGCTTGATTTTTTACATAGCATTTATTACCTTCTAATGCATTATATAACTTACTTTTCATTGTGCTTATTGAATATTTTTTCTATCCCTCCATCCCAACTGTCCCTCTCTTCCTCTAGTTCTCTCCCCTACAAAAATATAAGCTCCATGAGGGCAGTGATTTTTATTTCTTTCGTTTTTTGATGTACCTCAAGTACCAAGAACTGGCTCATGGTAGATATTTTATCCACATTAGTTGAATGAATGCCTGATTAACAGAGTGAATACTTGAATGGGCTCTGCTTTCCTCTCCATCTGCCTCATTCTCACCTATTACAGGTAGGTTTCCACATGTAACTGAGGGACAAGTGGAGTATGGTCATCAGGAGCTCCATTCTTACATCACATCACCTTAGGGAATCCAGAGGAAAGAGATGTACAATAGATAGATAGATAGATAGATAGATAGATAGATAGATAGATAGGTAGATAGATAGGTAGAGAAAAGAATTGTGAGAATTGTGATTGGTGAAGCTTGGCTAGTGTTTTTACACCCATTTATGGGGTAGTATGAGCAAAAGGGTCTCTCTCCAGAATCAGAACCATGTGGACCTTGGGTTAGGGTGGGATCAGGTCATTGATCCAGAGAAAGTAATGTGTTTTACTAGAAGAAACGCTGTGGAGATGTTGGGCAAACAAAATCCACAGATGTTCACCACTGTCTTTATTTCAATGTGACACCTCCACAGCACATCTTTATTTGACTAAAGGGCCCAAAATTACCAGCTATGTCAGTTCATCTTAAATCATCTCAAAGGAGGAGTTACTCAAAAGTTGGCACAAGCTAACTCTTCCAAGTTACTTTGTTAACCATTTAAATTTCAGAAAATTTTGTTTACTTTGCTCTTTGCTTCCAGACCTTTCCAACTAACCACATTGTTAGTTCTTTCTAAATACACATAAAGAGGTTTCTTGGGTAGCCACAAAGTTTATGTTTATTTGAGAGAAAATTGCTTTAGTCAACAAAGATAACTTCTCCATATTGGCAAATCTCTCCACAACTTATAGCAATTATGGAAAGATACAGAGTTGAGGAAGGATACCACAAATAAAAACAAACGAGACTTTATAATGGATGGAAAAAGTAATATCAAGAAAACATTGTAAGAGGGAAAGTTGTTAAAAATATTGTTTCCTATAGCATCTTAGCCTCTGTCTGAAAAGTAAAATTTTGTAGAGTGAAACAAAATATCAATTACATTATTTTTATTTAATTAATGTCATTTAATTTTAAAATAATGTTATTTATTAATATTAACATTTAATATATTATTTAATTTTCATCACAACACTAACATATGGGATTTGTTATCACATTTTACAGATGAGGAACCAAATTCTCAATAGGTTAAGTAATTTATTTAATCTCATCCATGGCAAAGTGGAGAATCAGACTAACCTAGGATTATCTGATTCTAAACTTCAATTTTCTACTTTAGACAACAACAACATTCTCCTAAGAGAAGTAAGACTAATTTCTTCTAAATTATAATATCGTACAATTTACCTAGCTGTTATAAGTGAAGGTGACGGCTGCAATATTGAACCAGGTTCATTAGGTTCAAAATCTCTGTGCATTATTTTTTATAACTCCAATATCCAAACAATTGAAATGAAGGGAAGTTCATACACTGATTCTTCTGCTTATTATTAATAAAGGCTCAGAGTTAAGAATAAAAATCAGTTAGTGAAATGCATAAATGAAAATGCATATTTAAGCCAATCTTTATTATTAGAAGGTTGATTTCTATAGTAAGAATGATTAATTACTACCCCAAAAGTATTCCAGATGAAAAGCATTTTATTGACTATACCATAAAAATAACATCTTGTAGTGATCCTGGGAACTTCTATTATACTGTCTTTTGTAGCAAAGATTTCAAGTCACTAAAAACTCAGTGTATTTCTATAACAATAAAATGTTTAAGAAGAATGTTATTATTTCCTATTACTTGAACAAAAAATAACACCAGAAACCATGGGGCCCAATAAAGTAAAGGGCAACAGCAGCCTATTATTTTTGAAGAATGGACACATATTTAATGAAGAAGAAATATTCCTATGGCATCTATCTATATTGTGATGTCTAGGAGTACTTTCACCTCTGATGGTAAACAGTACTGGAATTCCAGTTAGATTAATTGTGAGACATCTTGTTGGCTGATGCTTTTCTACTACCTTGTTGGGTGAACTTGGGCAAGTCATTTAAGTTCTATGAGTCATTGTATCTTCATTTAAAAAATATGTCAGCTTTACCAATATTTTATTAGAATACAGTAGTAATACACACACACACACACACACACACACACACACACACACACACACAGAGTAAATTGTAAAATCCTAAACATAAAAGGGATTGTTTTTAATGCATTATTAATTACTCTAAAAATTTCTTTCAGTATTTTTGTCACTGCAGTCATTGGTCAAAAGTTCTTATAACCAAAAACTTGTCTTTATAAACAGAAAGCCAAGGTGGACTGCAAAGGCGGGGGGAAGGGATGCTTTATTTGTACAATATCTTTGAAATGTTTTAGCTAGCTAAAACCTTGAATACTTATCTTTCTAGATGTAACAATTAATAAGAACATTATATGTCTCTGTGTGTGTGTGTGTGAGTGTGAGTGTATTTTAAGAAAAGACTTGTTAACAGTAAGAAATGTGTGGCTGTATCACTGGGAATTGTACTATAAAATTACTAACTAGAAAATATGCAACAGTAATTTCTTTTCTGAGTAAACTTTGAAGAGTATATTCAATGTTTATTTAAAGAAATAGTTACTATGGCATCCTTGCAGAAAAATACACCAGCACATGAAAACAAAAATAGCAATTTTAGTATTGTTCTTCAGGATGAAAAACAGCATTTGCAGCTAATATTATAAAAGCATGACTATATATGCTTAAGAGCATATATTCCAATCGGGAGACTTTTCAGGAAAAAAAATGAGTTAAATAATTTTCTTAGTAAACGATATCACTTTAATTTAAATAGCTATGTCATTACATTTATGTAAATTAAGATGAGATAATTTTTTTCAGAACAAATAAAATTGCATTTCTCTGGATAAACTGCTAACATTTATCTTTATTTCTATGACTCCCCTATAGGCTCTGTGGCCTTTAACTTGCCACATTACTTAACATTTCTCAGAATGTGAACTCCCCCCTTCCCCAAAGGCAAAGTTCTTTCATGTATTTTTGTTCTATACAAAGACTCCATTTGATTGATATTCCATTTCTATATCCCACAACACATCTTCTCAGTGTGTTCTGCTCTATTCTTTAAGATTTAGCTGAAAAGTTTTCATATTTTGAGCTTTCCTCTACTACGTGGTAAAATCCGGAGCTTTTGTGTTTTTATAATTATTTTCATTTACTTCTGTAATAATGCAGTCTAATTCTAGTTTACATGTTTGACTCATCAACCTAACATGAGCTCCTTAAGAGAAAGGTTCACAAAGAAAAAGATTCATAGATTTAGGTTTATTCATTCATTCTTTCATTCTTCATTTTAACAAATATTTTTGGAGTATTTGTCTTATGTCAAGTAAGCAATCATCATTGAAAATTCACATAGGCCTTGCCTTCATCAAACTTACATGGACCTATCTCCCAGTGGGAATGGAGACTATCAAATAATCTTACAAGGAAGTTCATTATTACGATCGTTTTAAATTCTGTGAAGGTAAGGGTGCTGTGCTAGGATACCTGTGATAGAGAAATTTGGGCTAATTCAGGAGATCAGAAAACACATCCCTAAGGAAAGACCTTGTGATGGGTTATAGAACCAGTATAAGGCTTTTTTGGCTGAAATAGAGAAAGCGAAGGGATACTGTGTAGGACGTGAGCTGAGACAGAGGTAAGGACCAGACCTATCTGGAGCTCGTCTCTATCCCAAAACACATAGAAACTTGCTAGAAGTTTTAAAGGGAGGCAGCAACATCAGAGAAGAACAAAGTCATATTGTCTTGTTTGTGTGAGGCAAATGTCAAATGTCACATGATGTCCAAGTGACAGGTGATGATAATTGGGACTAGGTGGAGAGAACAAGCCAGATTTGAGCTCTATTTAGCAGGTGACACTAATGAGACTTTTTTTAGAAATTATGATTATGAAACAGATCTTTTAAAAATTTTATTGGCATGTGGTTGCTTTACAATGTTGTTAGTTTCCACTGTACAGCAAAGTGAATCAGCTATACCTATACATATATCCCCTCTTTTTTGATTTCCTTCCCATTTAAGGAGTTGGGAGACTGAGGGAGCTTCAGACCAGGGACGCTGTCCAGGTTTCTGGCTTGAGTCCCTCCAGCTGACAGTCTTGGTCTGAGAGCTCCTAGAGTGGCTCTGATTCAGCCTTGTGGTTTTTTCATAAGCCTTGTTCTTGCTCAGTGCCTTGGCCATTATGTTTAGTGTTTGCTTATTTTTAGTGTTTAAAACAATTACCGTGGTCATGCACTGTATCTGGTAGTTTTTTTTTTTTTTTAAAGTAAGGCAGATTCTTTCTCTTAAGAAACGTATTAGGGTTCCGTTAGGTACAGAATATATTCTCTCAATCTCTCATGGTGAAGTATTCTAGGTATGATCATTAAAGATGCTATATCAGGGAGTGCAGGGGCATAAAAGAGTTACTACAAACAGAAAAATGTGAGGAGAAAAATATAATGGAAGTAAGTTTAATATCTTAAGAGATAAATATGATTTTGAAAGGCAGCTATGAGTATTCTGGCAAAGTGAACATTTTGAACAATGGCATGGAGGTGAGAATAAGGAGGGCCAACACAAAAGTAATGAAAAGTCTAATTTGGTGGGAACACAGTGTTTGAAATAAAAAAGAGAGGACTAGAAAGTTTGATTTGGGTTTTGACTGATGACATTAGGATTGTTTGCTTAATTTAGTTAGTGGAAAGTGTTTTGAGTCAGATACAACAATTGGTAAGAATTGGAATAGAGGAGACACAAGATACTAGAAGATATTAGATACAAATAAAAGTATTTACTTGGTGTATGGTCAGCATAATTTATGTTTGATGAAATTTGAGGATCAGAGAGGAAGAAAGGTGGACATACTAGTAAAAATGTTGTTAGATTCTGAAACAAATAACCTCCAAATTCCCATCGTTTGATAAAACGGAGCTTTATTTCTCACACAACTTTCCAAAGCAGACGTTCCTGGCTGGTGAGTATCTTTTCTCCGTGTGGTGACTTAGGGACCCCGAATGTGCCATCTTGTGGCTCTGCAATGCCCTAATACCTTGGAATCCCTTCATCCAGTTGGCAGAAGGGGAAATAAAGCATTAAGATGTGCTTTCTAAAAGCTCCAGCCTGAAAAGTATACATATAACTTCCACCTGCATTGCATTATCTGTTAGTCTCATAGCCAAATCTGAATACACGAAGGTGGAGAAATATAATTGAGTCACGTATTAAGGCAAAGAAGAAGGAAACAGGTTCTAAGAGACAGCTAGCTCTCTCTTTCAAAGATAGTTTCAAAAATTTCCGCGACTGTGCATTGGTGTTGGTGTTACTAGTTAACGTAAACAATACGCAACAAGAAGAGTGATGCGAGGACGCTGAATATGCTTAATATGAAGTTGTAGGGCATTTTTTTTGGAGATTTTCAGCAGAAGTTTGGTTTATAAGTCTGAAACTTGGGGAGCACATTTGGGTTGCTTTTTGAATATGGCGGAGGATTTATAGGCTAAGCTGACTCTTGTAGAATTTATTCAATCAATAACGATATGTTGGTGCTAGAAATAAAGTGATAGATGAAATTGATATGATCCCTTCTCTTTAGTGAAAAAGAAGGGGACTTAGCAAATTGACAAGAGAGCAGTTTAAATCAACACTGTCCAGTCGAAGGTTCTGTGATCATGGATATGTTCTATTTCTGTTCTGTTCAATATGGTAACCACTAGCCACATGTAG
This sequence comes from Balaenoptera acutorostrata, assembly GCF_949987535.1. Lineage (NCBI taxonomy): Eukaryota > Metazoa > Chordata > Mammalia > Artiodactyla > Balaenopteridae > Balaenoptera > Balaenoptera acutorostrata. The sequence continues at coordinate 97,722,601 of NC_080068.1, read as the reverse complement.
CTATTGAACACCTGAAATGTGACCAATGGGGCTAAGAATACCAATGTGAAATTTTATTTAATTTTTATTAATTTAAATTTAAAATCTAAATAGATTGAAATCCCTAATGGACAGAGACTATATTTTAACTCACGTGAATGATAACAGTCAACAGCAACGATGACAAATACCTCTGGAGCGCTTACCACATGCCAAGCGCAATTCAAAACACACTGTATGTATTAACATACAACCTTGTGAGGTTAGTAATATTATTATAATTATCATTTTTTCTGGCAAGGGAACTAAGGCACAGGGCTATGAGATCTATTTCCTCCTCTTAGAAACTACACAGTCCAATGCATGAACTCTACAAACAGAACATTCTTTTGCAACATTGCTAAGAGCAATACAAAGGAACCAGCAAGCACCTGTAAGAAACTGGGACGCAAAAGCTGGAATTCACCTAGTGAAAGAGCTGTAGAGGCTAGGATAAAAAATGGAATATGCTAGGTATGAACTAAGGCAGGACAGCAAAGCTGGCCACACAAAAATCTCTTTTATAAACATGTAGTCAGTGTTCTTCATTCCTTTTTTTTTTTTTTTTTCTAAAATTATACAATATTCAGGATACTCATTAACCCATCTGGCAAACACCCAGTTGTCTTTTTTTACTTGAATCCTACGTTGGATTACAGCATATGGAGCCCCTGACAATATGGAAATGTTGAAACATCAAAACTGAAAGTTCTTTACCCTCCTCTGCCCTCTGCCTTCAGTTGATCTACTCGCAGTCTGCTTAAAGCTGGAAGTAGCTACCACGGACCTGGCTGCCCTTTCCTCAGAATAGGTCAACCTGCCTGGAACTGAGCTCAGCCCATTTCCATGCATCATTAAGGCTGGATAATGATTAGCTAAATTATTCCTTCTCTAAGCTTAATGAGCTGTGATGTGATACATTTGTAATTCATTCTAAAACATATAAAAATAGATGAAGTTTTGTTCAGAAAATCTTCCTCTAGAAATCATTCACTTGGCTCCTCCTTTGTCATCCTAGAGAAATACGGCCCACGTGGTAACCCAAGTCATTTATGAACTGTTATCAACTTTGAGACAATAACAGGGGATTTTCTTAGTTACACTATATATATGTGTGTACATATGTGTGCATTCCTTTTATGAAAATGTGACAATATAGAGTCCTGGAGGTCTCTCAAATGGGATAATATTTAATACCTTTCTCTTTTGTTGTTCTTTTCACTTTCCCTTTGAATTATTCTATTGTTTATGCCTTGCTGATATGTTTAATATAGATTTTTTCTATCTCAATTTATGCAGTATAATATTGTTTTGGAAGAGTTACATTCCCATCTTATCTTTGCAAATGAATGAAGAAACTTACTATTTAAAGGAGTTGTGTGTGCATGATCATGTGTGACTCTAAATCTGCATAGATAGAGTTTAACATTATTTAAAGAAACTCACAACTGGATTTACCAATGTCACATTTTGTGCCAGAAACTCTACTTTATGTGTTTGTTAGGGCAGGCTCAGCTATGGAAACAAAAATGTCAGTGGCTTGATGAAATAAAAATGTATTTCTTCCTCATGTAACTATCCTGGGAGGTTGTTCAAATAGAGCAATTCTCCTCCCCTCAGTCATGCTGGTACCCTGTCTCCATCTAGCTTGGGGCTCTGTCATCCCTCAGGGAGAAAGAGGAAAGGAAGTATGAAAGTGGAACACCAACTCTCTTAAGAATTCTAGCCAAGAATTTTCCCACATCAGTTCTGCTCACATTCCAATGGAGAGAGCCTAGTTTCATGATCTAACTGCAAGGAAGATTGGGAAATTAGTCTAGATTTGTATCCAGCTATGATCCCCATTTTGATGTAAGGAGAAATCTGATTTTGATGAGCAGCTGAGTTTCTGCCACATTCTGGATATGTAAAATACTGTACAGATCCACTTGGCATATCTTCTACTTTTTTAAAATAAAAATATGACTTTCATTTTTCAGATATTCCAGGCTTACACTGTCTCATTGTCTCCCCTATTCCCATGGTTTCTTTTGTCTTCTTTATATATATATATATATATTTCATTTATCTACCCTTGAAATGCTTTGACTCCTCCAATTTACCCCAGGCTTCAAACCCCACACACAGAAGTAGATCTCTCTTTGTAATGTTTATCCCATCTTTCTCTTTATTATTATTCTTTCTACCACTACCTTTTAGACTTTGAGTCCATCTTAACTGAATTTTGCTATCACTCTCCCAGGGAGACTTCCCAACTCCTATCTTTTTCTCTTCTAATCCATTCAGTATATTGCTTCTAAATTAATTCCACACAATTCCTCAACCCCTAAATCCCTGGTTCAAAATTTATGATGATTTCTCACCATAGTTCTGAATTTGGACTTGCCTTACCCTAAAAGTCAAGGTGCTTCTTACCATGGTATCAGTCTGCCTTGCATGTACTGCCTTAAATTCTATAGAATACACTGCAATTCAGTCATTTCCCACAATCCATGTTTACTGCTTTTCTATCACTGCTCTAGCAAATCACCCCAAATTTAGTAGCTTAAGGCTAGACAAATTTATTATCTTACAGTTCTGGAGGTCAAACATCAAATGAGTCTCACTAGGATAAAATCAAGGTGTCATCCTCTGTGTTTCTTTCTTAAGGCTAGAGGAGAGAGCCTCTATTTTCCTGCCTTTTCAGCTTTTAGAGGCTACCCCTATTCCTTAGCTTGTGGTCTCCTTCTTCCATCTTCAAAACCTGCAATTTGCTTCTTTTGTAATCTATTTCTCTGCCTCTCTCTTGTGATTACATTGAGACCAACCTGATTATCTAGGAGGATCTTTCTATCTTAAAGACAGGTGATCAGTAATATTAATTCCATCTACAACCTTAATTCCCTTTTGCCACGTAACCTGACATATTCACATATTCTAGGGATTAGGACATGGACATCTTTTGGAAGGGGCAGTATTCTGCCTGCCATGCCATGTTTTCCCTCTCTCTTGACTCCTGCTTAATCTTCCTCAATCTTTCTTCCCTTCCTCCACCTCAGAATGTTCTCTCTAAGACACTTTACCTTTTGAAACCTTATACATCCATTCTCAAATTTCACCTCATATTCCACTTTCTCTCCAGATTCTACTCACTGGTATAAAATGCATCTCTTTATTTTGTCACTTTTTACACACATAGCCTGCTTTACTTAGAACTTTAACTTTTAAAACATTGAGTGCATTTTGAGTTATCACTGTGGGTTGATTGCAGTCTTCCAGGAGGAAAGGCATTATACTTTGTTCACTTTTCATAGCCTGCATAGGCTTAAAATTTTTCTTACACATAATAACCACACATGTAATTTTTGTCACGTTGAATGGAATTTACTTTTTTACCACCAGCAACAAAGGGGCACAGTGATATAAGTAATCCTTTAAGAGCAGGCAACCCACAACTAACTTGCATGTGTTTTAGGAATGCTTCTTATGGGACTTTTGCAAGGGATGTCTCATTAAATTTTTTCTCCTCATACTGATTTTATTTCACATAGCTTCTTTCCTATATGGACTCATGGGTAAACGTGAAGATATCATCTTTGCCAGCATGCTTACCCACACTGATCACATTTATTGGCCTTCTCCTTAAAATGGAGTCTCTGGAGAAATAGGATTTAGACATTTGTCTGAAGATTTTCTCACAACAAAAATGCTTATAGAGTTTCCCCCTGTGTGAGTTCCCTGATGAATGACAAAGTTGATTTCCAAACTCATTTTTTCTATAAGTATCCAAAGTATAGGTTTCTTCCCATGGGGGCCCCTTGGTTGGCCTTTTGGCAAACTAGCTTCTCAGTCTTTCACCCTGATGTGGATTCTCTCTTATACTTTGATCAGATGTTGACCTAGCTTACCTAAATCCTATTTTCAAACACGCTCTAACTACTTTACTTTAGGGATTTCCTATAAATACTAGGTTATCTATATCTCTCAGTTTTTGAGGCTCTATAACTTCTTTAACTGAAGTTTTACTGAAACCCTTCTTAAATTCTCTTTAATTCAAGACTAAATTTCACACTTATATATAATCTCATTAGAGCATGTGTTTTTGTGAACCCTGTTGCTTCCTCTTGTTTTACTGGGATAGGGACTGTGGAATTCATGGTCTAAATAATGTTAACTGGGCTGGATAATTGGCTCTCCAATTTAATCTTGCATCACATGCATCAGAATCACTGGGACAACTTGTCAAATCAGAGAAATCAGGGGCCTTTCACCCAGAGTTTCTGGGATTGGCTGAGAATTGGCATTTCTATCAAGTTCTCAGGTAATGCTGTTGCTGCTCGTTGGGGACCACACTTTGAGAGACACCAATATAGGTAATATGCCACAGAAAGAGCAATCTAAAGAAGAGTAAGAATATATATTCACTTAAGTATTAACTTTTTAATTCATTCATTCATTCCTTTAAGAAGTATTTATTATGTACCTGCTACATCTGATTCCAGAGTTTATATTCTTTTCTTTATATTCATTTCATCTGTTCAAAAGGAAATGTGGAAGTGTCTATATTTTACATAAATTAATATTTAAGATAATTCATGCAAGTAAATCCATACATTAACATCTAATTTATTATATGCTTTTTACAAAATGTAACTCAATTCAATGATTATTTATTGAGTGCCTGAGTGCCTACATTATACAAGGCCTTGTACTAGCAACACAGAACAAAATAAGAACTTAAAAATATTAGATATATTAAAATGCTTCTCTACTTCTCCACATTCTCCCATGTATCATGTATGGATTTGTAAATTTGGCTATTACCTTATTATAATAAAATATAATAATTAGTTTAAACTTGTCATACTGTTGTCATCCGTTGTGCTAGTCAAGTTTCATTTGCCTTTCCTTTTTTTTTTTTTTTTAATTTTTTTATTTTTGGCTGTGTTGGGTCTTCGTTTCTGTGCGAGGGCTTTCTCCAGTTGCGGCGAGTGGGGGCCACTCTTCATCGCGGTGCGCGGGCCTCTCACTGTCGCGGCCTCTCCCGTTGCGGAGCACAGGCTCCAGATGCGCAGGCTCAGTAGTTGTGGCTCACGGGCCTAGTTGCTCCGCGGCATGTGGGATCTTCCCAGACCAGGGCTCGAACCCGTGTGCCCTGTATTAGCAGGCAGATTCTTAACCACTGCGCCACCAGAGAAGCCCCTGCTTTTCCTTTTAATTTTAGCTTTTGCTGATAGAGCTAAATAGAGACAAAATACTGCTGGGTGCAGAAATATGAGATGTATAAAAATGCTATGTTAAATATATATTAATTTTAATAAATTTTGCTGTGTTTACATCTATAGACTTTTATTTATCATTCAAACATTATAGTAAAATGAAAAAAGAATCTTTGAAAAGAAAATAGATGACTCAAGACCCAAAGTTTAAGTTCATCAATAGCCCTCTGTGTGTGTGTGTGCGTGTGTGTTTGTGTGTGTATACACACTCGAATGTTGCCTGCTGGCTCTTGTCTGTATGCATATTTCTTTCGTATAATCTCGAGGTATTCATACTTTTTATTTTGCTTTTTTCACTTATTATATTATAAACTATTTCCCATTTTCTGTGGTCTTCATAATTATTTAAATGGCTCCATAAATTTTCATTTAGCTAAAATTGCACAGCATTTCCCTTCCTTTTAAGCATATAAATCCTTCTATTTCTCCAATTTAGAAAAAAAAATTAAATAATATTCTTATGAAATATTCCTAGTAGAAAGATTCTTGGTCAAAGCTAGGAATATTTTATGACTTTTTAAATGAGAATCTTATTAATATATAATGTAAACAGTAGTATATGAAGATACCTTTTAAAGGTTTATCTTTCATTGGTAATTTATGATTTTTAGTCATTTGCTAGATATTAAACGTGCTTTATATTTTTAATTCACGTGCATTTTATTACCAATGAATTTAATCATTATGCTATGTTGATTTATAACTTTTTTTTTTATTTGTGAATAAATAGGTCATTTGAATCAATAGAACAGGTTTTACTTATTTATCTGTTTATTTTCAGTGGATAAGACTGCTTTTCATAATCGTGGATCCTCTTCATAAGCCATAACCTCATTTCAAGTTTCTATAAGTACTTAATAGAAAGTGTGCATTCAACTATAAATTGAAACTACATTTTCAAATGAAAATAAACATTTTTCTCATCAAGTATTTAGATTTTAAAAAGCACAAATATCTATAATGAACCACTCCAAAAAGAGTTCACTTTAGTAGTCATATAAGAAATTAATAAAAAACTTTTATAAGATATAAAGGCATAAAAAATAGCATCACCATGAGGTATTCTACTGTCTGTTAGAAGACTGGATAAACCTACAGTGGGAATGTTTGAAAAAGAAACATTTTTCATTGTATTAATGCTATGGACTGAATTGTATCCCCTAAAATTCATATGTTGAAGCCCTAATCCCAAGTGTGACTGTATTTGGAGACAGGGTTTTTAGGAACAAATTAAGGTTAAGTGAGATCAAAAGGGTGGGGCCTTTATCCAATAGGATTGATGGTCTTATAGGAAAAGGAAGAGCAAGGTCTCTCTCTTTGTCTCTGTCTCTCTCTCTTGCTCCACATGTATGCACGGAGGAAAAGCCACATGAGGACACAGTGGAAGGTGGCTACCTGCAAACCAGGAAAAGAGCTCTCACCAGAGCTTGACTGCGCTGGCACACTAATCTTGGACTTACAGCCTCCATAACTGTGAGATCCTATATTTCTGTTGTTACAGTCACCCAGTCTATGGTATTGTATTATGGCAACCTGAGCAGACTAAGACATATAATTAACAATAATTATAATTACATATAATAATAACAATACATATACTTACAAGAATACACCTTTTCCTACTCCTCAACTGGAGCCTAATGCAGAACTTTGTTTTGGAACAGCCCAGAAAGTGTGATTTCAAGTTCTGTCAGGATTTCCCCAATTGTGTAATAGAAGTGATAATACCTGTCCTATTTTCTTTCCTTTTCCCACAAAGAGTCATTATGTTATTGTACATGAAAGTGGTTTGCGGGACTTCCCTGATGGCGCAGTGGTTGAGAATCTGCCTGCCAATGCAGGGGATACCGGTTCGATCCCTGGTCTGAGAAGCTCTCACGTGTTGCAGAGCAACTAAGCCCCTGCGCCACCACTACTGAGCCTGCGCTCTAGAGCCCACAAGCCACAACCACTGAGCTCATGTGACACAAGTACGAGCCTGTGCTCTGCAACGAGAGAAGCCACCGCAATGAAGAGTAGCCTCCGCTCGCCACAACTAGAGAAAGCCCACGCGCAGCGACAAAGACCAAACACGGCCAAAAAATAAATAAATAAGGAAAAAAAATAAAGAAGTCTCTTCTGAAAAAAAAAAAAAAAAGTAGGGGCTTCCCTGGTGGTGCAGTGGTTGAGAGTCTGCCTGCCAATGCAGGGGAAGCCCTGGTCTGGGAAGATCCCACATGCCACGGAGCAACTAGGCCCATGAGCCACAATTACTGAGCCTGCGCGTCTGGAGCCTGTGCTCCGCAACAAGAGAAGCCACAGTAGTGAGAGGCCGGCGCACCGCGATGAGGAGTGGCCCCCACTTGCCATAACTAGAGAAAGCCCTCGCACAGAAACGAAGACCCAACACAGCCATAAATAGATAAATAAATAAATAAATAAATAAATGGATCATCACATTAAAAAAAAAAAGTGGTTTGCAAGCAGAAAACACTAAGAGATAAAAAGTTATTACTGAATGATACAATCCATTGGTATCTAATGAACAACTATTATATTGCCTGGGCCATAATTTTTTGGTCATAATCTACATCATCAGAATCACCTTCTTTAATGCAATTTACAAAACAATAAAGAAAAAAAACTGAATGGATATTGGATACATCCATGGGCAGGTACTTCATGGTCAGAAGTGTCTGAAGTCCTACTCTTGTTCTTAAATTGAGGAATCTGGCATTTTTAACAAGACAGCTTCTGAATATACTTATAGACATGTCATTACACTTATATCACGGTGTGGGGGAATACTTTCAAAGGGCATCATTTTGGAAAATGATGACTTGTTTGTAATTTGTTCTATTTAGAGGACAAAGGAAGGGTTGGTTAATCTGAATCATCACTTCGCTCTATGCCTGAGGTGGAACCACAGGAACCTTGCAATGCACATGAGTTTTTCACCTTCCCCTCCCTTCATAGCCTCTAAGCATGTGCTGTCAATTCTGCTACATAAATAAATTTAGCAAAGTATGTAATCGCTGGGGAAGATTATTATCTGAGATAAAGAAAAAATTGTCAGCTAAACTAGTGACAAAAATCTTACAGTTTCTAGTCCCAGATTTTTGCTCCAGAATCACTACCAAAAACGATTTCATCTGTATTAGGAAGATTTCATATCCTTGGAGATAAAAGGGTACAATGAATATTTATTATGGCCCAGGGTCTTGTTCTCCTTCTTTTATGCCTGCTTGTTTTTGTTCATCTTATGTAACTCGGAAAGTTTGTTGGGACAGCCAGGCCAGGACACCGTGCGTATGGTGGGGCTCTTAAGACCTATTTGTTGAACTGAATGCATTTTCTTGTTATTAAAACTTCAGATAAAATCCTGGATTTACTTATTTACTAAACTTGTGGCCTTGTACCTGTTACTTTTATTCTCTGAATCTCATCTGACAAATGGGCATAATAATAGGTACCCAGGTTTGATGTAAAGATTAAGTAATTAAGTAAGTATAAAGTAATACTCATAAAGTAGATGACCTGTGTCTGGAATGTATTAGTTAATCCCTTCATGTTAGTTATCCTATCCTACCCCCTCCTATTTTAAAAAGAGAACTAAAAATCTTCTATTGCCATTTATGTTAAATCATCTCATGTAAGAAACTCTCAAGAATCAAAGGTAAATTCCACAAAATTAAAAGATGGGGGCAGTTTTTGATCTCTCATATATATAGATAATTCAGAAGAAGAATGAATTACATCTTCTTTCTATTACCTGGATAATTGCCTCAGTCAAGAGTTGGTATTTTCAAAAGGCTTGCCACTTTTCAAAGGCATGTTTCCATAAAATATCTTATTTGCTTATCATGGTAAAACTTGGAGGATTGAACAATTATCAGTCCAGTTTAAAAAATTTGAAGATACTAAATACAAGTGAACACTTACCTGAATTTAAACAAACTCTGTCTTATTCCCCCAACCCTGTTCCTTCTCAGCCTTTACTATTTCAATTAATCATAATTGTGTAATTAATCAAGACTACAACCCAGAAGGTAGTTTCCCTATTTTTCTTCTTCTCTCTCATATCCAATTTCTAGTTCCATTGCCCCTTCTTCTAAGATATATTCTGAATTCATCAAATTTTCACCATTACACTTTCATTCCTTTAGTCATTGCTACCATTATATGTTATCTTGCACTGTTGTGATAAGATGAATATGGAAAAGATTAACTGAAAATTTAAAAATAAATGTAGGTTATTTTTATTATTGAGGTTTTAAGCATTCAATAAATAATACCCCTTTTCTCCACCTAACGTATATATGTATACAACGTATACATATTGTTTTCATATTCTTTTCCATTATGGTTTATCACAGGGTATTGAATATAGTTCCCTGGACTATACAGTAGGACCTTGTTTCTAAGTTCTTAACTAGAAAGAACTAGGAAGAGAGAAATAAGAATTTGGCAGAGATTGAAGTATCATCTTTATCACTTCCCTGAATACAGTCCAATACTTTCGTTTGTTCCTTAATGAAATGTATGACCCTTCTCTGGGTGAATTTGTGGCTCGAGTTTGTAAAATCTCTGTTATTCCACCCATAAGCCTGGGTGTTCTAAATTGGCCTCACCATTTGATTCTCCCTTAAGCCATGAACAACCAGGTTAGAGCTATTCTACTTTATATTAATTGGAGAGCTGACAGCCAATTTAACTTCCAAACCAAGATGATACCTACCAGGCTTCCTTTGTGTCTTTTTGCCTACTCTCAGACAGGATCTTGCAGCATAACTTCTCTGCCCCACCCAAAGAAACTGCTTTTCTTTTCTGTCTGCTATGTGGATGACTTAAAAGTCAGACTTGCCAGAGATCTTTTCAGTTTTACACTTTTTCACCTAAGCATCATCTTACATATAATATCTAATCTATGCCTCACTGGCTTCTGCAGAGGTCAAGCCATGCTCTTGGAGTTCAAGATCATGCTGTATCTTTACACAGTCAAGGCCAACATGAACTGCTCAATAAGGTAGAGCTGTCCAAGTTTGCTAAGGTCCTTGCAAAGCTTGTTTGCTAAAGAGCTTTATTTTCTATGAGCTATGCCTGCTAAAAATAGCCCTACCTCTATCAGTGAAGCCACTTGACTGTGAACAAAGCTGCCATAAACCATAATGATCCACCAAGGACAAAATTCCACTTAGGCCTTACTTACTAAATCCTTAAGAATAAAGCTATGGGCCAGTCTCTCTCTCTGTGGTATTTTGTTCTCCAAAGCTACTTCTTGACTTTTCTCAAGGTTCCTAACCAATACATGCATATGTTGGAGTTTGAGAGAACTTAATAAACAACTTTTTTCCTAATCTTAATTCAGAACAAAACAAAATCCAGGAGACAGAGAGATGGTAACCAGAGTATCTGCTTTATTGACATTAAGGTAAATGTAGACCCTGGCTAGACATCTCTAGGCAAGTGAGATTGCTAATACTTTACTCCAAAATTGAGCAGACAAATCCACCTTGCCACAGTCTGTACTGTATGATTGAAGACTTTGTCCAACATGGCAGAGTCCACCCACAAAATTATTTGCTCTGTGGAAGAGCAGATTGCAGTTCTCTGAGAGCAGGAAGACCCCAAAGGGAACAGAGGAGGAGACTGAGAAAGCAATGCTCATCTTTCCTAACCACACAAATTGGCTGGCTAACTTCTCCCATCGCTAGGAGGAATAAGAGGGGTGGGAACAGAGCCAAGAGACTTTATTTAGCTGAAGTTTTTCCACCTGGAAGCATGAGGAGTGGAGAATTACTGTTCTGCTACCAAAAACATATCATCATGATTCTGAACTTCATTTCTTAAATGAAGAAATAAGCTCTGAGAACTTAAATGATCTGAGAAACTAATGTTCATTAATTGCATGCTAATATCAATGAGAGAAAGAGATGCTCTTATAAATATGCAGCTGGTATAATTTTTTTTCTCATTCCATTTATTTTGATGGCAATAATGATTAGGATATGCTGGTTGCTTAGGATAATAAACAGAACCTTCCCTATAAAGCATTATCTTTTTAAAATTCTTGGTGCTTTTTTTGGACTAATGCTTCTAAGTGTGTATTAGTAAGGAATATGGTCACATATTGGAATGGGGGGAAGAGGAGGGCTCTTTTCAGACTAAATTACTCAGAGATTCTGATACTCAATGTTACCATCTCCAGTTGAAAATCTCCTCTCAAGTGAGCTACAGAGCAGTGGTTTTGGAGGTCAGTGTGTTTTATTCTTTAGGTTACTGGTCCTGAAAGGATTTGAAGACAACTGCTTCAGAATCCTGTTAATTTTGCATCACCGTGCCCATTTGTGGCCCCTCTAGGCCCTCCATTGGCCTGACACTGGAACCCTTAACTCCTCACCTTATCGTTACCTTCCAACTACCTAAGGTTTGCTGCCTCTTATGAATCTTTCCTCCCGTACTGCTCCTTCAGTTCCCTAACCCTGCATGAGGATACTCTTCTCAACCTATTAGAAAAGGTACCTGACTTGTAAACCTTATCACAGAACAAGGCTTTCAAGTGATTCATTCTTTTATACACCCATTTAATCCTAAAATAGTTATGGGCATCTTCATGTGCCAGGCCCTGCCCAAGAGCTCAGGTTACTAAAGTGGGGAAGACACAATGACAATGAAGGACCTTAGGTTGCAGCCAGAACTGTTTCCCAAAGAATCTTTCTTAAAACCTTGCTATTCAAAGTGTGGTCCCCATGGTATTATGTTAGAAATGCTGAAATTCAGGTCCCACTCCTGATCTATTGAATCAAAATCTTTAAAAAGAATCACAGTTTATGGGTATATGCACTAAACTTTAAGAAGTATTGCCTTAAAACACATTCTGTGATATGCTCTGTCTTAGTCTGCCCGGCTACTCTAACAAAATACTGTAGACTGGATGGTTTAAACAACAGACATTTATATCTCACCATTCTGGAGGCTGAGAAGTGGGGTTCGTTTCTGTGAGAACCCTCTTCCTTTCTTGCAGATGGCTGCCTTCTTGCTGTATCCTCACATGATGGGGAGAAAGAAAGCATGCTCTCTGGTCTCTACTTATAAAGGCAACTAATCCCATCATGAGGACCCCACCCTCATGACTTCATCTAAACCCAATTACTTCCCAAAGTTCTCACATTTTAACACTCTCACATCGGGAGTTAGGGCTTTAACGTATAAATTTTGGGGGACACAAACATTCCGTCCATATAACTCTACTATTAAAAATATGTAATACTCTATTCAAATTCAAAAATTCTGGGTGAAATGAAGTTAAAAAGCTTTTGTATTAAATAATTTTCCAGAGGCTTTCTATGGCAGTTTACCATTTTAATTTCCAAGAAGAACATATAGTACCTTGTGTTTCCAAAATTTTTGACCAGGGAACCACATTTAATCCAAAATGTTTAATGGAACTAAAACATTAGAGAGTGCTTTTTGGAAAAAATGGGGGTCACATGATTTTTTTTCTGTTTTTCTCTTTAACTTTCATATTTACCATGTCAATGTCTTGTGTCAGAATGTCAAAATGTATTACATGCATTATCTCACTCAATTCTCCTGTAGACTTCCCCAATAAAATACACAATGCTCAATTAAATTTGAATTTCAGACAAATAATGAATGTGTTTTTAGTATGAATATGTCCCAAATATTGCATGGGACATATACTAAAATATATTAGTTTTTTATATGAAATTCAAATTTAACTGGGTTTCCTGTATTTTTATTTTCTAAATCTGGTAACCCTACAACCTCATAACAACATATGAGGGAGGCAGAACAAGCATTTGTCTTACTGGATTTTGTAAATGAGAAAACTGATATTCTGCAAGCCTGTGACTTTCTTCATGTCATGCAATTAGTGAGCTGTAGAGCAAAAATCACATGTAGGCTTTCTCATTTCTAGTCCAGGACTCTAGCTTTCACTGTTTTAGCATGAGGGATGATTTAAAAATGATGATACTGTGCTCCTAACTACTATAGTTTATTTCAGTATACATTATTTCAGCATATATTTGGGGCAGAGCGGTTACCTGCTTTTAAATTGATGTTCAAATTATTATAAATATTTTGGGAGAGAAAACTATGTATTCCTGTAAACTAGTGGATCACATATAATTGGAAGAAAGTATATTTATTTAAATATTCGTTAAATAGGAGTCTCTGTGGGTCTGGAGAAAGTCCAATGAATGTAGCATAAACCATAACATGAATAAGAACTCAATATATATCTTTATTCAATTAAGGAATAGAAAGCTATCTTCCTTAATTGAATTGGGTAACTAGGAATTAATATCATGGTCCACGGGTTAAAACTTCTGACTCTGAAGTCAAATTACTTGGTTTAACCTCGATTAGCTCTCTTGCTCTGTGCCCTTAAGCAAGTTACTAAAACTAATCTGTGACTCGGTTTTTCCCCTGTAAAATGGATTTAGTCCTTGTAAACAGCTCATATTGTTGTTGTGAGGATTAATTAATTTAATACAAGTAAAGTACTTTACAACAGTGACTGGCAAGTAGTAAACACTCAATAAACTTAAGCTGTTGTGATTATTATTATTTTCCTTCTGCAGCTGCTGAGACCAGCATGTGCCATAATTATTTCAAGTTCCCTCTTACCCCAAATTGCTTTTCTTACTGGTTCCATTAACAGCCACAATAAATCACATAACTTCAAACAAAGGTTTTCAGGTTTGCATCAAATGCTCCATCTATTAATAGCTATAAATGGCAAAAGCCTAGAATGGTGCCTAAGCTGTCAAATTCTACCCCTAATTCTAAAAATTCAACTAAATACTCTGCTTATACTCACCTACAATGTGATTTTATATAACCATCTCCTAGCTTTTCAAGGTAGAGAGAATTCAGGCAAAGAATCACCTTGAAAACATAAATTTGTCATAAATTCAACCTTTATTTCTCATCTTCATTTAACCAGTGAAAGAAGGTTGGAAATTAGAAGCAATAAGATGTACAGATAATTTGGAGTTTGTGAGCCTGAGCACGTCAGACTAGGGTTTAAATCCTTTGGACACGTACTCTTAAAAAGAGTCTGGTTATCATAGCCAACTTCTGCAGTCCAGCGTATTTTCCTCCATCTGCCAAGAGTCTGAGCGTTTGCTAGGTCTGTGCCCTTTCTTCAGCTGATTGCTCTGCCCATTACTGCTGACTTTAAAATATTCAAACCACTAATGTAATATGCAGCACCTGCAAATACTGTGAAATATTAGCGGAGTGGTAATGAGAATTGACTGCAAGTATAATGACAACAGGTGAAATTATTCATAGCCTGCTCATGTAGATAACTTAAGATATAAACTCAATGAGCATAAATGGAATAAGTTCATGACAAATATGAAAATATCCCAAACTGCTGAAGTAATAAAAGTAAATATAATACATCTTTTCTGCAAACATAATAAGGTCCCTAACTGCAAATGTAATAAAACCTATCAACAGCTGCAATATATTTGGAACATACTATTTAGCTTTACAAAGATTATACCCCCTGCTGGTATGGCCTCAACAATGCCATGCTTTGTCTTTTGCCAATGAGTCCAGGTCTATCAGACTACAGGTTGCCCAGTGTATATTAAATATGACAGAACGTTAATACAAGCAGGTTTGGATTGAAAATGAAATGCTCAATCCATATGTGCTCTTTGGCCATTCTGCAAGCAGAGCCAAAGGCTGTGGATCTCCCACCAGGGGCTGAAATGCAGCCAGGAAAGCTAAGCATCGGAGGTGAGGAACTGATGAATCGCTGGATAACCTTTTTGTTGCTTTGATATGGTATCTGAATCGGGAAAGTGAGCAGTACGTGGGCCAAGGGAATGAGGGGCAGAGGGACTGATGTGAGAAAGAGATGTGGGGGTGATGACATTCTGTAAAGATCATTCACGTGCCGGGCAATTTGCTAGATATTTTGTCTCTTTTCTCCCTTCCTCCTTTTACTTCCTTCTTTCTTCTCACAATGTAGCACATGTCTGTTGAGTATCTACTAGTTTATATTCAGGGAGAAAAGAGTAAATAAACTCACTGTCCTTGGCCACTTGAGGCCCTTAAGTCCTGTGGGAGAATCAGAAAGTGGCAATACTAATATAATTACAGTGATACAATTCTAATACAAGGCAAATACATCTGTCACTGGGCAAGAGAAAAGCATCTGGGACAGAAGCCTAAGGAATATCGACATTTAAGGGATGAGCAGGGGTTATATACACATATGTAGGGGTCTTGCAGTTTTTTATATACATATAAGTTACTTTTTTTAAATTTTATTTTTTAAACGTTTCTTTAATTAATTTATTTATTTATATTTATTTTTGGCTGTGTTGGGTCTTCGTTTCTGTGCGAGGGCTTTCCCCAGCTGCGGCGAGCGGGGGCCACTCTTCATCGCGGTGCGCGAGCCTCTCTCTGTCGCGGCCTCTCTTGTTGCGGAGCGCAGGCTCAGCAATTGTGGCTCACGGGCCTAGTTGCTCCGCGGCATGTGGGATCTTCCCAGACCAGGGCTCGAACCCGTGTCCCCTGCATTGGCAGGCAGATTCTTAACCACTGCGCCACCAGGGAAGCCCTAAGTTACTTTTCATCTTGCTTCACCCACTTAATAATATGGCATGGATGTCTCTTTAGGTGGATAAAAACAAAACTAACTCATTATTTTTAAATACTACATAATATTTCATGCACTGAACTCCCTCAATTAACCAACCTTTGGGATATTTTCAGTTTTTCTAACTTCTAATCTTTTGCTGTTTTGCTAGCACCACCCCCTGCCAATACTACAGAAAGTATCTTCATATATATTGCTTTGCATACCTGAGCTTTCATTCTGTAATACTGGTAATCGAAAGTGAAAATGTAAAGGCTATGGGATTTTTGTTTTTAATAGATATTGCCAGATTATGCTCCAAAGTATAGTATTAACTCATATTCTTTCCAGCAATCATGTGGCTATCCATTTCCCACATCTAGTCACTAGACCAGACTTATTTTACTTTACCTTTTTTTTTTACAATTAGAGGTAAAATATGGTTTTTCATTATGTCTTCAACTTCCAACTGCCAGTGAGGCCTATGATCTTTGTATTTATTGGTCACTTGAATTTCTTATTCTGTGAATTGCCTATTCATATAATTTCCTTACTTTTTTTGGTATTTTTTTCTTATCAGAAAGTGTTATGTATATTTGAGATAGTAATCAATTTCCTACAATATGAGTTGCAAATAATTTATCTTATTATTTGATTCTGTTATGGAATTCTTTTTATGTCCATTTTCCTTCGTGACATCTGGATTTCCTCTTACTTTGGTGGGTCTATTCTTTCCCAAAAAAGCTATATGAAAGCTCCTAAATTTTTCTAATATATTGTTTTATTTAAAAAATAACATTAAATATAGATACAAAGCTATAAAATATATTATGTATAGGTATCTTTATTTATTAATGACTATTTATGTAAATTTATAATATAATTATTTTACATTAGATAATCATACATTGGATTATTCTGTAAGGAATTTACTTTTTATGTGGCATGTGCTTTGTTTTCTTATAGATGGCTAACCACTTGTGCTGGCTATGAAATAAACTTCATTTTGCTACTTTATTGAACTATAACTTGTCATACATTCAATCACACTTTCAGGTGGCTCTATTTTGAACTAGTTATTCTGAACAGTTGTCTATACCTACTCAATTGCCATCCTATTTTTATTATAATGGGTTTATTGTAAGTTTTGGTATCTACTTAGGCAAAGTTCCCTTCATATTCCTTTTTTGTTGTTGTTGTTTAGTTTTGTTTGTCATATCAGATATTTATTCTTTCATATTAACTTCAACAACATCATATTCAGTTTTAAAATAATAAGAGAGTATTCTAATTTTCTTCAATTTCTAATTTTTTTTAGCTCTGTAATAGACTTTATTTTTTGGAACAGTCTTATGGTCACAGCACAGTTGAGCAGAAGTTACACAAATTTCCCAAATTCTAATTTTTAACTTAGAAATTGTGCATTATTATTCAAAACATGATTGTAAAGTTTTTGAAGTATTTTTTCATCTTGACATATTTAGATATAAAGTTCATTAATTTCTAAAAGTGGTATGGGGATCTCAATGTTTTTTGATCTGTAAAATTTTTTAATAGCACTGGATTACTTGTTATTTAAAGATTATATAGAACTCATCTATAAAAAATCTGGACTAATAACTTTATAATGGTAATTTTTAAATTAATGCCACTACATTTTTATAGTTATTTGCCTATTTAAAATTTTCTACATCCTTTGAGATCAATTTTGATAATTTATATTTGCTTGGTAATCATCCATTTTTCTTCAAATATTCCAATTAGTTGTCCTAGTTTTGCACACAATATTTGTGTTTAAATATTTTTAAACTCTTTTGAATATGTGATTATGCCTTCTTTTTCATTCCTTATTAATATGTATTTTTTTCTCCTTTTTTCTTAATTAGAATTTTTTCAGTTTTGCAATCCTTTAAAAAACCACACTGCAGAGTTTAAAAAATAATTTCTACATTTTATTTTTGCTTTCTGTGTTTCAATAATCACATGTTTTTATTGATATAAATAACTTCTTTGATTTTTAAAAACAGTAGACAATAGCCAAACTCTTAAAATATTGTCAAAAATTATTGACAAGTATTGTAACCTCTCCTACTCTAAATATTTATTCAGATAAACTTTTATCTAGTTGCTATGATCACTTATTCATTATTCTCTTCTTTTTCCCCTTATTGTTGCCTTATTTATTTTTCCAATTATATGTGTATAAACTTCTTAATTTTCATGTCTAATGTAAATAAAGTACAATTAAATTAATTTACCAGAGTCTAGTCATTTTTTCCCTTGCCTATTTGTGAATTGAAACTACTCCCAGTTATCAGAAAAAACACACAGTACACCAACAAACAATACCATCTAAATCTTTCTCGCTTTTTTATTTTTTGTTGTTGAATTACTTCCTTAGAATACATTCTCTAACATCGCTGTGGCGGACAGAATCTTAAGTTTGTGCCCATGATCTTCACATTCTGTTATTCACAGCCTTGTGTAATTCCCTTCCTTTAAGTGTGGTGGTGGCCTGTCACTTGCTTTTAAACAGTGGAATATGGCAAAGGTGATAGAATGTATGTGATTATGTGTTTATGATTGTGTTACATAAGACTGTAGTGAACATCTCACTAGAGTCTCTCCCTTGGTGGCTCTGAGGAAACAATCAGCTATGTTGGGGAGCCCCATGTGGCAAGGAACAGTGGGTGGCCTCTAGGAGGTGAGAGCAGCCACCAGCCAACAGCCAGCAAGAAACTGATGGCTTCTGTATCACAACTACAAGGAACTGATCTCCCAACAACTCAAGTGAGCTTGGAAGTGAATCATTTCCCAACCTAGTCTCAGTTGAAACCCCAGTCCTGGTTGACACTTCACAGCCTTGTGAGACCCTAGGAAAGAATCCAGCTGAAGCATGGCCAGATTCCTAACCCACAGAAACTGTGATACAGTAGAATGTGTTGTTTTAAGCTGCTAAGTGTGTAGAAATATTGCCGTGCAGCAATAGAAATACAGTAGTATTATCAGGTCATATGGTAACCTTACTCCAATATAGTAAGACATTTTAAAATTTCTCCCCAGAAAGATTGTATGCTCTAAGTACAATCAAAATGCATCAGCACTATAAAAATATATCCATTTCACCACACAATTTCAGATGTTGAGTATTTCCATTTGCTAATTTTTGCTGTTACTTGTTCATTTAATTTGTATGTATATATACACACGTATGTTCAAGTATACCTATATTGTGAGTGTGTAAACAAATCAAATGGTGTGTATATATGTATACATACACACACACGTTTGTTTATTAATGAGGCTGAAAAATTGTCAAGGTTTTTTCTGATATTTGTCTTATCCTTGGTGTGAACTGTCAGCTCCTATCCTTTGCCTATTGCCTACTGAAGTTTAGGAATTAATTTAGTATAAATTTTTAATCAGTTCTGCTGTATTTTGTATTGCAAACCTTTGTCACAGCAATCAAAAATTTTCTTCCACTCTGTCCAGGCAATTTCTAAGTCATGCAAATTGTTTTCACTTTCAATAGTCTCTCTGTATGTACCCGCCAAATATGGAATTCAATTTAAAAAATAATATAAAATTAACATTTCTTGAGCACTCATTATGTGCCAGTTTCTGCATGACACAGGGTCCTTATATGTCATGTCCATGATTGTATCTTTAGCACTGTACATAGTGACTGGCATATACTAGTTGCTCAATAAATCATTATAGGATAAAAATAATAATATTTATTTGAGGGATTAATAAGTGTAGTCAAAGAAGAACCCAACTTGAAAGCAAATGAAAAAGAGAACTCAAGTAGAAACTTCTGAGCACTTGGTCCACTAAAATGTTCCTTGCATGGAAATTACCTTGCATCATACTCTGTGTATCCTTTTGTAATTGTAGAATCACTTTTCAACTTTTACCCTTTCCAAAGTCTAGTGAAGTTGGCATAACAGGTGTATTTAGCTGAACTCAAAATTTAGAGAATTCAAGTAACTTGCTGTATGTCATATGTGGTACCATATGTCAGGATTGGGACAAGAACCCAGATTTCTGACTTTGGTCTTTTTCCATTATTCATAAGCTATTTAAAACTGCTTATTTTAATATATTTTCCTGTTTAATTGAAGTCTCTCATATTGCTTTTATGTTATTATTTATATTCCACATATTATGTTCTATCTCCTCTTCAAGATCATGAGTTTAGTTATGGTGGGCACTTGGTCTTATGTCTCTATTTTAGGTATATGGAAGTTTGTAGATCCACAATACATAGCTAGGGGAAGGTAGCATAAGTGAATTATACCTGTGATTCAGCTGTCCATACCGTCACACCTTTGAACATCTCAACTCCACCTTCAGGCATAGACATTATGCAGCTGAATCTGGTGTTAGGCTATGCTAATGATGTGGAACATGGAAAGTACACCATTTGCAATCTCCATCTGATAGAACAGAAATGAATGGGTCATGCTTTGATTTGCACAGTGCCTTTGGCTAGACCATACGTGCTATTTTCTAAGGACCTAGATTATACAGCACAGGCATAGAAAATTCAGAGACAGCCATACATCAGTGGGAATGACTATACTTCTCTACTGGACCAGTTAAAGGAAAATATATCTGTCTATTATATACCCTCATACAGTTATCTTAATGGCTTTATGGAAGGTTATACTTCTTATATGATCTTTAGTTAAATATCACATATTTCAATGTCTTCATAGTCATTTTTTTGAAAGTGAATCCCCATTTTTTGAGGATATATCTTTGTGAAGGAAATTAACATGGGATTTTGCTTCCTTCTGGGTGCTGGGGAGTAAATATGTATTTTCTAGAGATTAAGGAAAGAATAAAGTAGAGGAAGGTGTTTGAACAAGGTGAAACAGCACAGGCAATGATATAGAAACAAGTTCAGGGAAATTCAAGAAATTAGGTATACCTAGAATTTAGGATGGGTGTAGAGAGATTGAGATGAAGGAAAGGGAAAACATAAACAACCATGAAAGCCACATTAAGAAGTTTGAACCTTCTACAAAAGGCAAAGGTGAACCATCGAAAGCCAGGAGAATAATATACTCCTTTGGTGAATCAGTGTAATTTAAATTAAAAGCAAAAGTATTTGTTAATAAATTAAAAAGGCTCTAGGAAGAGGCAGAAATGAGAAAGAGTGATAATGCAGTTGTAAATCGTATTTGAACTTGAGTGCATCAGAATCCATTGATTCATCAGAGGCTTAGTTTTTAAGTCTGTACAATTGAAATGATATATCTTTCAAAATACAGTTATTATGATGAAATACATAAGTGTATAATCATATATGGGAGTACAATAGAGATTTAGTAACATATTATTAATGTTATTGTTGTTTTTCTTAACATGGCACGCAAGATTCTGCATGACTTGGCCTCTGCTCTCCTTTGTAAAGCTCATCATTTCCTACTCCCAAAATGTTAAGTTTCAGCAACATTGAATACAACTCGTTGTATCTTATATCCATGCCTTTGCTAATTCTATTTTCTCTGGAATAGTTTCTCTGTGGTGTTTCCTTCTCATCCTGAAGTCTCACTGTAGGATTTTAATCCACCTGGAAGGCTTTCCAGCCTTCCCCTCTGATCCTTATACGCTTTTTGTGTGTATCTTTAACATACCTTGTATTAAAATTCTCTCTTTATGTCTCTATCTCTTCCACTATGTATGGTCCCACTGGAGTCTGTGGCAGGGTCACACTCATCATTATAGCCCCAACACTTTGCACATATCTTATCATAACTGCCAACAATTGCTGAATTTAAAAGGTAGACAATTATCCAATAAAAACTGGCTATTGTCCAGATTAAAGAGAAAATGGCATTTAAATAAGTAAATATTACTGGAGATGAAGAAGAAGTATAAGCTTAAGTAAACACCTAGCAGATGGAATAGAGAACGTTTGGTGCTTCCTTTAAGATTGTAGTTAAAGGAAAGGGAAGAGTTGAGTTTAGCTCATCCTTTCTGGAATGTAGGAATAGGTACGCATGATGCTTTTGCCTGAGATGGGGAATCCAGATGGAAGTGCACATGTGTGGGGCTGTGAATGAGAGATGGTCATGAGACATCTGAGAAAGCACAGGATTTAGATGGAAATGCATCATAATCAGACTTCAGTAATGTGATTTGCATTCACCTCTCATTCTGCCTGCGAAGTCCTTCTTCCCATTCTTCATCCTGGTAATTGCTGCCTGTTTTCAAAATTTGACCCTGGTCCCTATTCTCTAGGGAGCTTTGCTTAACTTGCGGGTTGGATGAAAGTGCTCTCCTGCTTGCACATCTCACTTCTCTCTGGCATAGGACTTATCACATTGTCTCAGAGGAGATGCTCAACACTTATTCATTCATTCTTTAATGAAGACTTATGGAATCAATAAGACTGATCTCTTTAAAAATAAAATAGATTGTTTAGTTCCATAGCACTAAAAATTAGCCCTCACTGTAAAAATGTGAAAGAAACAATATACCCACACAACTCGGAAAGTGCACATCTTTATTACTAATGCCAGATGGATTTTTTTTTTCTCAAATCAAGGCCTGCCACAGCACGACATTAAAAAAGGTATCATTTTACGTTTAATTTGTATTCCCCATTTCAGAATTATGAGACTTCCGTCTTCTTCAGATTATGTTAAACTGAATTTGTTTTGCATTAATTGTTTTAAATAAAGGTTCTTGCTTGAGAGTTTCACTGAGTTGGTTGAAAGGAAATTCAGGACTCCAAACCAGCATAGACCTTCCAACACTGAGAAAATGGTTGTACTTCTTATAAAATTTTAGAAAGAATTGTGTCATGTGGCCGTCACTTTAGGAAGAAACCCTTCTGGAAAGAAATTGTCAGAAATAAGACTCTTCAAGTGTCTCTCAGTAAAAGATGTTGCCCACCCTGGGCATGAGAATTTCACAGTCATGGTTTTGAGTGCATCTATCTGGTTTCAAGGTCTTTCCATAACAGGAAGGCAGAGTTGTTCAAAGGGGCTTTAGAAAGATAAAAGTGTTACTTAAGAAAACTGAACATGTTCAAAACATACACAGTTTAACATACATCTACATAGAGGTCTATATGTACATATATAGCTGTAAGGAATATATTATAGGGATTTGAGGCAAACATCATTTTTTAAAAACATTCACTAAATATAACTGGGTAATTGTTCTACAATGGTTCAGATTTCTTTTCTTTTCCTTTTAGTTTCGTGTACCATAATGAGAATGATTCAGACATTATCCACCCACAGGTATGTGGTAACAGTAAGAATCATATAATTCAAATCATATAAATCAAATATATCACATATTGCAGTGCCTGGACAAAAGTATGTGTTCAACAAATATTCTTTCCTCTGCTTTTCTGCTTAACACTCCAATGATATAATAGTGACTATGTTGTGAATGTGATAAAGTACTAATTTAGCTTTTGGTAAGTATGTTTCAAACAGTGGTTTTTCTTTCATGGTAGTATCACTAGAAAATGTGAGAGGATTTAAGTTCTAGCCATCATGGAGATCTATATATCTGCTAGTTATTGATCCAGCTTACAGAAAGACACAGAGAGCCTAAATTGTGCTGAGCAAATGATTTTTTAAAACACAATTACATTTCTTTGACTAGGGGCTCTGGTACAGTAATTACTTTTCTTCAAAAGAAACTTCTTAGCCCATCACAATAGCAACAGACCTAATAAAGCCAAATTGATCCCCAAAGTTATTGGATCTGATCTTCTAGCTGATAGAAGCTATTTCCTTCAGTTGAAAAGGAACACATCTCGGCCTTTATTTTCTTGTTATAAAATTCAAATAAAGTATTTGGTAGCATTTCGCTACAAAACCCTGCATGCTGTGTCCCTTTCAAGCATTTCTAAGTGTACTTACAAGTTCTTTGATTTTGGAGTAAATTTCTCATTGAACTTTAATTTGTTATCATCATTGTTCAGGTGACTGAAAATGTCTAAGGCTACCTTATAAGTTGAATGGAATTGAGTATAAGATATATGGGAATCTTGCTACCACATTGCTGACAGAGGCAGTGTTGGGACTAGTATTCTGAAAATGCCCATACACCTGAGTAGGACCCTAAGCTCAGGAATTCCACTTGCTCTAATGGCTGATAATGGAAAAGAAACTTGGTAAGTGAGACACAATGTTTAAAATGTTTATCAGGTTTATTGGGGCTAGGATGAGAGTAGAGAGAAGGCAAGTGAGGCAACTGAAGTGCAATATTTAAGAAGCTCCCTCTCAGGGTCCTTCAAGTCCCTCACTTGCTTCACCCCAGTTCTGACCAATTTTTCAAGATATTTTGTGATTCAGGCAAACAATGGTGGAGGACTTTCCAAACTAGAGATTATAATAATGAAAATTAATATTCTTTTATGTGTTCACTGTAAAGAAACATCTACCCTGTGTTTTATTTTTCATTATCACATTTTTTCCTCTCTGCAATACTATGAGATAGATACAGATATCTTTATTTTAAAGATGAGAAACCTGAGGCACAGAGAAATAAATGTATTTGTCCAAGGTCTCACAGTAAGTTTAAGATAGAGCTAGGATTAAAACACAGATGCATCAGAGAGCTGGGATTCAAAGCCAGGTTGGAGGACTCACTACATTTTAAATGAAACTCTAAAGCACATTTCCCATGCAAGCAGGAGGCCAGAGTGACAGTCTAGGACAAGATCAGGATAAGGCTTATCTGTGGTAACTGAGTCTGTAATTTAAAAAATTGAAAAAAACATTGTGAAGATGGTGGAACTGGAACTGTATTTGTTAGGGCTGTCATAACAAAATACCACAGGCTTAATGGCTTCGCAAACAGATACTGATTTTCTCACAATTCTAGTGGTTGCAAATCCAAGATCAAGGTGTTGCCAGAGGTGGTTTCTCCTCCTGAGACCTCTTTCCTTGACTTTTCCTATTTTTCCTTTTTTTTTTTTCTTTTTACATGGCCTTTCCTCTTTGTTTTCATGCCCCAAGTGTCTTTTCTATTTACAAGGACACTAGTCCTATTGGATTAGGGCCCCACCATTATGACCTCATTTCACTTTACCTTTCTAAAGGCCCATCTCCAGATAAAGTCACACCGGGGTTAGGACTTCAATCTATGAATTCTGGGTGGATACAGTATGGTCTATAAGAGGTACATAGAGACAATCTCACTCCTATCGTCCAATATTGTCTAGTATCAGTCAAGATAGACTAAGCTCTGATGTAGTAACAAGCAACCTTAAAATCTTAGTGAATTAATGCCATACATGTTTTATCATGTTCATGCTATAGGCACAGTATGGCTTGGCAAGGAATCTATTCATGTGCTTTCTCAGGGACCCAGGATGTGAGAGCCTTATCTTGACACAAGCTTTATCAGCTTGGAGACTGGAAAAAGAAAACTTGGAGAACTGTGCACTGATTTTTAACACTTCTACCTACAGGTGACACATCTCACTTCCTTTCACATTACAATGGCCAAAACAAACCATATAGCTATGCTTAAAAGGAAAGGAGACAGAACGTTACAGTCCTAGTACTATGTGTCTGGAAGAAGTGCAGGGTGCTAGCCTGAGAAGCGAGAATTATATCTTGAACAAATGTCTGCTGTTTCCTTGGTGGTGAGGCAGCTTTAAGGATGTAGGCTGTCTCATATATTTTTTACATGTTTATTTGGTTTGGTTTTGGTTTAGAGAGGCAATTTATAATTTGTATTGCAAGATATTTGGCATTTCTGGCCATGCCCAATAAAAGCCGATAACTCCTCCTCACTGTGAGAACAAAAATCACCCCTTACATTTTCAAACCCCCTGAAAGAGGGGGCTGTGGGCTAGAAGAACCAACTACTGGGATACAAAGTGCTGTAATTTAGGAATGTTCACTAACACCCAAGGCTTGCTCCTCAATCCCAGAGCTTAGGTCTATTTGTCAGTGAAAGCAACCAAAATTCACTTGCTCACAAATATCACTTATTTTTGAACAAAAGAAATGGGAATGGAGTGAAGACATCAAAATATGTCTACCAAGAGTCAGGTACTAGGGTGTAAATAATTCTGTAAGAGATATGATGTCAGGGAAACCAACAGGAAGAAGGGAGAGAATATAGACCAAAGGGAACAAAGCAGGGTTTGGTGTAGTCCTGACAGCTACAGAATTTGCAGGGAGAAATCTGCCTAAATGCCTGCAATGTTTGGACTTAAGAAGCAGACCTAAATACTAATTGCAACAAATCATAAATGCAACAATTTGAAGAAACCATGTGGAAACATTAAGTTGTGTGTGTTATGGTCTGCATATATAAGTAGGGAAACATATTGCTGACTATGGCCAACATCAAAACTAGTGAAATTTACAGATTTTAATACCCCGTTTCACTGTTGTTTTGCAGCAGTAAAATACTTTTGCAATTGCGTAGCTTCGAGTATTTCTTATGGAAAATTACGTTTTCTTAACATAATGACCTTTCAAGTTGTGGTAATACTCATTTTAATTTCAAAACTATTTATACCACTTACAGTTAGTGCCATATGATTTATAACTTCTATTTTATGGGCTCTTGTTCTTTATTTTGTGGTATAAATATTTCCCCCGTAATATAATTTTTTTAAACGATACTGGTATAAATATGTCAAAGGAAGAGGCAAAATTAATATATTTTGTATTTCTATACACTGTAAAAACATGACAAATGAACAGAAATACAGAAAATATTATAAAATGAAGGAAATTTATTTAGATAGTTCAATAATTAATATATAAAACATTAATATAGTTTCTCTATAAAAATAATAACCAGATAAGAATCACAATAGAAGGACAGTTTCCACATACAATTATAATAAAAAAGATAAACTGCCTAGGAATAGACTTAAGAGATATGCATGATTTATATAAAGATAAATTTTTTAAAATTCTATTGAGGAACATAAATGAAGTTTTAAGTAATTGAATACTTTTGTACTGGAAGATTCAATGTAGTAAACATTTAAATTCACACAAAATTCATCTCAAATCTCAGTGGAATCTCAAAACACAATTAGATTTTATTGAAAATAAACATAGGGCAATAGCTATGAAAATAATGACAAAAATAATAAGGAGAATATATTACACCAAATATTGAAATCTCTATGGTTATATGTTTATTGGAGATACAGTTCTGAGGGATACATACCCTCACAAATCGCAATCTATCCATGAAAAAAGTGGATGTTACTGATAATGTACATGATTTTACATGAGTATTTTCATCACATGTTCATTAGCCTTATGAGTATATTGTTTAGATACTTGTTTTAATTCTCTACTTCCTTTTAGGCTAATATCCAATTCTCATTAAACTTTCTTTGTAACAAAAAAATTTATGCCCTATTTTTAAATTTGATTTTTTATCTTTAGGCCATAGACTATAAATTAAATGTTTCTATTTATACATTTTAATTTCAAAAAATTTCTTTACTTTACGTAAATTTGTAATTATGTGCATTAATTGCATATACATTTAATAAAACACTAAACTTTTAGAAAGAAGAAAATAATTTCTTATAAGCTGCCCTCTGTCGATGTACACTTTTATTTTGATGTGACTTTATTCCTTTTTTTTACATGGTAACTACCATATAGGAACTGGCTGTTCTTTAATGTTTGAAAAAACTGAGAAAAAAACTTGTTGACCTCTCTTGAGTTTTTAATCTTAATATCAAATAATTCTTTAATAACTTGTTCAAATTACTGTCATGTAGTTTTCCATTAAGTTCTTCTATTTTTTCTTCCTGGATAAATTTTGTTACATATACCTTAGAAATAATGGATTTTATAAATATATAAAATTATAATATTTTCCATATCAGTCATATTCTTTTTTTAACTCATAAATAGACTCTATTTTTAAAGTAGTTTTAGATTCATAGCAAAATTGAGGAGAAACTATAGAGTTCCCACATACTCCCTGACCCCGCACATGCACAACCTCCTCACTATCAACATCCTTCACTGGAGTGGTACATTTGTTACAACTGAAGAACCTACACTGACACATTATTATCATCGAAAGCCTGTAGTTTATATTAGGGCTCATTCTTGGTGTTATGCATTTTACGGGTTCTGACAAATGAATAATGACATGTATTCACCATTATAGTATCCCACAGAATAATTTGATACCCTAAAAATTCTTCTATTCATTTTTTTTTATCTCTCCTCTAGTCCCTGCAACCACTGAATTTTTTACTGATTCTACAGTTTTGCTCTTCCTAGAATGTCATACAGTTGGAATCATACAGTATGCAGGCTTTTCAGATTGGTTTCTTTCACTTAGTAATATGCATTTAAGTTTCCTTTATGTCTTTTCATGCCTTGATAGCTCATTTCTTTTTAGTACTAAATAATATTCCATTGTCTGGACATATCACAGTTTATCCACTCACTTACTGAAGGACCTCTTAATTGTTTCCAAATTCTGGCAATTATGAATAAAGCTGCTATAAACATTCCTGTGGAGATTTTTGTATGGACATAAGTTTTCAACTCCTTTGGGTAAAAATGTCAAGGAGTATGATTGCTGGATCATATGGTAAGAGCATGTTTAATCTTGTAAGAAACTGCCAGACTGTCTTCTAAAGTTGCTGTACCACTTTGCATTCCCACCAGCAATGTATGAGAGTTTCACACCCTCCTCAGCGTTTGGATTGTTAATGTTCTGAATTTTGGTCACCTCTAGTAGGTTTGTAGTGATATCTCATTGTTGTTTTAATTTTTAATTAATTACTATCAATTCCCTAAAGACATATGATGTTGAACATATTTTCATAGGCTTATTTGCCATCTCTATATCTTCTCTGGTGAAGTATCTGTTCAGGTCTTTTGCCCATTTTTTAGTTAGGTTTTTCATTTTTTTATTGTTGATTTTAAGAGTTCTTTGTATATCTTGGATAAGAGTCTTTTATCAGATATACGACATATTTGCAAATATTTCCTCCCAGTCTGTGACTTGTCGTCTCAATCTTTTGAGAGTCCTTCATAGAGCAGAAATTTTTCATCTTAATAAAGTCCAACTTATCAATTATTTCTTTCATTGACTGTGTCTTTGATCTTGTAAAGATCATTGCAATACCCCCAAATATCTAGATTTGCTCCTATGTTATCTTCTAGGAGTTATATATTTGTGCACTTTACATTTAGGTCTATGATCCATTTTGAGTTAATTTTTGTGTGTGGGGAAGGTTTGTGTCTAGATTAGTTTGTTTACTGGTGGATGTCCAGTTGTTTCAGCACCATTTGTTGAAAGGGCTATATTTTCTCCATTCTATTGCCTTTGCTTCTTTGTCAAAGAGCAGTTGACTATATTTATGCAGGTCTATCTATCTCTAGGCTCTCTACTCTGTTATATTTATCTATTTGTTTATTCTTTCACTAGTACACAGTGTCTTGGTTAGTGTAGTTTTATAGTAAATGTTGAAGTCAGGTTGTGTCAGTCCTCCAACATTGTTCCCCTATAATATCGTGTTGTCTTTTGTAGATCTTTTGTCTCTCCATGTAAACTTTAGAATCAGTTTATTGATATTCACAGAATAACTGGTTGGTATTGTGATAGAAATTGAATTGAATCTCTACAACAGTTTGAGAAGAACTGACATTTTCACAATATTGAGTATTTCTATTCATTCATACAGAACCTCTCTCCATTTATTTAGTTCTTCTTTGACTCTGTCATATTTTTATAGTTTTCCTTATATAGATCTTATACATATTCTGTTTGATTTGCACTTGAGCATTTCATGTTTTGAGGTGCTAAAATAGATGGTATTGTGGTTTAAATTTAAAATTCTACTTGTTTATGGCTGATATGTAAAAATGTGATTGTGTTTTGAATATTAACCTTGTATCCTGCCACTTTGCTAGAATCGCTTATTAGTTCCAGGAGTCATATCCATTTTTACTAAATTAGCGTTTTTTCTTCTTGGTTTCCCCAGAATTACTAGAACTGTAACTATTTTCTTTCTTTAATCTAAAAATTTAGCACTAGGCATTTAAAAACTTATATTCAATTTTCTAATTCACTAATTGCTGTTTTCTCTCTTTAAAACATTTTATTCCATTTTATTCTTCCATTGATTTTATGCTAATTTAACTTAAATTTTGGTCTGAATGATCACATCCAATATTCTCTTCCTGCCTTTTTTAGTTACAAAAATATTTATGCAATTTGATTTGACACTGAGTACAACCTTATATGTGTCTTATTCCTAGGCTGCAATCGATTAGTTGTGGAGTCATATGACTGAAAAACTTACTAGCTCTGTCACTCTGGACATGAAAAATGAGACAATAGCATCTTCCACAGAAGGTAGTTGTAACGATTAAATAAAATAATCAATGGAAAAGACTGAGTAGAATATTGGGTATATAATATACACACAATGGTATATTAGCCACTAAAAAGAATGAAGTCTTGTCATTTGCAACAGCATGAATGAACATAAAGGGTATTATGCCAAGTGAAATCAGTTAGACAAAGATAAATACTGTATGATTTCACTTAAATGTGAAA
Organism: Balaenoptera acutorostrata; assembly: GCF_949987535.1. Taxonomy (NCBI): domain Eukaryota; kingdom Metazoa; phylum Chordata; class Mammalia; order Artiodactyla; family Balaenopteridae; genus Balaenoptera; species Balaenoptera acutorostrata. The sequence goes on along the minus strand of NC_080068.1, from coordinate 97,692,163 downwards.
TCTAAAACACAAAATAAATGAACAAACTTAACAAAACAGAAACAGACTCACAGATACAGAGAACAAACAGGTGATTGCCAGAGGGGAAGGGGGTAGGGGAATGAGTATATATATTTGATAGATGTTTTTGGATATATATTTATTTAGGTTCAAAATTTTAGAAGCCTCTACTAAAACATACTTACAAGTTATTTTATTCAAATTAATTGTTTTTAGTTTTATTCTCTATTCTGTCAGTAAATGACAAATATAGGGAATTCATAGAGATAAAACTATCTGATAAGGTCTAAATTTCTTCCAGTGTCATCATTCTATTTTCAAGACAAGTTGTTTTTCTATATATAGATGCTATTAAATTCATGAGACATATTTGAAATAATTTCATTATGGAGTATGTGGAATACAGCTACATCCATTTTTTTGTGTATTATCTATGGCTGCTTTCACATTGCAATGCCAAAGCTGAGTAGGTGAGACAGATAAATGGCCTGTAAAACCTAAAATATTTACTATTTGTTCTTTTATGGGGAAAAAAAATTCCCTACATTATATATCACTTAGGAAACAGCAGTAATTGGCACCTTCTATATAATATATTACATTCTTTATCTTGCTAAACAAGGGTAACATTTTTTTAGGAGGTAAAATTTGTAGGCTCAAATGGAACCAGGAGTGGTGAAAGGCAGACTAGAGGTCCACAAGAAGAACAATTACTGTAAGAAGGTATCTATCTATCTATCTAGATCTGGCTGTAGATTAGATATATATCAGGAAGAGAGCTGTCTGGATTTTTTCATTCAGATCATCTTCCTGAGGATGTAATCCCTCTCAACATATTTTTAAAACAGGGACTGAGCCCATTAGAGGGTGATTTGATGGTTTTATTTGCATAGAGGAGATGGAAGAAGGAAAGGAGTTGTAGATAGAATTTATGAAAAAGTTTTAAATAAATTTTAGGATTAATTGAATTTTCACAATAATTTTTAATTATAAACTGCAATCCTATGAAAAAATATAACAGGCCATATAAACTATTTTCCTTGAGTTTCCCTAAAAGTGAAGATTTTCCCAAATAGATAGCCACTTGAGATGGTGACCACAGTGACCCCTGACCACAGTGCAGATTTTGAAATACTAGTGTTGTATCTCCATTTATTTCAAGAGGTTTTAGAACATTTTTTAAAATGGTCAAGAGAGAGTTGATTTGAAATAACTTTAATTTACAAAATAAATACATGAAATACAGCAACTTTAGGAAAGCCTGGGTATGACATTCAGTTAAACAAACAGAAAAATCAAATAATCACAGAGTCAAGCAACATGAGCTCAAAGAACAATAAATAGTATTTATCGTAAAAAGGAAGAAAAAACCACAACTCTTCTTGCAACATGTTTGTTTAAACTATCTATGCAAAATCAGAGCACTTACTGTCTCTGATTATTTTGGCACACAATCATATTCAGTCTTATTACATAACAGTATTATTGTTGTCTTGCAGAATAACTCCTAGATTATTACTATTGATGAGATAATATCTTGTTTTAAGACCTAGATTCAGACTTTTTGAGAAAAGGGGCAGAGTTTTTTATATGCGCAAATTCTCCAGCCATGAATTGTAATAAAACACAAAAGCTGATAGTCATCCTAGATACTACTTATAATATTCTTTACTTGCTTAAGTAATATAGCCTTGCTGTGTCTGGTTTCCTTGTGTAACAGGGCTATGTCAATGAGAAAGCATGATCTCTTCTTTCATGAGCTTACATTCTGGTGGAAAAGTTAGATTCTACATGAATACACAAATAGACAACATTTCCATAAGTAATGATAAAGAGCTGGGGAAAACAAAAACAAAAACAGTGACACTATAGTGTGATAGCTATACTAGAGAGAGAGTACAGTTTCTGAATGAGTGCTCAGGAAGAGTTAGATCCAATTAATGAAAAGGAAACAGGCTCAAGAAGATGAGAGGAGGGACTTCCCTGGTGGTGCAGTGGTTTAGAATCTGCCTGCTAATGCTGGGGACATGGGTTCGAGCCCTGGTCCAGGAAGATCCCACATGCAGTGGAGGAGCTAAGCCCGTGCGCCACAACTATTGAGCCTGCGCTCTAGAGCCCGTGAGCCACAACTATTGATCTCACGAGCCACAACTACTGAAGCCCGTGAGCCTAGAGCCTGCGCTCTGCAACAAGAGAAGCCACCTCAGTGAGAAGCCAGCGCACCACAACAGAGTAGCCCCCGCTCGCCGCAACTAGAGAAAGCCCTCATGCAGCAACGAAGACCAATGCAGCCAAAAATAAATAAATAAATTTAGTTTTTAAAAAAAGAAGAGACGAAAACATCTTTCAGACACAATGAAGAGTAAGCGTGAAGTTCCTGAGGCAAGAACCAGATCCGCCTGCTCCAGCAATGGCCAAAGTTTGCTGTGGCTTGAGCATGGTTGACTAGGGCAGGGAGCAGCTCTTGGATACAGTGTTGGAAAGATGTATGGGGAACACATTGGAACCAGGAGGCAAACTGATCTGATTTTCACTTTAAGGAATAATATAACTACTAGTAGAAAATGGCTATTAGGATGCAAAGAGCGAAAACAGGGACCAGTTAGGGGTCTGTTATTAAGAGTCTTGGCTAGGAATAAAGATGGCTTGAATGTTGGTGATTTTATTAGGTTTGGAGCAAAATGGGCGGGCCCAGGACATGTTTTAGAAAAAGACCCTTGTCAACCTTACTGCACTGTGGAAATGTAAGGTACTATTATTACAGTTAATGAACATTAATAAATTCATCTAAAAAATTAATTACTTAAGCCCCTTCTCATTTTTTTAATCAGCTCACCACTATGTACATTGCTATTGAATAGCAATCTTTTTATTTTTTCCCAGTCCTTTCTCAATATAAGAAACTATCATCTGATAAAATAAGATCCAGGTACATAGTTGCTACTTGATAAATATTTGCCATATTAATGACTGCATAAATAAAATATGACAGACTTGCTACAAGGCTATTGGGTCAAGGAGATATTTGAATGAATGAAACATAGATTGAAGAAGTTTACTGTTACAAGATAAAATTGGTTGACAGTCTCTTCATTTCAGGATGGGAATTTTTATAATGTCACTGACCCTGGGATATATTTTTACATGAAATTTCTTGGCAGCATTGGGCTTAATCCATTAGCATGAAATAATGTATATAAATGAGCTTCACAAAGAACAAAGCTTTGTGTCAATAATAGTAAGAATTGCTATCATTTATTTTCTGACCCCTATGTGTCAGATCTCATGCTAGGCATTTGCACATACATTACCTTGTTTAATTCTCACAGAAACCATAGAGGAAAGACATTATCCTCTTGTTTTCAAATTGAGGGATCTGCTACTCAGAAATTTTATTTAACAGCTGGATGAAGGATAAAGTTTTCAAATTCTGATCTGACTAGTTTCATTGTCTCAATAAAGGGGGACATTACTATCTTGATTTTGAAATAAATATTAACACAAAAGTATCAAGTACATTGTTGATTTCTTTGGAGAATGCCTTAGAAATTATGTTACATATGCTTCTAAAATAATCATAGAATTACAGATTTTAGAGATTTAGAGGTAGATCTCTATATGACCAGATAGTTCTTTATATGTAATTCCTTGCTTGACTTTCACATGCTCAAGGTCATTGGAAAGCAAAGCTAGGATTCAAATCCAATTTGGTGCTCTTCCGACCATAGCATACTGATTCAGAATTTGACATTTGGTTCATCTCTGTGTTTATAAGAAGACTAAGATAAAAGACCCAGAGAAATCTATGAAAGGGCTCATTTTGCCATTGGTGAAAAGAATTTGTAGTTTACTTGGAAGAAAAAGATGGCATGATAGCAGTAACAAATAGCTTTGGCTTTAAAAAAAAGCGTAAGCCCCACGAAGTGCCTAAAAATAATGAAACAATATGCTTAGCATTATCATGAGAGTGCAGTGCTCTGATGTACAGAAATATAGAAATTAAAGGGAAGCTGTTGGATGTCAATGGCAAACTTTGCCAATGTCAGCAGTGTCAGTAGCAGAAACCACTAGAATGCATGACAGGGAAAGAGGGAGGATTTGATAAACAATAGAAAGATTATTGCATTGAACATTTTAGAAATTTCTCAACTGGAGAAGAGATTTTCATACCCCTGATCTGTTCACTTCAAAATGGCCCCCAAACACCCCGGCTGCTTTTCTCACTCTCCCTCCTACACTGTGACCTCTGAGTCAAAAGGAACACCCACGGAGAAACATAAACCTGGGGAGGGCGGCTTCATCCAGCCAGGATGCATAAATAATCTAAATGTTTACTCTGAACCCATCCAGAACAACAAATTCAGAACGTCTCCTGCCCTCACCAAATTCCTCAGAAGTGACCAGTCTGTGAATGTCAATATTATGACATAGTATGAGTGTGTTTCATGTTTGGTAATTGCAATCATTGTTGCTTTTGTTGTGGTCATCCATGTACAATGCTTGGTGTCAGTCTATTTATCTCTTGTAAAAATAAAATACAGTAAAAAAAAAAAAAGAAGTGACCAGTCTGTACTATGTAATTAAGACAACTGATTTCTCGGAACAATGGCATTGAGTACATCAATTACAATTTTCTTTAAATGAGGGTTAGTTCTTATCTCTCTCACATAGGCAAAGCCGCAGTTTTGTCATGGGTTTCAAATGAATCCAGAGTATCCACTGACATCACCAGAAGCTCTGGATACTAATCACACCCATGGTGATAAAAAAGAATGGGGCAGGAAAATATGAAAAATAAGGTCATGTAGATAGGCTATAATTTATTATGTGCACAACATTAGGAGTAAGCTAGAACCCTAAGTTGTCATATGCTTTTTCAGTTTTCCATGCTGTTTGCCATAGGGATGGTTAAAAATGTGTTGCAGTTCCTCAGCTGGAGATGTGATAGGGTATAATCGACAGTTGTACAAATTAACATTTGAGAGGGGTGGGTTTAAACGACCATGGAAGTTTACTTGTTTATACTTACTTAACTGCTTCCCCACTGTATTGGGAATGAACCACAGAGCCATGTTTACTTTTTTTCCCCCGTCTCATAGGACTTGGAGATCCTTCAACACACTGGGGGTAGAAATGTCAAGGTGAATGAATTTTTAGGTAGGGAAAACAAGATCATAAAAACAAGAGCCAGAAGAAATTAAGAAAGACCCAAAGCAATAGTTTTCAATGGTAGATATGTCTAAATCGCCTCAAGGTACTGCCCCCAAACTATTTCATCCCCCCTCATGCCTAGTCTATGGCAGAATATACCTTACTATTTTTCTATGTAACAACTATCACCTTGTGATTGAGTAATTTTTATGTAATTTTTTGTTTGATTTCAGAGCCAATTCTAGGCCATAAAAAACTGTAGAGAAAAACTTGCGTCTGTATTGTTTTCCATCTGAATCTATCACCTGGTAAGACCCTTCACACATAGGAGATATGTAGTAGATAATTGTTGAATGAATGCATAAATGAATGAATGAATGCATATTCTTGTACTTTGACCTATCAACAGTATATTCTAACATTGAGTCTAGATGGATGGAATCATATATATTTTCATAAGTTTTTAAAAATTTATTTTTATTGAAGTTGATTTACAATGCTGTGTTAGTTTCTGCTGTACAGCAAAGTGATTCATTTATATATATATATATTTTCATAAGTTTTTAGGTACTTCTGCTAAAAATTGCTCATATCCTTGCCCTGATTTCTTTAAGCTTCTGCCTGTAAGATCATGTCTGTACCATCATTTGCCTAAACTATACAGGGCCAAAGTATATATAATAAATCCCATCATTCTCTTCTTCATATAGTTTTTTAAAAAGTATTTACTGGCACCTACTATGTTCTAGTGCCCTGCCTGGAACTGAAGGCACAAGATGAATGATCTGGGTCTTTTATACGGGGACCTCTAGTCTGTCTGGTGGATGAGACAGATCAACAGAGGGTCTGTAGGTAACACTAGAGCCACTAGAGAGGGGCAGGGAAACTTCCAGGAGCACAGAGGAAAGCACTTAGTCCAGCCTTGCAGGTTGGTCTCTATTAAGACCTCTTCTACTCTTCCTCCCATCCCTCATAATACTTTTATAGTAGTGTTTGGGATGAGTTACATTCAAATGCACTATTTCCTGGCCCAGCCATGAGTCTTAGGTATCTGAGACCTTCCTCCACCTTCCTCCCCACTCCAAGTCTCAAGTACAAACCATACTAGGTATCTCTTTTATAAGTTTTCTGTTTATTCTGTCCCACATCTGAGAGTGATTGCCTCTAGACCGCTTTCATGCCTCAATCTAATCCTGCCTCCTTGGCTAGTACTCTAATTCACAGTGTTTCACCTAGTAAGTGTTTATTTAAAATGTATTGTTCTGAACACTGCCTTTCGAGTGTTCAGATGCTTAGATTCCTTGTTGCTGGGACACACACTTGAAGGCCAAACTCTCCCATCTTTCTAACCTTTGGAACGCCAAACTCACTATATCAAAAGTGATAGAGGCTAACCGTTTTGGGTCATACAGATTTTCATACGATTTAAAACTTTAACCTTATAGATGACTAAGAAATCCTTTGACTAAATACTAACATTTTTTTGGAAGAAACTATTTGGAAAAATAAAATCTTGTGCAAAATTTCCCCCAATAACCTCACTAATGATTCCCTCCAAAAAGCAAAACAAGAGTTATGTCAGTATTTCCAGTTGACATGCAAATTGAGCATCTTTCATTGTGAACAGCAAAAGTAACTTAAAAATCTCTTCAAATCCTTACTTGTCCTCTATAATTTGTTATGATTATTCTCATTTTACAGAAGAGGAAACTAAGTTTAACAGAATTCTGATGAGTTTTCCTAGATCATACAGCTAGTAAGCCACAGAATGAGGGATTTGACCTCAGTTCTGACTCTCCCCCAAAGCTCCTATTCTTAGAAAATAGAATTAAGTTGTTGAGAAAAGCAGTATTTGGATCCAGCTGGCTGTAGTTTTCAGTCCCACTTCTTCCATGTGACCCTGTGTCGATTATGGGATTTCCCTAAACACTCATTTCATTATCAATAATATAGGAATTAAAATGACGAAATGACTAAATTAACTGTTGAATATGCTAAATAAGTCGGAGTAAGAGCTAATGCTTATCCAGCGGTTATCATATGCTGGGCACTGTTTGAAACATATGACATGTATTAACTAATTTAACAACAACCATATGGCTTAGGGGCAAATATTATACCTATTCTACAGTTCCAGAAACTGAGGCATACAGAGTTTAAGGGATTTTTTTGTCCAAATGTCTTTCAGCAAGATGTGGAAGAAAGGGATTTGAACTCAGTCAAGCTGGCTCTATGATTTTATTTGCCTTTTTGCTATATAGTCTGTGCTAGTTTACAGTTTGGTATACTAGGCCATAATAAGCCCTGAAACGCTACATCTCCCTTACTCTATTTATTGCCATAGATTTCAAGCAATAAATATGCCACCTGACATCAACTTACTCTGAACTAGTACAATTCTGTCTTTAAGACTATAGCAAATAGCAAGTCAAATAAAGGTATTCAAATCAGTACTGATGAATTAGAAATCAGTAAAATGTTTTAACTCCTGAAGATGTGGATAGTCACACTTTATTTCTGTTTATTTGGTGTTTTTTTTTTTTCAGAGTAGCACTTTGCACATAATGTGCAAAAGTTATAATTATCACTATTTGTCTTGGCAAATATCTCCACCTTCCTATCTGTATTGAGGAAATCCATACTTTTATTATCTAGGTTTCTCCCACTCTTTGGTTCATGTATTGCAAGGAAGTTTCTGATGCGAGTTAAGTTCTTTGGAGGGTCCTATGGAGCCATTCATTACAAATGAGCCACCATGGCTAACAGGGACGACCTGACAACCGTTCCATGGTGAGTCTCCAAGGAGTGACAGCTTGAACTATAGCATATGTGCTTGGAGAGCTTTCGAGGGACAGCAGACTGCGTTTGTGGTCTTATTGTTTCAGAATGCCAAGGCATTATGGGGACATGACTGTGAACAATAGAGCCTGCCATTGTTTTGGTGTTATTTTTTCTCAAGGCTTTCTGAGTGACAGTCCCTGGGGAGAATGAATTATCATCCTTAACTTGTAACTTAACTGCTCCTTTTGTCATTCTGCATAATTGCTGTCACCCAGGTAAAACTAAATAGTTTTTTCTCCCTGGTAAATTCTCCCACACTCAGCTTGGAGACCTTCAGGCAAGACAGGCAGTGGGGAACCTGGGCAGATAATGTGGTGATCCAAAATCACTCCTAGAAAAGGAGAGTCTTTGAAAAGCTTTGTCTCTGAAAACAAACGTCAAGCACAGTGAAGACATTTGTTTAAATGACTAAAGTTGCCATTTATTTAGCAATTACAAAAGTAGGTATTAAAATAGCATGTGCCGTATAGAGGTGTGAAGGTTAAATGGTTAATACATTGAAAGTGCCTGGCCCAGTGTGTGGCATAAAATAAGAGATCAGTAAGTGTTAGCCTTTATTGCTTTGTGACATTATGTGTTTAATCATTATTACTGTCTTTCAAGGTCGTTACTGTTAGTGCCATTCTATAGATGAGAAAACTGAATTTTATTAGCGCTGGAATTTAGAAGGAAGTAGGCTGAACTCTGAAGTCAGATGTGCTTAACTTCCAAAATGCTCTCTGATTCACCCAGTGACTTGTGTCAAGGGAGAGATCGAGATAGGTGGCCACCCAAGGGAAATGAACAATATTTGGGGCTGATCATAGACTATCAAGTTTACCAGTTAGTCCCATTATTTGAGTGACTTTTTCCATTTTTCCGTAAAGCTGTATTTTCATAAAACGAACATAATTGGTTAAATACAATAATCTATTTTGAAAAATAACTGCTTGGATAATTTTTTTTTATTTTTGCGAAGGCCTTGAGGCTGATAAATATTGATAATAATATTATCAATAAACTATTGCTAATAATATTATCAATATAATATTGATAATAATAATATTTAGTAATAGCAGTCGCAATAATAACAATGATGATAACAAGAATAATGTGAATAGTAAAGGTTACCGTTTATTGACCACTTACTGTGTGCCAAGCATTTTTCTAAGAACTTACCATTCATTATCTCATTTAATCATCATTAGGCAGGAGCTATTATTATCCCTGATTTATATGTTATAAAACTGAGGCTCAGAGAGGTCAAGTAACATACGGAACGTCCGAGTTATTAAAGAGGTGAGACAGGATTTGAATCCAGGCAGTCAGACTCCTGAGTCACGCTCTTTACCCGGGTAGCACATGATGAATTGAGACTCAAGCCCAACACTCCCTTTCTCACATGCTCCCACTCTTTCCTTCTCATTCAAATCCATGATAAGCATGGATCCCTCTTGAATCCGCCTTCTGCTGTATCTACATTTGGTTAGATTTGCAGGACATACTCATTCGATTTTAGAAAGTGAGATGTTCTTAGACTTTATTATGATCCATATTGGCAGTGCCCAAACAAATAACCCAGAGTAAGTACAATATAAGGACTGAATTCACAGGCTATAGAGATGATTCTCAGTCAGGTCTGAAAGAGTAGGGGATGCGGGATATGGGTAGGGTTGGGGGCTGGAGCCTGGGGAGTGAAGGTAGTCTCTTTGGAGCCATGTTAGCATTTCTAGAAAAGAGATACATTGAAAAGCACATTCATATGACTACCGTTTTCATTATATACAAACTACAGAAAGGAAAGTTCAGCAAAATCTTTGCTGGCAGGTGAAGGAAGTATGTTAAAAAGAGAGGTAGAACAACATTGACCTACCTAAAAGTATGTCTAGTTTTCACTCAGACAGACCTGTGCTTAAAGACTGCATACATTTTTGAGCAAGTTATTTCAACTGAGCCTCAACTTAATCATCTTTAAAAAAGGGATTCTGATACTTTTCTTACAGGTACAATTCCTAGCACATGGTAGGAACTCTATAACTGGAACCTATTGTTATTATTATCATGATCATTTATCTTAATTACAAGGGTAAATTAATATTCATTCAATGGCAAAATGATCAGTAATTTTGAAAATTCATATCCACATTAATTTTATTCTTGATGCCCCGTAGTTGACAATATCTTTCTATAAACACTGACAACTGTAAATATACTCCACTTTATGGTCTATTTCTCTCTCTCTCTTTTTTTTCATGATCTCTCTGATCCCCCCTCCAAAACAGTATATCTCTTCAGTTTATGCTTCATGACTTTTCTCTCTAAGGTACTCAAAACAAGAGATTCCAGTTTTCACAGCATACATAATGTATTTTGTATTAAAACAAAAAACAAAGAACAATTTCAACTCCTGACCATGCTTACTGAAAGCAAATATTGTAGTCTGTCCATTTCTTGATGAAATTCCTCATTAGGGGTCTTAAAATGTACAAAGCCTTGTTTCCATGCTGATATAAAAATATTTAAAAATACTGCGAAGACTAGGCTGTTCCCTAGAAATACACTGAGTTGCAAATTCCAGCTACATTCTTTGAGGGGTTAAAGTCATCCTGAGGAGTGTCCCGGAGAACAAATCACCACAGTGATCAGTTGGTTGTGATACTGCCACTTTCTCGTGAGCTGGACCTTAGTTGCCAGGGTCAGATACTTTGCAGCTGTCCTGGCAGTCACAGGGAGGAGTTGATATTTAGCCTAGGACACCAGCCAAGAATTATTTATCTGTCAAAACTTGTCAAATATAAGTCAGTGTTACTTTGCCTGCTGAGCCCTAGACTGTTTGCCTGCCTGATTTCCATGAGGGAGATCTTCAGATAATTTCTATAAAGGCAGGAAAGGGCAGCCTTATTGCAAAAGGTAAAAAGAGAAGTAAGACACTCTTTCGTAACTATCTCCTCTTCCACTAAAACCAAACAAGCATCCTTTGAATTTTGAGTGCGTTGTCTCCACAGGCAGCAACACTAAATTTTGAGTCAGGAAAAGCAACACCTTCCTTTCCCTGGCTCGCCCCTCAGGACCTTTGGATTTCAAAAGTCAGCTTTGAAACACCTGGTTTTCCAGGAGTTTGAAATGTGTCAAATTGACTCAGGCTTGCCTGGACACTCCTTTCAAGTGTGGGAATGGTGACCTCTTCCAGGTCACCTTCCATGCTCTTTTTCATGCTTGGATCCCCTGCACTGCAGCCCAGACGGGACCAGTTGCTCCTCTCTCAACCTCTCAGTTAAAAGGGCACATTTGGTTTGCAGAAAATAACAAGAAGAATCCAAGAATGCTTGTCTTGGATTCAGTTCTGTTAAAATTTTCTTTGATAACAAGTTTGTTTAGGGGAAGGAGGAGGAAAAAAGGAAATCTGGGGTGTGTGTGTGTGTGTGTGTGTGTGTGTGTGTGTGTGTGATGGGAGGTGAGGGTCCACTTACAGCCCTACTGATAAAAAACAGCAGATATTTGGAAGCACGTCATAGTTTTATTTTTCAACCAAACTGCAGGGCTGAGGGGTTTGACTGCTGGGAGAAAAGAGGGCACATTTGTCAGAATTTTCACTTTGATGTGTGCTTATGCAGTTATTAAATACAATATCTGAGGGGATATGAATTGCTCTGGTGTCCAGTGACTTTAGGGCTAAGGTTTACCTTATGGTTTTGCAAGTCTGCCCTGTGGCTTAGAACAGCTTCATATTGAGAGAAGGTATTTGAGGCCCATTACCCTATAGAAAAGCAGCTGAAAATTTAATTTGCCTACTGGAGAGTAAGCTCACAGGTGTGGGGAGAAAACAATCAATCAATGTCAATAAATGTGTTTTGGAGAAATTCTGTGTTTCTGCCTCCTGTGTGATTTCAGTGCAAATTTTAGGGCATAGTAGGTGCTTGATAAATGTCTTGAATGAAGCTATGTACTGTGCTATGTTTACGTAGCAAGTGTTACATAACTCTTTAGAATTCTTCCCTTGATCTAAGTAATAGGCTGGTAATGAGTCCATGTGATATTTATTTATTTATTTTTAAACTTTTTTTTTAATTTTTTTTTTTTAATTTTTATTTATTTATTTATTTTTTATTTATTTATGGCTGTGTTGGGTCTTCGTTTCTGTGCGAGGGCTCTCTCCAGTTGTGGCAAGTGGGGACCACTCTTCATCGCGGTGCGCAGGCCTCTCACCATCGCGGCCCCTCCCGCTGCGGAGCACAGGCTCCAGACGCGCAGGCCCAGCAATTGTGGCTCACGGGCCTAGCTGCTCCGCGGCATGCGGGATCCTCCCAGACCAGGGCCCGAACCCGTGTCCCCTGCATTGGCAGGCAGACTCTCAACCACTGCGCCACCAGGGAAGCCCCATGTGATATTTAAAAGACAAAACTGGTTAGTAGAAAGGATACCAATTCAACTTAGGTGCTGAATACACGTTGGTTGGATAAACTGAAAATTCACGACTGAAAACTATTGCCAGTAAAGTAATTTTATGCTGCCTGGCCCCAGACATAAGCAGAACATATATTAAACATATATTTATGGTAAACACTTGCAGTTCATTTTAGAGAAAATAATTCCCGGGGCAATCTATCTCTGGACTTGTCTAGAACAGTTGTTGAAGTCATAATTAAAATGTTTTCCTTGATTTGGAAGGGGAGAGGAATTGGGACCTTGGTTGTCCAGCTGAGAGGAATGGTCCTTTATGGAGGAGGAGGTGACATTCTTTCCATCCATAATTCGGTGGCTTAATCCTTAGCAACAGACCTAATCATTGCTTCGGGCTTTCCAGCTGTGTTAAACCAACAGAGTGATATGAAGACTGTTAAGGAAATGTCTGGTTGTTCACATATTGATTAAATCCTATACATCATCATCGCATTTTTAAGGTCAAAATGAATAGAAGTTAGGAAACTCTCCCAGCATCCTCAAATGACTAAATGTTTAATTATTGAGAGAGTGAATAGCTTAAGTCTGCTGCAAAACATGCAGCCTGAGTGCCTGTTTAACAGTCCTTCAACTCACCTTGAAAGACAGCCCTCCTTAGGTTGCATTCCTTTCAGAAAAGAGTTCTAGGGAATATTTGCCAGCTCTTGAATAACATCAGTTGATTTCCTTTTATCAGACCACAATATCTATGTACTTAATGATGTTTTCCTCCTTATTTTAGCTTAGAAGGAGCACAGGGTCAAATCTCTTGCTCTGCTACAGACTTCATAAAGACCAAGGATTTTTCATACTATTTGTTCCCTTCTGCTTGCTGAAGGCTTTATATGTATAACATTTAAACACTATTTCCCTGTTTCTAATTTAGCAGTCTTATTTGTGTGTGTATGCGTATTGTAAACCATAGGACACTTCTTTTCGTATTATGTGACCTATAAAGCACATATTTTGAATTATAAATTTAAGTTTATAATTATAAAGTTAATTATAAATTTATAATTATAAATTTAACCACAAGCTATACTAAAATCAATGCTAGCTGTGCCGTCTTTGGCAAGTTTCAAAACTCTTCTATGCTTTTGTTTCCTTACTTGTAAAATGGGGATTATAATGTTTATCTTATAGGGTTGTGATGAGGACCAAATGAATTAATAATGCAAAGTATGAACTGTAAAGTATAACATTTACCATTGACTCTAAGCTCCTTGATACCATACAAAGTAATTTAACAATTTTAAATTCCCAGGGTTTCAAGCCACACATGGCATTCATTGTCAAGGCTTTCAGCCATGGGATCTTACAGGTCTGGGATGGCTTTGTATTTTCTTCAAAAACCTATTTACCTTCACCTTTACAATGTCTTCCTGCTTCCAGCCAACCCAAATAGAACTGAATCCTTGTTCTTGTTGCTACTCTGCTATTCTGGATATACCAGCATTTCTCAACCTGGGTATTATTGACATATGGGACTGGATAACTCTTTGTTATAGGTCTCTGTCCTGTTTATTGTAGGACATTTATCAGCATCTCTAATCTCTACCCACTAGATGCCAGTAACATTCTCCAGTTGTGGCAACTAAAAATATTTCCAGGTATTGTCAAATACCCCATGGTTGGCAAAACTGTTCCACTGGAGAAACACTGGTTTATAGCATTTTAAGGTACTTATTTAATAAAATAAGTTTCCTGGAGCCAGAAAAGAATCTTAAATTATTTAGGAATTTAAATATATATAATTTACTAATAAGGCAGGGCCACAGTCGAACGATATCATCAAAATAAATCTTACATGCAAGTAGGTATTTTTCACCTTTATTTTACGTGATTTGTGGAACACCCAGAAGGTCCTTTTTCTTCCTTTAAATATCTACTTACTCAAAGGCTATACGGTCTTAAATTCCAGCATTAATAAATGAGCCCTTTTACATGCTATGTTCTTTTAAAAACCAAAAGCCCTGGGAAAGAAGTACTAATTAAAATTAGTTCACACCGAGGTATTAATAGCAGGGCACAGTGAAGAAAATTTGTAGACACAGTTGAAAGACTTACTGACTTACCTTGTTACTTTGAGCAAGTCACTTAACCTCTCTCAGCTTGAGTTTCTTCATCTGGAAAATAGGAATGATGAAACTGACCCACAGGTTCCTATTTTGAGCATTAAATAATCTAATGCAAGTAAAAATACTTTTTAAAAGCTAATACTGCTGGGTTTCTTTTTTCAGCTTTTGTGACATTCTTCTAACTAAAAGCCTAGGATATAAGACCACTGAACATCTAAGATGGAGACATTTAAAATAAATTCCGTGGACTTCAAAGTTTTAGCCACAGTAATCTCTGCATTTTTTTTAAAAAATTTAAATAATGAGCTTTCAGGATTTCTGGAGTATCTGAGAGAAAGTTGAAGGCCAGCTAATAACAGAAGTGCAAAAAGATTTCTCAAATGACCATCTACCTTTTAGATATTACACTCCCTACCAATTACCCATGACCCTTCCAGCCTTCCGGCTGTCCCCTTCCAGAAGGGGAATAGGAATCATTATTCAGCTTCTGATTGGACTTTTAAAATTCAAAATGGAAGTTATATTACTATATTAACTCAGGGAAAGGCTATGGAAAACCATCTATTACATGTATAAAACCAATGTTTGATATCAACCGGCCTAAGACGAGAGACTGTAGCCTATATTCCTGTATTCTGGGCTGGTCACCTGAACACTGTGCTTATCAAGTATCTGGGTAGATCCTACCTGCTTTCCCTCTCTAAAATCACACTGTTAGAGACAGCATAGTCCCAGCAGGCATTGGGAAAATGCCAATATTACCTTGTGGAGTGGTTAGACCAAATTAATGATTGCCCAACTAGACTAGGAACAGTGAAATTTTAATCATTTACCTCTGGCTAGATTCAGTCACCTGCTGTTACTAGCCACACTGCTCTGCCAGATATTTTTACAAACTTTGTGTAATTTAATTTTTCCAGCAAAGCAGTGAGAGACATAAGTATTCTTGTCTTCCGTATGTTATTCATGAAGTTACTGAAGCTGTAGGAGTTAAGTGTGTGAGGGTCAGGTGTGGAACTGAGATTCAAACTTTGATGTTCTTGCTTTAAATAAGCACTTTGTACCTCACAAACCAGGCAATAAATAAACCTTAACATATCACATGGTCAAGTCCTGACAAGCTCAGTACAAATAGCAGGACTGTATCTAACCTTGAATTAAAACCTCAGTCCTCTGAACTCTTATGCTTCTTTAATATTTAAACCTCTTAGTACTTGTATTATCTGTTTTATATCAAAACCATTTATGAGAATCACCCTTATTGGAATGAACGTTGTGGTATTTCCTACAATTCCAGTCTTTCCATCATATCATTCATTCATTCATTCATTCATCCATCCATCCATTCATTCATTCATTCATTCATTCATACCTCCCATGTTTGGGGCCCCAGGAACATAGAAATACATACAATGGGCATAATCCAGTGGTTCTTATTCCAATTTTTGTTAAATGAATGAAATATAGCTTTGCTTGACTATTTTAGTTACTGCTCCAAATCCCTAGAGATTATAAATTATCCTTTCATAGCTCTTCACACACACATGTTTTTTATTTCAGGATTTTTCCCCCACCAAGTATGTATAACTAGCAAGTGATACTCAAGGTCTGGAAAATAAGTTCTCACGTGGTAGAACCTTTTGTCACCTATTTCAAAAACAAAATCCACATTTCTCCTTCATCTCACTTTTGCTTTTATTGCCATAAACTTGTCTGTATTCATTATAATCATGGTTGCTGACATAGATAATCAGCCCAGTATGTGAAGGGGATTTTCAGAATTTTCACAAGGCTGGAGAAAAGTGCCCTATGTGAAATGTAACCAAGTCCACAGAAAATTCTTGTGCCTTCAAGTAACACATTTTCAGGCTTTTACTTTCTAGCTCATCCACTTCTGTGAACTGCACCTCCACATCCTGCCATTCTGCTTATTTTTAAATATATTCTGCTATTGTTTATTTAAATACAGTGTTTGCTTTTATAATGCTTTCAGATTTACAGAAAAGTTGCAAAGCTAATATAGAATTCCCATATATACTTTGCTCTGTTTTCACCGTTGTCAACACATTATATTTCTATGGTACATTTGGCAAAATTAAGAAATTGACATTGGTACATTACTGTTACCTAAAGTCCAGAGTCAGTTTTGATTTCGATTAACATCCTCTTTTCCCAGTAGCCAATTTTATCACCTTGCATTGCTTTCCTATCTCCACTGTCCTTCTGGTCAACGAGAATCTGTTTTTTTCATGGCTTTGACAGTCCTGAGGATTGTTAAAATTCTTAGAATTTCCTTCAGTCTGGGTTTGTCTGATGTTTTTCTCATGATTAGACTGGGGATATAGGTTTGAGGAAGAATACCACAGAAGTGAAGTGCCTCTCTCATCTCATCTCATATCAGGGGTACATGATTATGATGTTAACCTTCACCAACTAGACAATGTAGTGTTTTTGAAGCTTTCTTCATGGTACAGTTATTATTTTTCCCCTTTCCTGTGCTATTCTTTGTAAATAACTACTAAGTCTAGTATATTTTCAAGGGAGATGGAGAGAATCTAAACTCGGCCTTCCTGAGAGTTGGAATTAGAATTATTCTGTAACAAAGTTGTGCTGCTTCATAACTATTTATAAATTCATTGTTTAGGATCACAATATCCCCTAAAATTACTTGGTAACAACAACTTCCTTTTTCAACTCTATTATCTCTAGCTGTTTTTGTTTGTTTGTTTGTTTGTTTCTTAGAATGGTCAAACAGGGAATTTTTTGTTCATTTGTTTTTTAACTTCTTGTTTTATATTGCAGTATAGCTGATTAACAATGTTGTGTTAGGGAATTCCCTGATGGTCCATTGTTTAGGACTCAGTGCTTTCACTGCCGAGGGCCCAGGTTCCATTCCTGGTCAGGGAATTAAGATCCCACAAGCCCTGTGGCATGGCCAAACCGCATCCCCCCCCAAAAAAAAACCCCAAACAATGTTGTGTTAGTTTCAGGTGTACAGCAAAGCTGTATTTTCTTAGCTAAATTCTGCCACACAAATGTACATGCTTGTGTATATACACATACATATAGATATACATAACCTTCGCAAAGCAGAAAGTCAGTTTTCACTTGCTGCCTCCCCCTTCCTTCTTCTCTTCCTGATTTAGTCTCCTCAGCTTCAGAATCTTCATTCTAGTCTTTTCCAATCTTTTCCACCCCATCTTTCTTACTTTAATACTGTAACAACCACTCTTCCATGAGTCCCCACTCATGGAAGGGACTATTGACAAAGTGAGGACAGTATGTTCTAGAAATATATAAATTTGATTGCAGGAAAAGGGTGATACATATCCCAATAGGTAAAAAAAAAAAAAAAAAGGATTTTATTTGTTCTCTAAGAATTGAAAATAGAACATGCCTTTGAATATATAGCCACTCTCATAAAATAGCTTCTATTATTTATTCTGTTTCATTCATTTATACGACAAATGTAAAGTGCCTAACATGTGTGATGAACTGTTACTATGCAAAAGGGGACTCTGTTTCCCGCCAGCACCCCAAGAAATTTTTTAGGAGTTAACTGGAAATTGTTGTTTCCAGATTAAGATTTTCATGATAAATAATTATAAAAAGTTAAATTCCTTTAAAGGTTGCAGAGTGACTTCCAATAACATAGCTGGAAATTTCTTTCCCAGTGATGGCATGCAATAGTGTTCTGTTTGCATCCCTGCCCTTCCAACAGCCTCCAGGGAACAACTTTCCTTTTATACCTTGTTTTATGTTATCAAAAAAATTAGGAGCCTAGCCTCAACTATTTCAAAAGTCTCTTCCAGCTAAAAAATTATATTTTTAGTAAGAAGAATAATCACTTTGAATCAATAGACAAAGAATTGAATTCTGATCCCATTATTTTAGGTAAATTACCTAACATCTCTGAGATTCAGTTTCTTGATCAGTAGAAACTGTTTGAATATAATGATGCCTCAGATATTTTTGAAATCCATAAAATTTCTAATTTAAATATGCATTAATTAAGTGCCATTTGCCTCCTTGTCTTGAGATTTCTCAAGTTCTAAAGAAAACTAAAAAATTAATAGATATGGTCTTACATTCTGATCCCATCCTTAGGCAAATTACTTAAATTTTCTATGATTCAGTTTCTTCATCCATAAAAGTAGAGCTGATATAATTATTCTCTTAGTATTTGTTGATGTTCAAATGAGGTTATATACAGGAAATATCTGATTCAAATATGTCATCATATATGCTGGTTCTTTTCTTTCTGTACACCACATCCTGATTTTGGTTGTATTTGACCAAAAGGAGAGACAGCATTAAGATAGAAATCTGTTCCAGTGGAGAGAGAGCATAGGCTTTGGAGTCAAGGAGACTCAGGAATGAGTCCTGGCTCACCAGTTCTTTAATGTTTGCAATGTACCTTCAGGCTTCTCCAATTTTCTCATTTGTGAAATAGTACAAATAGTGTTGGGAGGATTAAACCAGGTAATGCATTCAAAAATGGTGTTGTTTATTGTTTTGAGGTAAGACTGCTAAAAATCATAGTGCTTTTAATACATAAGTAAAGTGAATCAGATTTTTGCTTCATTATAGAAATGATATTTTCAATATATATTTCTGAAACTATAACTAGATTAACCTCACCTTGCATTACAACTCTGAACAATCGTCAGGGAAATGTTCTGGGTGACAATGGCATGAAACCCCTTTATGGATTAGCTACTTATTCATTTATTCAATTATTATTGACTGAGCACCTACATGTGCTGGTGTCTGTTCTGATTGCTAATTTATTCTAGGCTGTTTGAAAACATTCTTTCCCATACAGTTTAAGATGATGTCAATAAAAAAATCATCAAGCTAAGTAATGATGTGATTATAAACATTTGGTTATTAGACCCTTACATCATAAGCTATATTTGATGTAAAAAATGAAATATCAAAAAAGACATTTCAGGCCAGTAAATGTTATATTTGCAAGGATTCTAATCAAAGGTGGAGTGCTGCTTTCTATATCTGGGTGTTTCTTCATAGATGACAATATGATATGCCTCAGGTAAGTCAGATAAGGACTGAAACCTTCTCTGAAGAGCATCTAAGAGGTACCTGGGTTTTCTATAAACTTTATGGCTATTTTCCACTGAGTTTGAAAAAAAAAAACTCCAATTCTGGAGCAGAGCAATTCTAGCAAAATGTTGATGCAGGTCCTACCTCTGCTGTCAGTCAAAATATTTTTTCTCATGGACTCCTGGAGCTCTGAGACCATGACCTTGCTCCGAAAGAGATCTAGTTGTGCACTTCTTATTAACATGTACATATGTCAATAATAATTCTCTTTGGAAAATTAGCCTAAAGTGGGCTTGATATTTGAGTGCCAGCAGCGCTTTTGAATTCTCAACGTAGGATTGTTTATCTGCTAGATAACGTGACAATGAGAGAAAGATAAACATATATGTGTGTGTGGCAAAGAGACATGAACTATATAATAAGGTATTTTGACTAGTGGCCTGTGACATATTCCCATGATTATTAGACGTGCCTTCTCCAGAGTAAAAACAAGAAAATCATCTACCCGTGATCTACTATTTCCTTGTTGTGTGGCCCTGGGAGAATTTCTCTAACTCTTTTAAAACTTGGTTTCTACTTTTATGCAATAGAACTGAGTCAGTTCTCTAACTTATGGGGTTAACTTAATGATTAACTTAAACGATGCCTCTAAACTGCTTTGTGCAGAATTTTGTGCATCTTAAGTGCTCAGTGAAAAATGTTCAATATTTTTGTTATTTTTAGTATCATTATTATTGTAATTGGTGATAGTGGTAATGACGGGCTGAGAGCAATGGGAAGTAAGATCTCCCAAATATTCTCCACTATTTCAATTTTGCATCTTGTTTATTCCCCAGCCATTTCTTTGGTCATGTCCATTCTCTACTTCTTATTGCAATGTGACTCACACTGAGGTTGTTCTTTGCAGGGAATCTAGGGGGAGCTTGTGGTACAGAGATTAAGAAAGCACTAGCAAAAATAAAGAAGCATTGTTTATTGGAAGCCACTTGAGATTTGAAGTAGATCAGAGCTGGGTTTGGATTGCCCTCCGTCATTTGCTATCTCTGCAACCCTGCACACATCTCTTAGTCTCTTACTCCTCAAATTCTCATCTGTAAAGGAAATAAATCACACCCATGTCCCAGAGTTAATACGAAAGTTCAGAAGATAAAGAACCCATAAGAATTAAGAAAATGAAAGACACAAAATTCAAATAGAAAAATGAAAAAAGAGGTAAGCAGACATTTCACAAAAGAAGAAACATAACTGTTAAATATACTGCAAGATTTTGTTTCACTAGTAATCTGGAAAGTGCATGTAAAACCATAAGGAGATACCATTTTATCTATCAGATTGACAAATTTTTTTAAAAGTCTGACAATATTAAATACTGGCGAAATATGTCAGAATAGAAACTCTGATGCATGGTGGTGACAGAATAGTACAACTATTTTGGAAAACAACTTACCATTAACTAGTAGAGGTGAAGGTTTGCATATTCTAGGACCTAACAATTTTGCTACCGAGTCTTTACATAGAGGAACTATTTTAGGAAAAAAGAGAATATGAAGAAGATTGACATTTTTATCACCATCTATATGCCAAGGACTTTACAATGTCTTTTATTCTCACAGACATTCTGTAAATGTGGCTCTTAATGCCAGATAAAATATTCATGTGGTGCAATCCTTGCAGATCTTACTTTAGAGTACCATTTATAATTTCATGATTTAATTAAGTGCTGGCCCCTGTACAGACATATGTACAATGTGTCAGTTATTCATCCAGAGGACTGATTAGACACAAATGTCAGAAGGAGAGGGCAGGGGAATCAGTGGAGATACCTGCTTTGCATCCCATCTCAGGTCTAAATGAAATCTGAGTTTTAGCCTCTCCTGTAATTTAGCCAGTGGTTGGCCTTTCCAACAAGGTTCATATATTACTCTTCAAAAGAACTATATTCATAAATCGCTAGTTTCTACTTACATATTGTAGGACTTTTACACTAGATCCCAGACATTTTTCTCCTCTCTTTGCAAGATACCATTCTACTTGGTGATAGGAGATGAATATACATAAAATTATGAGTAATATGCCACTATACATTTCCATAATAGAATACTTTGAAACAAGCCCCCTTAATCAAGCTTTACATAATAGATTCACCAGGCAAATGGAGCTCCCACTTCACGGTATAAAACATTGACATTTATAACGCATTCAATCTCAGGGTTTGAATTCTAGTTTGCTGGCATACTAGTGCTCTAACTTGTTGAGTAATACACTTACCCAGAGCCACTTTGCTTTGCTTCCCAGTGTGATTGTGTCAATATTCCTTGTTATTATACTTAAGTAATTTTACTAAATATTACGTAAATTAAATAAAAATGTGAAAGGAGTTTTTATAATAAAGACTGTGTTAAAAGACTCAATTAAGGGAGTTTCTTAAAATACTGTGGCATTAGATGTAGCTGAGAAAATTGACAAGATAAAGAGTCATAAAACTGTAAGATAAATGCAAAAGACTGATATGTTTCATGAACAACCTTGAAATTCTTGCTTCCATTTAATGAAAGTGGAATTGGTAATTGTATAAGATGCATTATGGGGGCTTCCCTGGTGGCACAGTGGTTGAGAATCTGCCTGCTAATGCAGGGGACACGGGTTCGGGCCCTGGTCTGGGAAGATCCCACATGCCGCGGAGCAACTAGGCCCGTGAGCCACAATTACTGAGCCTGCGCGTCTGGAGCCTGTGCTCCGCAACAAGAGAGGCCGCGATAGTGAGAGGCCCGCGCACCGCGATGAAGAGTGGCCCCTGCTTGCCACAACTGGAGAAGGCCCTTGCACAGAAACGAAGACCCAACACAGTCAAGAATAAAAAAAAAAAAGAAGATGCATTATGGGTGATATTTATGTAAGAAAGATAAAGGAAATGCAAAGATGGACATAGGCATGCCACCTTTATATGTTTTACATTTAAAATGTTATTTTTCCCTGCTGTTTCAAGGTTTTCAATTAATTGATCAATTACCCTTTCAGATCAGGTTTGATAAAAGGGATTCTACAGTAGAGACAAAGTTTCAGCATCTAATACAGAAAATTAGAAAATAAAGCGCCAGATTTTGGTAGCATTGTATGTGCAGAAATTATACAAGGATATTTTCTCAGCTGATTCTAAAATAATGGGCACCTATAGTAGTGCAGAGTCCCATTTCTGGATGTGTTTTTAATCTAGGTACCCTTCCTTTCAGGTTGCTAGAGAAGTTTTTCTTTGTTTGGGGATCAGACTTGATGTATTCCAAGGTCCATTATGTATGCAATAAAAATATGTTCATCTGAAACCCTAAATTCAAGAATTTTATTTTTCTAAGAGTAAAACACCATGATGTTGCAGGACCAATGTTAAAGATTACACTTTTACTTGGATAGACTTTTCTGGGTTAACATAGTAGTGGGGGTATGTGATTCCCAGAGCCCTCTTGTGTGTTCCTCAGGGTATCCAGAATTAAGTTGGAGGAAGAGTCTTTCTTCTTGTCTAGTCACTGGAAGTGAATCACACACAGACTACCTAATTCAGGCTACAATTGAGATAATAGTGATAGTGACCACCAATCATCCTTGTCAAGTTAAGCATGGTACCCACATAAATTCTCACGGATTCTTGGCATTCGGTTTCCTGGTGTCACGATGGATTGATTAGCAGCTCTGCTCTTTCAAAAAGACCATCATTCAGGGATACCTGTCTCTTTGACCACTCCAAGTTTTCAGGTGATTCATATTGCCATGTAAGGGTGGACTTTTATACATTGTAAAACAGTCATGTTTTCCATTATGTAAATGTAGTGGCGATCCTAGGGAGGTACAGATCGTTATGGCTTGTAATAGAATGGATTATCACCAAAAGGAATAAAAAAATCTTAAAATGCAATGGAGTTCTTGAATAGTGAAAATGGTAGAATATCAGAGCTGTAATCCCTTTCCTATTAGCTTGCAACTTTCTGGTGTCTTTACTAGTAGTTCACTTGGAGCCATCTGAGCTCCTGAATCATTGATCAAAAAGTCAAAACTTAACTCTACTCCTCTACTCTAATGAAAATAACAGTTCACATAAATTGAGAGCATATTGTCTTCCACAGGCTGTAATAAGGGCTTCCTATTTTATTTAATGTTTTATATCAGTGATTATTGAACATTAATGTGCATAACAATCTCCTGGTGAGTGGTTAAAATGCAGACTCATAGCTAATACACCCCATTCCCTAGTTCAGATTCAGAGTTCTGGGGCAGGACCCAAGAATTTGCATTTCTAGCAAGCTCACAGATTACATAATGCTACAGGTCTAATAAACACATGTTGAGTAGCTCTGCAGATGATTCTCTGAGTGAGATACTACTATAATTATCCCTATTTCATCCATGAGAAAACCTAGTCTCAGAAAAAAGTCATTTTCCCAAGATCAAAACATAGAAAAAGTGGAACCAGGATTTGAATTTGACAACAAAATCCACTATCTTAGCTTCTGTATATATTACACCTTGACACTGGGTTCTAACTTCCTTTTCAATACGATTGGTGAATTAGGTCCTTGGTTTCTATTTCACCAAAAGAAGCAGAGTGGCTGTAAAGACTAGAGAAATGATATCCTGGTAATGTTTTCTGGTAGTCTAAATGTATAGAGCTCCAGACTCAGGTTGCCAGGGTTTGTGAATAGCAGTTGAGCCATTGGCAACATCCCAGGATCTCAGCAGGCCTGGAGATTTTGAATGGACAATATTTCTTTGTTAAGTTTCTCAAAGTAAAATTAATCATGGTTGGACATTGTTTAAAAATTGTCTGAGTATACACTTTTCAGTAATTGATTTGTTTCCACATGGACACCTTGTTTTCCATGCAAGTGGCTCTCCTTGATGGGTGATTTTATTCCTCTTAGTGTATGCCAGGGGGCAGTGTGGTTTAATTATAGTGATCATGTGTTTCTTGAGACCATGTTGCTTTATTCTTTCTCTCTGAAATCTGTGCTTATAATCCAAAGGAGGATGGGGTATAGGACTTCCTATGACTCTCAGTTAAGTCTAGCTTCTAAAACCAGCTCACCTTTGCCTGTTCTTGCTTCTCAAATATTATACCATTTCTCCAGTCCAGGAACCCTAAACAATTCTGACTTTTTGAGGATAGTTTTATCAGCAAGAAGGTAGCTGAATAGCATAGAGTAGGACTGTACAAAGTTAGTTTTGAATACCTATTTAAACATTAGAATGAAATGAAAGCAAAGCAAAGTGGAATCTAACATTAATATAAATGTGATTCATTAAAGGGTGCTGAGCCAAGAGATGTTACAGAATGGAATTAAGAAGGATTTAGTGACCTCTCAGGACTTTAGGATAACCACTTAGGAAAATAGGTCGTGACTATTTTTGACACTCCAAGGACTCAATCCTTGAAATGCAGGGGCATCATGGCATGAAAGACATTTGTGTTATGGATTGAGAGCTCCATAAACAACAGATGTTTTATCATGATTATAGCTGTCTTTCTATGAGCTCTCAAGAGTACATACACAAGGAAAATTTGTTATTATTACTATTTGGCCTTGGGGAACTCCCTATGTCATAAGTGTAAATTCATATGAGCAAAAAGGGCTTTTTTATGTACAGTAACATAGTGCGATGGTTGAGTGTATAGCATCCTGAAGTCAAAATGCCTGGGTTTGAACACCAACTTCCCATTTACTTGCTGTATGATCTTGGGTAAGCAAGTTATCCTCTCACCTATAAAATGAAATCTGTAGGATCGATGAAAGGATTAAATGGGTTAAAGTATGTAGGACATTTAGAAAGTGCCTGGTACCTAGTAAATGCTACATTAAATATGTGTTACTTATTGTAATTAGTGGCCACAAAGTCAAGAATAAGAGCTTGTGGATAAGCCACTGTGACCTCTTTTCCTAGGTCTTTATCCTGATTTCTCTTGCAGTCTTCTCATGCTGAGGTGAGAAGAACCATAAATTAAAGTATTCTACAGAAACATAGCAGCTCTTCTAAGCACTCTATTCTAGGTCACCTTTGCTCTGGGTCTCACATTAATTTATTCTTGGAAAGGGGTCCCTCTAAAGGGAAATCAACTCCAGGCCTGTCTTGCTGTAGCAACTCTGAAGGAGAAGCATTGCAAAAAGGAAAGAACCTATTCAGTGGAAAAGAGTTTTTTTAAAACTTCTTTATTCCTCTTTCTAAAGGTTTTGCTCCCTAGTGTCTTGGTCCATTTTTTTCTTCTAGGAATAAATTTGTCTGTAATAGATACCTCTTCTCCATCTCCTCTTGGATGAAGGCAGAGACTCAGAAGAGGCACTGTTTGAAGTCACCTTCATGTTAACATACAGTCTCTAAAGGGCATTGCCAAGAGCATGCTGTGCACTGAACTAAATGACTATGTTGCTGTGGCAGCTTCAGTCAGATCTTTGTCACCTTACTTGGTATTTTTGTTTTATTTATTTATTTAAATTTTTAATGTTTTTAATTGGAGTATAGTTGCTTTACAATGTTGTGTTAGTTTCTGCTGTACAACAAAGTGAATCAGCTATACATACACATATATCTGCTCTTTTCTGGATTTCCTTCCCATTTAGGTTACCACAGAGCACTGAGTAGAGTTCCCTGTGCTATACAGTATGCTCTCATTAGTTATCTATTATATACATAGTATCAATAGTGTATTTATGTCAATCCCAATCTCCCAATCCATCCCACCCACTCACCTGTTCCCCCTTGGTATCCATATGTTTATTCTGTACGTCTGTGTTTCTTTTTCTGCTTTGCAAATAAGTTCATCTGTACCATTTTTCTAGATTCCACATATATGCATTAATATATGATATTTGTCTTTCTCTTTCTGACTTACTTCACTCTGTATGACAGACTCTAGGTCCATCCACATCTCTGCAAATGGCACAATTTCATTCCTTCTTATGGCTGAGTAATATTCCATTGTATATATGTGCCACATCTTCTTTATCCATTCCTCTGTTGATGGACACTTAGGTTGCTTCCATGTCCTGGCTGTTGTAAATAGTGCTGCAATTAACACTGGGGAGCATGTATATTTTTGAATTGTGGTTTTCTCCAGGTATATGCCCAGCAGTGGGGTTGCTGGTTCCTATGGTAATTCTATTTTTAGTTCTTTAAGGAACCTCCATACTGTTCTCCATAGTGGCGGTATCAATTTACATTCCTGCCAACAGTATAAGAGGGTTCCCTTTTCTCCACACCCTCTCCAGCATTTACTGTTTGTAGATTTTTTGATGATGTTTTATTTTGTTTTGATGATAAAATTTTCAATTATTATAATTGAATAGCATATATTTAAGAAATTTTTTTCTTTTTTTTTATTATATTTAATCCACTCAAAAGAAATTCAGATGTTAAATCTTTAGTATCACAGAGTTATATTGTCATTATCCTTCTTTTTTTCCAGCTTTATTGAGATATAATTGACATATACTATTGTGTAGGTTTAATTGTATACCATGTTGGTTTGATACACTTATATATTGCAAAATGATTACCATGATAGTGCTAGCTAACACCTCCATTATGTCATATAATTGCCATTTCCTTTTTTATAATGAGAATATTTAAGATCTAGTCTCAGCAGCTTTCAATATGTAAGACAGTATTGCTAACTAAAATCACCATGCTGTACATTAGTTCCCCAGAACTTACCTTACAACTGGAAGTTTGTACCCTTTGACCAATACCCCACTTCTCTTACTCTCCAGCCCCTGGAAACCACCATTCCACTCTGTTTTTTTATGAGTTTGACTTTTTTTAAAATTTAGATTCCACATATAAGTGATATCATACAGTATTTGCCTTTCTCTGTCTGATGTATTTAACTTAGCCATAATGCCCTCAAGTTTCATCAATGTTATTGCAAACAGCAGGATCTCCTTCTTTCTCACAGCTGAATAATATTCCATTGTGTATATATACCACATCTTCTTTATCCAGTCATGTGTTGCTGGACACTTAAGTTGTTTTCATAACTTGGCTATTGTGAATAACATTGCAATGAACATGGGAATGAATGCAGATATATTTTTGAGATCCTGTTTTTATTTCCTTTAGATATATACACAGAAGTAGAATTGCTGGATCATATGGTAGTTCTATTTTTAATTTGTTGAGGAACTTCCATACTGTTTTCCATAGTGGCTCCACCAATTTGCATTTCCAGCAACAGGGCAAAAGAGTGCCCTTTCTTTCACATCCTTCTCCAACATTTGTTATCTCTTGTCTTTCTGATGATAGACATTCTGACAGGTGTGAGGTGATATCTCATGGTGGTTTTTATTTACATTTCTCAGATGATTAGTGCTGCCAAGCACCTCCTCATGTACTTGTTAGCCATTTTTATGCCTTTTTGGGGAAAATATCTATTTAGTTCTTCTGCCTATTTTATAACTGAATGTTTGTTTAATTGCTAATGAGTTGCATGAGTTCTTTATATACTTTGGATATTAATCCCTTAATAGATATATAATTTACAAATATTTTCTCCCTTTCCATAGATTGCCTTTTCATTTCATTGATTGTTTCTTTTGCTCTGCAGAAGCTTTTTAATTTGCTATAGTTCCACTTATTAGTTTTTGCTTTTGTTGCTTGTCTTTTGATGTCATATCCAAAAAATCCTTACCAAGACCAATGTCAAAAAGTTTTTTCCCTATGTATTTTTTTCTAGAAGTTTTATGGTTTCAGTTGTTATGTTTATGTGTTTAATCCATTTTGAGTCAATTTTTGTGAATGATGTAAGTAGGAGTCCAATTTCATTCTTTTGTATATGGTTATCCAGTTTTCCCAACACCATTTATTAAAGAGACTATCTTTTCCTTATTAAGTATTCTTGACTCCCTTGTCAAATATTAGTTGACTGTATATTCGAGGGTTTATTTCTGAGCTTTCCATTCTGTTCCATTGGTATATGAATTTATTTTTTGCAAATACCGTATTGTTTTGATTACTATATCTTTGTGAGATAGTTTGAAATCAGGATGTGTGATGTCTCTAGCTTTGTTCTTCTTTCACAAGATTGCTTTGGCTATTCTGGGTCTTTTGTGGATCCACACAAATTCTAGAATTCTTCTTTCTAATTCAGTGATAATGCCATTGGAATTTTGATAAGGATTGCGTTAAATCTACAGATGACTTACAGTAGAATGGACATTTTAATGATATTAATTCTTTTGATTCATGAACATAAGCTGTCTTTCCATTTATTTGTGTCTTCTTCAATAATTATTTTCATTAAAATCTCATAGTGTTCAGTGTACAAATCTTTCATCTCCTTGGTTAAATTTATTCCTAGGTATTTTATTGTTTTTGATGTTATTTGAATGGGATTGTTTATTTCTTTTTCAGATGTTTCATTGTTAATGTATAGAAATGCAACTGGTTTCTGTATGTTGATTTTGTAATCTACAACTTTATTAAATTTGTTGATTAGTTCTAACAGTTTTTTGGTGGAGTCTTTCAAGATTTTCTGTATATAAAATCATATCATCTGCAAACAAAGACAATTTTACTTCTTTCTTTTCCATTTTGATGCTTTTTATTTCTTTGTCTTGACTGAATGCTCTTGTTAGGACTTCTAGTACTGTGTTGAATAGGAGTGGTGAGAGTGGGCACTTTTGTCTTGCTCCTAATCTTAAAGGAAACCCCTTCAATCTTTCACTGTTGAATATGATGTTAGCTGTGGGCTTATCATATATGTCCTTTATTAGGTTGATATATGTTCTTCTACATCCAATTTGTTGAGCATTTTTATCATGAAAGGATATTGTATTTTGTCAAATGGCTTCTCCGCATGTGTTGAGATAATCACATGAATTTTATATTTCTTTCTATTAAAGTGATGTGTAACATTTGTTGATTTGTGTATATTGAACCATCTTTGCATCCCAGGGATAATTCCCACTTGATCTTGGTGTGTGATACTTTTAATGTATTGTTGAATCAGTTTGCTAATAGTTTGTTAATAATTTTTGCAGCTATATTCATCAGGGATATTGGTCTGTAGCTTTCTTTTCTTGTAATGTATATTGGCTTTAGTATCCAGGTAATGCTGACCTCATAAAATAATTTTGGGAGTCTACCCTCCTCTACTGTTTTTGGGGAAGTTTGAGAAGGATTGTCATTAATTCTTTAGATATTTGGTAGAATTCACCAGTGAAACCGTATAGACCTGGGCTTTTCTTTGTTGGTTGGCTACCCTACTTTGAATTAGTCAGGTCAAATCCTTTGCTAGTAATATCTAGGTTCCAGGAATCTGTTTTTCCTTCATCTTGAGAGATGCTTGACTAAATCAGAGGTCTAAGAGATTGAAGGAGGTGTGAAACCCTGCTTATCCTATACTCTCATGAATATACAAAGAAGAAACTGTGGAATGCAAAGATAGTATAAGGGAAGCAGTTTGTAGACAGTTTGGGTACCCTATAGAGTACTTTTTAAATACCACCAAGTTAAGAACAGGATGCCATGGCTTTAGGACCATAGTAAAGGATATAGTACCTATAGCTAACTCACCAGTTCTGCTATAGATGATCATACTACTCCCATTATATTCATGCCATTCAATCTAACTCAAATTACCAGATCCCATTCCAGTGAAAAAATTTCTGTTGCAACCATCAATGGCATCTCCTTTTCATCAGAGCACCTCTTTTCATGTGATCAAATGATCTGAATATAAGTAAGATTGAAAACATTTGAAAAGGTCAGAAATGTTTCTCAAATGCACTTTATTATGTTAAATATGTTCTGATCAATTAGAAGTTCTGTACAATGCCCTATTCTCCCCTAAAATGACTTGTTGAATATTGAGGGATAGAATAATTTTGTAACTAAAACAATCATTGCACTGAGTATAGAACCTATTAAAGCTGTTGTTCTTTCTTAAATTGTTCATCAAAGTGTGTGTGCGTGTGTGTGTATGTATGTACATAGAATCAAACCCAGGAAGCAGGGTGACCTGGTATTTTATTTAGCAAACATTCTGAACAATATCAAAGCAACATTTCTATCCCACATGGGATGGGGTTTTTCTTGTGACTGGGCTATGTTTTACTTGCAACAGGCTTTATGTAAAACTACATCAACAAGTTCAAAAAATATAAATGTTGGAGTAAAGAAGATTCAAGGATGAAAGCAATCTTTCAAAAGCACTATTATAAGTATTTAGTGTTTTCTCTTCTTCTTTATGTATCATAAATCTGTGAATCAGAAGTTTGTACAAGTATTCAAAAATGACTTTTCCAAATGCCAGGGTCTTTGTTAAAAGTGTCTGAGTTTGTGTCCAAGTAAACACACTGTCTCCCCTGACACAGACACAGGAAATAGTGTATTAACAACTTATGTTCTGACAAACAGGTTTCCTAACTGGAGCCACCGTCTTTTCCTATGAAATGAAACCCTAAAATGTCAATATGAATAAATTGCTAATAAAGAACTCTTCACTTATCTTTAATGCTTTGCCAAATACCAACTTGATTGAAATGCTGATATTTAGTAGAAAGAAGAAAGGGGTATCTTGAGGAAGAATCAAACTAACAAGGGTAGTAGGCTAGAGTATTTCTGTGTCAAATTCCATCTGAACAATCGTGTTTTTTTAAAGGTCGGAAGCCCATACATACTTGAAATTTTTGCTCTCTGCCTTTGATTTAAAGCACAAATCAAAAGCCTGTTCTATGAAAAGAAGTGCACTTGAGCAACCCAGGAATGTGCTGAAGCCTTTCTACAGATTAATCTTTTCTTTAGTGAAGTGAAACATCGGGACCATTCAGGGACACTGGGAGGTGCTCAGGGGCTTGAATTTGAGCCAAGCTTAATGAGAGGGAGTTGGAGGCAAAATGGAATTGAACTGAACCTTATTAACTGGTGAAAGCTGTGAACGAGGTGGACTTACTGGCCAAGAATTCTTTCCCTTTGTTGCAATTAACTACAGGGGATATTTTGAGGTAGTTTTCATGCTCTTTAAAGATCATGGTATATTTTTAAAATTTTGTATGTTTTTAAAATGTGGAGATAATTTCCTAATTCTGGTTTCCAAATTTCTATTGCCTTGAAGACACACGTTTATGTTTCAGTTGAGTAAACATTTATTTATTTGACCATTTTATTAGAAATCTATATTTCTAGCCACTATATCAGGTGATGGGGGGAAAACCGATGATAATTGGAGTCCTGGCCCAGAGTGACTGGCATTCCAGTGAGGAATGCTGGAATCTCTCAGCCTCAGCAGGAAAAACAGAAACCAAGAGGCCAAATATGCATCAGACATTTAGCTTAAGTTCTCTGAGCAAATCATTTCTCACAGGGACCATGACACACTTTTCCCAGTGGTGAAATGCTGGTTTATTCCATAAATTTCTTCTGTAGAAAATTTGCTAGGTAGGAAACCTGGTATTATGAGAGTGAATGTTCAGCTAGAATTCAGGAAATCTGGATTTTCTGATAAAGATCATCTTGAACCAGTGCCTAAAACCTTCTATGTATGCCTCTATGTCTTATTTTGTAACATGGAGATGAGACCTGTTCTGCAGGGTTACTGTGAAGCAAGCACTGACCACACTTAGCAACAGCTTAGTGTGGCAAGTTATTTGCTTAGCATCTTCTGATTATTCAGGAAATTCAAATTTTGGTAGCCATTCAAATT
This sequence comes from Balaenoptera acutorostrata, assembly GCF_949987535.1. Classification (NCBI taxonomy): domain Eukaryota; kingdom Metazoa; phylum Chordata; class Mammalia; order Artiodactyla; family Balaenopteridae; genus Balaenoptera; species Balaenoptera acutorostrata. The sequence goes on along the minus strand of NC_080068.1, from coordinate 97,659,928 downwards.
TTGGCCTCTTAAGAGCCTATTAAAATGTGTAAGGGGTGGAATAATACTGTGTCTATAGAATGGCCATTGGATGGAGTGTGGAGTCATAGCTGTCTCTTAAGAGACTCTCCAGAGTGAAGGAGTCTCCAAAGCTTGAATATACTGGGAAAGTAAGATGTGCACTGGGGTGGGGGAGAAGATATTAAACTCTGTATTTGTTTTATCTCCTCTGTTATTACTTTCCACTTGTACCTTTTACATCATGTTTAGTGATGCATATAATATATTAGAATAGTCCATTTATATATGGACTTTTTAATAAGTTCACATGTATTAAGACTGCATGCTCAATTTTTCTTTATTGACAGAGTTTATAGTAAAAAGAGTTAGGAGATTACTCTTTTAGAGAAGGAACAACTAAACTATTGGGAATATATTTCTCTTCACTGAAAAGTGTTAGAGTATCCCAAACTAGTTTAATTCAAATTCTCTTTAATATGAGCCTAGAAAATCCTTCAGATATAAAGACAGAAGCAGTCTCTCTATCGTTTGTCTATTTTATTGTGTTTACAATCTGAAACTCTGATTTGGAGAGGTTCTCTGAAAGCCTGTTTTTGACACTGGCTTTCAGAATTCTTTTATGGCATGGGAAAGACTACAAAATTGGAACACATCAATGCATTCTCCAGAGTGTTTCTTGACTTTGTAGGATATTTGCAGCTCCAGATCTGCTTTCCTTTCTTTCTCCCTTATTGTGACCTCTGAGGAAGCTGACCACAGTGACCACATCATCTGAAGTTCTTTGGTTTCTGCCTTCTGTTTGCGTTTGGCCAATGAGAAGTCCTGGCAAGGTATGGAGAGTGGCAGAAGAGAACGTATGGGGCACTTATTACCTCAATTCCCTCCTGACAGCGTGATGAGTTAACAGTGGCTGAATGGCCATAGCCTCCATCCAGCAGACATCTCCAACAGGCAGAGCTTGCCTGGTTCCTGGTGCTGGTCCCTCCCTTTGCTTTTTCAGGTTAAGAGAGGGTAAGAGCAATCTAGCCACTGCTGTATCATCTCTTGTTGGTTTCCTGAATCTTGCCCTTGGGTGGTCAATAAACTTATCTTAATTGCTCCTTTTGCTTTACATCAGTTTCCTGTCAGTTTTCTGTCAGGACCTTAACTGAGTCTCCAATTCAATTCAACTTACATCTCTTACTAGGCTGCAGAAGATATAGAGATAGATGGATAACACACAGACCCGAATCTGCCAAATCTGGCTATGCCCCAAGTTTATTTATTATTATTCTTATATTCAAAGAGGATTTTTTGATGTTGTTCTTGTTGAAGCAGTTTTTTTTTTTAAGAAAATATATTGAAAGTAATCTTTTAGCAGAAAATATTATATCCCTGGTTTTTCTTACCTGATGCAAACATATGCCTAAAAAAGGAAGCAGGCATCTGCTCAGACTACTGCCTTTCAGGAGGTCACATAATAAGCAAGGATATTATCCTGTAAAGAAAAAATACAAACATATAGTGAAGTAATAACACGCTTATAAGAATAAAAGGGTGTGTTTATTTGGAAACCATGTGTGCCAGACCCATCCTGGTGGAGTAAACTGACCTCCCAGGGAAAGTGTATAGTTTATTACAGTATAATTTTGATACATAGAGATACAAATTTAGAAGAAAAGTATGCCCTGTGTTAAAATCAGATTTTTGAAACAATCTAATAGTGCTACTAACAATGATACCTCACATTTATTGAGTGTTTATTACATGCTTTATGTGTATTAACATATTTAATTCTCATAACGACCCATATAGTATTATTTTTAATCCTCACATTTTTGGTCAAAGAAACTGAAGAATAAAAGATGAAATTCACTCAAGATAGGAAGCTATACAATCTAGCTCCACATATACGCTGATCATTTTACAAGATCAACAGGAAAAAATAATGTTGAATTAACAAAAGTATTTTATGAATAAAAATATTTTTTTCTCCTGCCCAGAATGTAATATATTTGCTTCATTATTAGAATGACTCAAAAAGGGTTTTATGGCTAGATTTCCTCTCTTCATTCTAGGAAGTCCTTTTCAGCAGTTACAGTCGGATTATTTTAGAAAGGCAGAGAACTTACTTTTAGAAATATTAAATGAATACATTTTTTAAAAGAGGGGTTTGGCTTTTCAATAATTAGGAATTTAGTGTAAAAGTCATTTTTGAAGCAAATACTAGTACTCTTTTAAAGATCCAATTGTTCAAAGCTTCTCCCAGTCTGTTCACATATGAATGTCCTTGATGTCAACCACTGGTCTGGGATGCCTAAGGAGCAGAGACAAATATTTCAACCTAAGTTTACAACTGGAAGTCAACATGAAAATCTATTCCCTTTGAGAAGCTGTGAAGTCTCCTGGATGTTTAAAATATGTCACATTGACTGTTTAATTTTGTTTTTTTAAAATCACATTCAACCCTGAGTTTCGCCTAGGAGAAAACATGTCTAGTTGGCAAATGGTGGCCCCAACCGTTGTTGAGATATGTGATTTATTCTGCATGCAGCAAATGGGAGGGGCCAGAGTGCTCTGGGTTCTGGTCTGTTCTGATGCTGAGCAGGCCCGCGCCTTGCTTCTGAAATCTGGCTTTGGATGTCTTTTGGCCAGGCTATTTTGTAGATCAAATACATTCCATCAGAAGATGTCTTACTAACCTCCTAGAATTACCCTGCATTTCTGAGACAGAAGTGCAGAATCTGTGGAGACAGCATTTCCCATAGAATGCAGAGTGTAAGATATATCAAAAGAAAGCAAACAAACAAAAGAACCAAAAACAAAAACAGGAATGCATGTCACACGAGATCATTATTAAGAAGGAAAACCATTTCTGGTGGAAAATTCCAAGTTCCCTTTGAACAACTGCCTTGGGGAATGTCTTCAGGAAACAGAGGCCTTACTTCTAATATGTCATTAACTGTGCTTATGATTTCCTTTGAGTGTTTATAGATAGGAGTCAGGGTATGGAATGCACAAATATTATACAAAAATTACAGTACAGTGATTGCTTCCTTTGCCAATCCACTCTCCAAAAAGTCATGAAATACTGCAGTGGCATCTCTGGTATGCATGGAAACTTAAGCTTTTACCTTTATTTAACCTCACAAGCTAGGTCTGAGTCAAAGTCTGCATCATATGTATATTAGGACAAGCATTTTGAGTGCATTTGGAAACTCGAGACATTTGTGTTGTGGATAAGTTTGAAATCTCTCTGTTCTGGAGAGATCATCGTCGACCCTACTCATGCTTGACTCATAAGGAAGAGATATTGTCTATAGAAAAGGAACCAAAAATAATGTCCAGTTGCCCCTTGGGCTGTGCCCCACATTACCCATTGCTGATTTGTTGACTGGAGCTGTGGAGCAATTGCATGCTGAATTGGTGAAAGTCCAGTGCTAATGGGGCCAGAGGTCACTTGTCTGGTTTATCTCTTGGGGCTGTTATTACTCCGCCTCATCTGGCACAGTTATGCCCTTTCCCATCAGGGTTATTGGGTTCTCAGAACTGACATGTGGCCTAGAGGAGTGAACCTGATGCTCCAATCAGGTGACCGAACTCTGGTATCAACTCAGCTGCTTTTTGCTCTGACACCTTGAACAAAATGTTTAGGTTCTATCTCAGCCTCAATTTCCTTTTCCAAAGGGCTTTTGGAAACATTTATGGTAATTTCACCAGCTAAATTCTTAGTCCTCCGATGGTAACGAATACAGTTTACATTTGTTCTCTTTCCCTGTGGTGACTTACATGTTGCCAAAGATAAAGACAGAATTAGAAAAATCCTTATTGATTTATACTGGATCACCAGAAGACTGAATGGTGGCAGGTGTCCTCTAAATTATCAAATAATAATGATAATAGTAGTAGTAGCAGCAGCAGTACTAGTCGTAGTAGAAGTAATAGTTGTAGTTAGTAGTAGAGCAGCTAACATTTGCCAACTGCGTGGCATTTCTTTAAAGGTTAGTATCTATTTTGATTCTCATCACAACCCTATTAATTATTTCTGTATCCAAATTTTGGCTAAGGAAACTGAGGATAAGAACACTCAAGTTACTTGACCAAGGTCAACAGCAGAGAAGTGACAGAACTAGGAATTGCTTAAAGTTGGTTCCAAAGTTAATGTTGTGTTTAACCACTGTAAAGCTGTCTGAATTTGGACACTTAGGGCATTTCTAATAAATACAACCATCTATTATTCAATCTGTTTGACTACTGTAGCATATTTCACACAATGCAGATGTGTCTAGTTTAGAAAATCAGGCTTTAAATAACTGAAGAATAGAGAAAGTAGAAATAGAACATGATTCTACGTAACTATTTTCCATATCACTAGCCTCCTACCATGAAAGAGTTTCAGAAACTGAGAAAATATAAAGCTTTCCAGCACCTATTTTCTTGGTCTCCTTTACAAACAAAGTAAATCAGATCGCCCTTGGTTAATTTATACTCTTTGGGAAAAGATCTAATTTGCTCTCATTCAGATTTTCTGGCTAAAGCTGATTTCCATCCAAAGGTACATTGGTAAATTAACAAACTAAAGCTGCAAACAACCCTCCAACTAACCATATTCTTGAGTAAAAATACAGATACTTCTAGCTCCTTTCATTTGGTAAGGATCAGTTTTACCTGTGGTTCTTCATAAGTTTAGGGCATTATTGATCCAGCTTCCTACTCCACTAGATTTTTACTCAAAGCTGCCTCAAAAAAATTTTCCATCTCTCTCTATAACTGGAACACTAGGATGAAGGCAATTTATTGGGAAAGTTTTGTGAACTTTCAGATATCATTCAGTACTACTGGTGCTATGGACCAAATTTTGTCCCCCCAAAATACATATGTTGAAGCCCTAAACTCCAATGTAATTGTATTTGGAGATAGGGTTTTTAGGAGGTAGTAAAGGTTAAATGAGGTCATAAGGGTGGAACCCTACTCCTATAGGATTGGTGGCTTAATAAGAAGAGTAAGAGAGATTACTTTCTCTCCTGCCCCTCCCTCTTCCCTCTCCTTACTCTTACCCTCTCTCTCTCCCCAGTAGGAACCTAGAAAAGGCTACCTGAGCACATGGAGTGATAGCAGCCAGATGCAAACCAAGAAGAAAGCCCAGTACTTGACTATACTCGCACCCTGATCTTGGACTTCTAGCCTCCAGAACTATGGGAACATAAATCAATGTTGTTTAAGCCACTTAGTCTGTGATACTTTATTATGGCAGTCCTAGAAAATTAATACATAGTCTTTTAGGCATTTGGAACATTGGAGTGAGATACTGGTGTACTTTCTGAGTAAAAAAAGCGTTCTTAGTAACTTTTGATAGCACGTTAGTAAACAACAATCCACTCAAAATTTTGATGGACAAGTAGGATTCTATTCTAGTTTTGCTTAGAATAATAAAATCATATGAACCATAGATATTATCTATTCCAACCTCTTCATTTTATATATGAGGAAACTGAGGTATGGATAGGGGAACTGATTTGTCCAAGACCCCACCTTAGTTAGTTACAAAAGCTGTGCTAGATTTCAAATACTTCAATTTCCTCTGTTCCTTGTACCATATAAAACATTTTATCTTTTTTTTATATTTTGACAATCAATTCAGTTGTATACTTTTTTTCCTAACCTTCAATGTCAATATGTTTACCTTTTCAAAATATTTTATTTGTTCCTTTAAGTAATTATTTTGGAATACATTTTCTTTACCTGCTTTTACTACCTTATAAAGTACATGGTTTTCAGGGAATGCACTAACAAGGTTTTCCATTTCTTGGATGCTTTACTCAGTTAATAAGTTACAGTGGTTTTCACCTATGCTTTTCAGCTCCATTAAAAGGTTGATTCTACTGAAATGAACATGCAAATATTTCTTTATTAAGTGTACTGAATTTGTAATTACAGACCTTAATTAGATTATGGCCACTGTCCTTGAATTTTCTTTACTCCTGTCTTACTAGACACTTTTTTTTCCTCTTCCATGTGAAAGAAGGTCTCTGGCTGTTTCCATTTTTAATTCTGCTTTCCTGAGCTACAAAAGGGCTTTTGTTATGCCCTCGCGGGGATTGTTGATGCCTTGTGAAGCCTAAGGATGGCTTTGTCAGATAGAGTCTTGGCACAGCCTCAGAAAAGCACTCAATCTTCATATGCTGATGCTATGTATAGGCATGTGTGGTACTTTGTAGGCGGTTTGAAGACCATTTCTGTTCTTTTTCAAATAAGGTAGTTTAATCTCAACATCAGAATGAAGTGGTGTAGGATCCCCTTTTCTATGGTTAAAAGTGGATGTTAATCAAAGGGCTCTCATGATCATGAAAGCAGATGTTTCTAGGGGACCTAAACGTTTACAAAGCAGTTTCATATACATGATTCTACAAACTCTTCATATTAAGCATTTGAGAATTTTACAAGATGAATAAAGCTGCATTCATTTTGCAGATGATGGAATGGATAATGAGAAAGTTTAAATGACTGACTCAGGACAAACCACTATTGAGGTCTAAAATCCATAATTTTTTGTCTTCAGTTTTTTCTTTCTTACCCTCTATGCTCTTCCTTGCATTTTGCATCTCTATATCATTAGGACATTATTTTATTTACAAAATGTTTGATGAGTTTCCTCTAAGCTATGAGGATAGGAGCATACATTTGGATGAAATAAAATTTAGCTATTAGTTCCAGTTACTAATCAGACATTTTTAAGGGCTTGACTCAGTTCCATTTTCAAACTAAAGTTTATATTATTACATATAGATTTAGTTAATCATGATCTTGTCTTGTCGAAGCCCAATTCTGACCTACAGCTCTCTACTGGGTAAGAAATATAGCACCTGCAATATATCTGAGTCTCTGTTACTGTTTATGAGAGCACATTTGACAATATTATCCAGTTTAGAAACCTGGAAAGAGACTGATATTGTAGAGGTTAATAACTTTCCAGACCTGGCTTTGGAACTTATCTTTCACAAGTTAGGTAAGATACTTAACCTCTGTAAGGCTCATCTTCAATGTTAAAAAATGGAAATAATTATAGTATCTCTATAATGAGTTTGTTAGAAACCTTTAATAAAATTGTACTTGAAAATTGCTTTGCACAATTTGACACCTTGTTCTCAGAGTTTACTTTCTTAACATCAAAACTAACCAAATCAAATTTCAAAGTTTCTTGCCTCCATTATGAAGTTCAAATTTTTTAGCTTACCACTCAAAATCCTTCACAATCTACAGCTCTCTTACCAGTCCAATTTAGTCCCCCTCTATTTCTACCCAATTTTCGTTCCAGCTCCACTGAAAGGACCACAATCCTTTGCCACCTACTCTGCCCTATCCTTCCTATTTCACTAAATGTTTGTATTTTTCTTTCTCTTACTGCCATTTATTGGAAAGCCCTCTCCTCCTCCTTTTTCAAGATAAAGCACATCAATTATTTATCATTCTGCCCTCTGTTTCCAGGGTATTTTCCCCCTTGTATCTATAGTAATAGTACTTTCTGTACTTCGTTGTACTTTATTACCTATACCCTTGACTCTTTCCCTAGACTTCAAGGTGGTGGGAAGAAGTATTTGACTCATCTTTGCATTTTTAGTGTCAGGCACAGAGCAGATGGTCAATAACTGTTAGATTGAATTGAATTGATCAATTAATCTATAAATTATTCCAGAATGCTTACTATACAATGTGTCTGGGAGAATGCCTTTGACAACAAAACTTTGTGTAATATTTAAAGTTTATTGAGTAAAAACTTAAGTACTTCTTGTGCTTTGGCTTAATTAAATGAGATGATTACTATGCAGTATCAATACAGTGCCAGATATGTCACAGGTGCTCACAAACTTTAATCCTTCCACCAACAGGAGGAAATGTGTTCAAATTTGAAATGGTCAGAGCAGTGCTTTCTCTCTGTGACAATTTTCGAGAAAGTGTTTGAGGGGATATAGGTATGCATATAGCTGATTCACTTCATTGTACAGCAGAAACTAACACAACATTGTGGAACAATTATACTCCAATTTAAAAAAAATTAATATTTAGATAAAAAGCTTGTGTAAGGAATTTTACTCTAGTGATTTTAATGTCCCCTTAAAATGTTTGAAAACAAATCTTGAGTAGAAAATTTTCAGAGAATCCAGGCAATCCATATCCCACTAGCCTTCAGTTAATGGATAACTAATAGCATCAATTTTTATTTTGTTTTCAACTTGAGCTGTGCTAACAAATTGATAAATACAGTAGAGCAATTATCATAGAATAAACTCAAAACTGTCCATTTGGAGAATACAGTTTGAATCTGACTAAATAAAATATATAAAATTAAATAGTTCTTTTGGAGGCTATCTGTCCATCACTCTTAAATAACTAAAGGTGCAATAAACTGATTATGACTCCTTTGTTGATTTTGACCAGATATTTTAAATTTATCCAAATTGGTTTTATATTTATGTTCTTTGTCCTGGAATTCAGAATAATCCATTCAACTCTCTGCTTTGGTGTTGGTGTGCAGGATGATATCATCTTAGGCAATCTATCACATCCATTAATAAATTGCTCAGGAGATGAGCCATACTTTTTGGATATCAGGTTATAAAGGCCAAAGTTAGGAACAAATACGTTTTATCTCAATAACCATAAAACAAAACTGAACCCATGTCCTTTAGAAGAAAGAATACAAATATTTTTCCTATGTTCTTTATATTTATAAAATTAAATGTTATGAGAACAAGAAAGAGATATGTATCTGGCATTAACATTTCTGAATCCACGGACATTGCTCCATTGTGGACATCAGCACCAGACCTACTTGCTGACACACACATCCTCATCTCTGACCGATGTCACTAAAAGAAATAGGATCACAATAGACTAGGCAAAGAAATATTTTCATATTTAACCTCTCCAAGCTTCAGTTTTCATATGTGAAATGGGGATAGCATTAATCCTTACCTCATAAGTCATTGTGAAAATTAAATTAGATCATTAATGTGACCAAGTACATGCTGGGTAAGGGTTAGCTATTAATATTAAAGCTAGACCTTTAACTGCAAACTTTGAATCAACCTCCTGTTAATATTTAATCTTAATATATGTTAATTCTAATAATAATCATGCATTGTTTTCATAGAATACGTATGAGTTGAATCAGTGATAAGGCATTTACAAAGAAGACTGGCAAAGAAATAGCCTTTGGCAAGAAGGCAGAGACCTATGCATTTATTCATGATCCACCTGTCCGTCCATCAGTCCCCCCCAGATGCCCAACCATTCACTCAATACATACTAGATTTGTAACTCTATCATGCCAAACAAATTATGTTTGCTTTGGAAATGTGTCAACCTGCCTAAACTGAACTTCATTTCCTCGAGTTTCTGTTGCTCTATGCTTCCCATCAGTGTAGGCCACAAGAGAGATTCTTGTGTGAAATGTGAAGGATACAAGTGAAGCAGCAGTCCTTTTGTAGCTCACCCACATTGTCTTACCTGCTGGCTCACCCACTGATATAAGGCAGTGACCAGGTCTGCCACTACTCCCCCTTCCCCTAGATCCATCTTCATCTCCTCTGCCTCCTGGACCAGGTGTACGTGTTTAGCTCTGTGATGAAGGACTCTGGGTTTTGCAAGACACCTATACCATAAAGGGCAGAGTCAGAAAGAACTGATACAGGTTTCAGTCTGTCCTCCTGGGCTCCAGCTGTGGCTTGTGTTTCCAGCTCATTCTTGTTCTCCCCCCACTTTATATTATCTTCCCTTCCCAATTACATGTCCTGCAGACTTCAAGCTTTAGCATCAGACATGAATTTAATATGCTTACAGCTTCAAGCTTTAGCATCAGACATGAATTCAATATGCTTAACCTGTTCCTACAAGTGTATATGGTCAAATTTCTGTAACAAATCTCATGTAAATATATATCTTAGAGGTTCTGCTTCTATGATTGAACCCGGACTGATACACAAACCTAGTCTTAGATCTGCCATCATTGAATCACATTATTTTATAAGTGGAAAGAACACTAGAATCCAGCCTAGATGAACCTACTTGAACACCCTGTTCTCTTGACCAGAGGGAATGTATTTGTTGCTTGATCCAAAAATAATTTACGTGACCTCAGTATTTTTAAAATGCATTTTTATCCCATGGATGCTGTAAATCTTAAAACTGATGATTCCACTATTGAACTGGCTTTTAAAATGTATATTTCCACATATTTCTTTGCCTTTCTGTGAACCTTGTGACTATTTAGTAGACTGAGGCTTTATTTTATTTACTCACTCTTAAATTATATCTTCCCTGATTTCCTCATCTGCTTCAAAGTATACTTTATTCTCTTATTCTATTTGCCTCTGTTTGCTACCTTATACTACTTTTTTTGGAGGATGAGGGGAAGCAGGGTACTAATAATACATAAAAATGAATGTTAAATATTTTCTTCAGTTCACTAGCTTTCATAAGAGAACTTATGTAGTTAAATTTTTAAATTTAACTATTGAAAAGAAGTTACAATTTTTTCAATTTCTCACAAACATGATATAAACTTTTAGGGGAAGAACCCAAACTAATAAAGCAAAACTAACATTATACTCAAGAATGTATAGATATTTAGCTATTTGTCTTTTTCACTCATCTATCATTCGTTCGTTCATTTATTGATTGATTTATTCAAACAACAGCATCAGATATATGATACTAGTGTGGCACAGTGTAAAATGCCGAAAATATAGTTTTCCTGCACATTGACTAAATAGGAAACAGATGAATAATGGAAAAAATATAATAGACAATGTACTAAGCATTATGTTAGACAGAAGTACAGAGAATATGACTGAAAATGAGGTATTCTCCACCCAGGATGGCATGAAATCAACTCAGCACAGCATTATCAAGAGAGGTCTGTGAAGGATAAAACCAGAACTAAGTCTGGAAGAAAGAGAGTGAATGGGTAAGAAAGAACAGAAAGATGTTACAGGGAGGCATACAGGGGCATAAAGAGAGTGGCATTTTGAATACTGTAAACAGATATCAATGTGACTGAATCTTAGAATATGTAGATTGATGAAACAGAAGGTTTGGTGAGCACAGAATGTGTCCTACCAAGTTTGGATCTTACCCTGAGGGCAAGTAGAGGCCTAGAAGGATTTTTTTAAGCGGGGGAATAATAATGTCACATGTACGTTTGACATTTCCACAGGTATGCTTAATAATCATCTCAAATTTAACATGAGTCAACAGAAAACCATTATTTCCTCCTGAAATTTACTCTTCCCCCCAAGCTTCCTCATCTTAAAAGATAGCAATGCCATCTGCTGAGTGCTTAATCCAAACATTTAACATCTTACCTACTCTTTTTCTCCTCACTCTTCACATCCAATTCACAGCCTTTCCACTGACTCTCATTCTTTTTTTTTTATTTTCTTATTTATTTATTTAGCAATTATACTCCAATAAAGATGTTTAAAAAAAAAAACTAATACTGACTCTCATTCTTTTTTTTTTTTAATATATTTTTTAAAATTTTTATTTATTTATTTATTTGGCTGTGTTGGGTCTTCGTTTCTGTGCGAGGGCTTTCTTTAGTTGAGGCAAGCGGGAGCCACTCTTCATCACGGTGCGCGGGCCTCTCACTGTCGCGGCCTCTCTTGTCGCGGAGCACAGGCTCCAGACGCGCAGGCTCAGTAATTGTGGCTCACGGGCCTAGCTGCTCTGCGGCATGTGGGATCTTCCCAGACCAGGGCTCGAACCCGTGTCCCCTGCATTGGCAGGCAGATTCTCAACCACTGCGCCACCAGGGAAGCCCGACTCTCATTCTTAAACATATTGTGAATCCAACCACTCCTCTCCATACAATTCCTAGTGACCTCAACTAAATCATTTTTTTCTTTTTTCCTCTGAAATAGCCTTCTAAATAATGTAGAGTACCTAAGCCATCTTTTTTCATTTATGCATTTTAATTCTCTGCATAAGATATACCATGCTCTGATATTATGTTTTTCCTGCTTCCTTACTTATTTTTACCTGTCTCCTTTTAGAATTAAAAGGACATTAAAAACTGTCCTTGTTCGGCAGATCATAGGAATGTGCCTGGCAAATGGAATGCACTTAAGAAATTTGTGTTTTATTAATGGATGAAAACGTAAGAAAGATTATTCTGTAGACAGTGTAAAGAATGATTTGGGGAGGGCAAGCCTAGAGGGGAGAGTGGTTGAAAAGTCTCCTTTGGCCAATGTATTGGGTTCAGCTGCAGCTCTGTTGGGCAGTTCTGTGCACACTGGCAGTGTGCTAACTCAAGGACCTCGCTTATCTCTGCTTTTCTGTCTCAGGACATATTTGCAGGTTGGCCCAGAAGTTCAGGAGAGTTAATGCTCCTGGGGCCACCATTTCAACTGATAGGGGAAGGGAGACAGGGGATACAGACCCACTTCCCATCCTTCAGAGGGAAAACTCTGAGGCATATTCTACATTGTTCTGCAGAGCTGCCCCAGCACCACTGAGCCCCATTACTCATAGTGGGAACCAGCACACTAACACACCTTTGATCACCTTTTCTTCTTTCCCTCTCTCACTTTCCCAGCTCTCTTATTCCTGCTCCCTGGGGTCACCTCACCAGTCAACCACAGGCACCCAAGTTCCCTGTATCAGATTTTGCTGTCACAGGAAATGCAAACAAATACAAACTTTTTGTATTAATCTGTGCAAGGACAGATGAAAAATCTTAAGCTCTTTGGGTGAGGGTAGTGACAGGACTTTGAGACTGTGTTAATGGGATAATGGGGAGAAAATATAGGAGGGAAAATTCAAGGATATTCCCAGGTATATATTGGTGTAATCCATGCTGGTGGAAAAGAGGGGGAGGGCAAAAAATGAATAGTTCAGTTTTCTAGTACAACAGCCAAGGGCAGAAATCCAGAAAATATTTGAATGTGAAAGTATGGAGCTCAGAAAAAATTCTTGAAAGCAACTAATGTTTCCTGGAGTCAGCTTCAGCTTGGTGTGGGAAATAATTGAAGCAAAAGCAAAGAGAAGATCCCACTGGGGAGATGGGTAGAATGAGAAAACAAGAGGAAAAAAAGAACAGATTCTTGTGCTAATGACCCCTCCAAGTCCTGAAGTAAAGAGAACAAATGGCCATACCTGGATGGTTTCAACTATTCAGTGGTACAATAGTTCCACTTGTTTTTAATTGATATTTTACGCATAAAATGGTCTATGGTCAAATATAATTGAACACAGGCTTAGACATACATAAAATAATTTTCATTGCTGAAGAATTTGACAGATGCTAACATGCTTTCAGAAATTTCAAAAAGGGAGATATATGTGGCTTTTCTTAGCATTATTTGTAGTTTTCTTCTTGAAGAACCTCAGCAAATATTATTTGGCAAACATTAGCTTAGTTGCACTTGAAGCTTCTTTCTAGTTATAGTATCTGATAATTACATTGTCTATAGTTTCAATGATCTTTAAGAATAGTCTTTTCCTGACCCCCTAAACAGTGAACCTCCAGAATTCAGGGATCCTATAAATTGTAATAAATATAAACAAAGCAGAATTTAATGTTGTCAGAACAAGCCATTGCATTAAAACATTTTTAGCAAAGTATAAAGCCTATGGGGAACATGAGAAAATATTCAGGAGTTCAAAGATGTGGTAGATAAATTTAATAACACATTGTCACATCCTGGATATCCCTGCAGATTGTGTGGTAAAAAACATGGCAGTGGTCTTATCTGGACTCTTACAAGGCGGTGAATGCCAATCCCTGATTATCCCAGCTCCAGGGAGATTCAGCTCCTGCAGGTGCCCAGGCATGCAGACTTGATCCCATTCAGTGCTTAAACCTAGTGGTCAGGTGAAATCTTAGAGCGGTGATCTTAGTCCAAGAAGGCAGTGTTCAAACCCCTCATGAAGATATGCTTGACGAGATGTAGCCTGACTCCCTGGTCCTGGCTCTGATTGCTCTCTCTGTCTGGTTGTGCCATTCTCTGATTGACATTTCCATTCTTATCTAGGTGAGGAGCCTTGCCCTGCGTTCTATCCTGTTTTCTTGAAGCTCTAATAACCTGAAAAACTCCTGTTAGTCTCTGTCGAGGGTAAGAATAGAGTATGTGAAAGCTGTTCCTATACTTTAGCTTCTGAAGTGGTTAAAGCCAGATGGATTCTCCTGTACCCAAGACATTCTATTCCATTGAGTGTAACTATACTACTGCTCTGCTCATCAGCTTGAATAGTTACTCCAAAAGAAGTATGAGACCAGACTGATTACCAGTTCTTTCAAGGACATTGTGATGTGGATGCTATTACGTAGGAGGCGTAAAAGCTATATAAATATATAAACATATATACTGCTATAGTGTATTCTCATCATAGCTGAATCTCCTATCCAGATTTTACTAATTGAAACAGAGAGAAAGAGGCAGAGGGAGAGGGGAAAAAACTTGAGAGCATATTGTTCAAAACTTAAGACTGAAACCAAAGACACGTGTTCACTCATTGATTCATTCAACAGATATTCTCTGAGAACAACTATGTGTCAGACACTACTCTATATTATATTTCACAGGAAATATAGTTATAAAAGTAGACATAAAATTATCTCCCTTCATGGATGTTAAGTCAGTACATACACAGCACATCTGCTCTTAAAGTAAATTCAACTTATTTGGAAAGACCCAATTAAGGACAGTCCATTTGTTCAAGTACCAGATTTGAAACTTGTCCTTCTATAGTAGATAAGAAGGATAAATAAGCCAAGGGTAGTTTTTTAGGCATAAGAACTGTGATCACATGATCAGTTTTATTTACCTCTATTCATATTTAATAAACAAAAATTGAATAGAGTTTTTAATATGGGAATTTTAGAGACAAAGAAAAACAATGAAAAAATTGTAAAGTATTACATTTTCTAAAGAATTAGTTTGTTCACAAGCATGATTAATTATCATATAAATAATCACAAATAGCTTTTATTTAATCACAAATTTCGGTCTACCAGAAATTGAAATAAAGAGAGAATAGTCAACTCAGGTGGGTGCAGGAAATGTTTTAAGCACAAATTTGGGGCTTGTCTATATTTTCTTATTCTTTTCTCTTTTCTTATCTCTTTTCTCTTTTCACTTTTTTCCTTTTCAGATACTCCTCAGTATCTGGAAGTCTTTCTCATTCTATTAAAATTTACTCTCTGAAAAACTCTCAGATTCCTGTGGCACAAACCTCACTCTAACTGCTTAGAGAGAAAATTCACCCATGACCTGATTCTGTTAATGGTCATCTAACCTAATTGATATGTCTCTGGTATTTGATAATGTTTACCACTTTCTCTTTCATAAAATTATTACCTTATTTTGCTTTAACAACACCATTATTTCCTGTTCTCCCTTTACTCATATTTCTTCTCAACTTATTCTTTATTTAGCCACATCTTAAGTATTTATATTACCGTGCTCTTTAATTTAGTCCCTTTGTTACTCATCAATGAAACATGATTTCAAGATGCATAGCTGCATAAGGGAATATATAGTCTATAGCTATGGAATCCACTCTGTCATTAATTAATTAATTAATTAATTGACTAAATCTTTAATGAAATTGCCCTTTTCTATACATGATAATTTCTGGTCCAACATGTGACCTCATTATTCTACCATTACATCTGGAAAGATAATTATGATTAAAGTACTCAGCAGAATTTTAAGCTTAATAAATTTCAATGGGCAACAAATAACAGAAACTACTCTACTTTGCTTAAGAAAAAAAAGAAAAGAAAAAAGGACTAATTGGAGTAATATTGTGGCAGCTCAGAGAATTCAACAGTAAGGAGATAGTTGGGCATTGGAAACACACTGGAAGTAGATATTTAAACACTGCTGTTTCTGGCTATTTGTATTAGGGGACTATTGCCATAATAATGCCGAGTAAAAAAAAAACTATTTCAAGAGGTCATACAACAGCAAGAATTTATTTTTCTTGCTTTAGGTCTATTACATGTTAAGTTGGAAAGCTTGCTTCAGACTGAGGCTTGGCTGGGTTTGGCTAGGATTTTCTCCAGGTTGTGGATTGGGTATAGGTATTTTCCATGAGCTTTGTCATTCTCCTTGGAGCCAAAGCTACCTGGAACGTCTACTTCTCCTAGTGCGTCCCTGGAAAACACAAGTCTGAGCAGAAATGTTATTCTTATTAAAGCCTCAGCCTGCAAATGGCATACTGACACTTTGATTCAAATTTCATTGGCCAGAGCAGTTCATTTGGCCAAGCCCAACGTCAATGAGACAAGGAAAAATACTCTGTCTTCAGTTGGAGGTACTACAAAGTCACCTGGCAAAGGTTTTGGATAGATGCAGAATGACGATAAAGAATTAGAGATTAATGATCCAATACACCATGCTCCTTCATTCTGTCTATTCATTGTGAATTATGTATAATGATTAAGGGGATCACAGGTCACTCAGTCTCCCAGGGTAAAAGCCTCAAAAATGCCTTTGACGTATCCAGATTCATAATTCCCTACATCCAGTCAATCATAAAGTTTCCTCTAATTTTCTCTCTTACTTCTAACCCTTCTTTCATTTTTATTATCACTGCTTGACTTCAGGTTTTATTGCTTTTATATTATTATATAAATATAGGTTTTGTTGTATTTATATTATCACATAAATTTAAATTATCGTATGGCCATATAAACATAATTTAAGCATATAATCTTACATAAATATTATATATAAATAATTGTTATATCCTCTGAACTGGTTTTTCTGTCTCCAGTCTCTCCTTACTGTTATCCACTAGCTACATACCACCTAGAGTTCCATGTTTCACTTTTTAAAGTACAATTCTGAGATTTTATTTCTCTTCTGATATATTTGTAATTATTTCTTATTTTCAGAGACTAAAATTCCTTAGCGTGGAATAGAAGTCCATTCACAGTCTTCTCCTAACTCATTTTTCACGTCTCATTTTCTTCTTTCACTCAGCATGAACCCACACTCCAATCACAAATAATTACTTGTCATTCTTGTATAGTTCTGTGTACTTAATGGATTTCACTTTAGGACTTCCTGTTACCTACCCCTTAAACCTCTGTCTGTGATTATCTTTTTAGACCTTACCTCAAATTTCACAACTTCTGGGGAGCCTTAGCTGAGTTAGTGCTTCCTTCCTATGTCTCACCACAATACTTCATTTATCTAACATATTTTTGGCACATTACTGGAATGTTTACTATTATGCATTTTATATACCATATTTATTCTCATCACTGCTTTGACTCCTTTGATGTGAGCATTTTCTCCACCTTAGTGATGAAGAAGTAATGGTTCAGAAAACTTAAGTAACTTAACCAAGGGCAGTGTACTCAGGAAGTGAAAAGGATAGTGTCCAAAGCCAGGTGCATCTCATCTCATGGATCCTGTATTCTTCTCTCTCATTTCCATTCCTTCTTTCATTATTATTATCAATATTTGACTTTAGATTTTATTGCTTTTATATTTATATAAATATAAGTTTTATTGCATTTATATTTATAATGTTTCCAAATGCTACATTATAATGCTACACAGTATATAATTACAGATTGTATGTCAAGGGGCCTAGTTGCCTTGTTTTTTGTGTAGCTACCAGCCCCCAGGCTTTGTCCCCAGGTATCTGTTGGACAAATTTATAGCATGAACAAATAAACACCAAAGTGTAGTAAAACAACTGATTGCCCATCAGCCGGTACCTAGGAATGTGGTAGAAAAGCAAGGGAGAAATATACAGAAAAGACCTGGAATTGATTAGAGTAGAGTTGAGAGAGAACTTGGAGGGGGAACAATTGTAAGCTTTTTACTGTCCAATACCAAAGGAAATTGCCTTATGGATCTGTACATATGCCTTTCAGAATTTCCCACAGGCTAAAGAAGGCAATCTCCATGTATTATAGTGCATGTTTTATTTCATTTTCTTCCTGTTGTAAAAATGAGTCAGTTCTGCTTGGAGAAGGAAAGTGTTTACTTTTGCTTTTTGAATAATTTCCTGGGGAGAACTGTTCTGTTTATGGGGGGAGGGGGATGGGAAACTTCAAAATTGGTTTTATTATGCAGAGCATTTTGAAAGCTGCTGTAAAGACATCATAAAATAACTTTCTTTATAGAGGTCTCATTCCTACCCCTCAGACTGTAATTATTAACATAACCCTCTAGGCACTCTTGTCATCTCCACCTGAATGTCCTATCTTGTTTTATCTGTGATCTTTCTCCTGCTTTATTAGTTTAAAGAGCCCTTGGCTACTCTCTAATGAGAAGAAACTGAATTTCTGTAGCCTAGGTCACCCTCTATTGCTTGAAGGGAGAAAGAAGAAAGTTCACTGGAAGGTAAAGAGGGAAAAAAAAAAAAAAAACCTACAGGCAGACCTAATCTCCTTAACATCCTTTTGTAACTACTAAGAACAACCGGGCCTGATAACTGAATTTTTGTTTTTGCTTGACCAAAGTTAAAAAAAAAAGAAAAGAAAAGAAATTACATCACAAGCCTACAATATTTCCCCTTGGGGGAATTAGGCTTATCTTGCTGTTCTCTATCTCTCCTGTGATCTCTAAACGCTGACAAATCTGCTGAACAAAAAACACTGGTGTTTCCTTCTGGACCCCCAAGTCCTCTCTTACAGCAGTTGGCCCTGGGTGAGGTTTTTCAATCAGTGTCAGCTTCAAGCCAGCAGCTTGCATCCTACTGCAAAATTTATGGGGCATGCTGATGGGAACAATGTGGCTCCCTGGGAAGATGACTGGGAATTGGCAGAGGAGTTTTTGTAAGTCTGAGCACTGCAGCTGGGCCATCGATTGTTCCTTCATCTGGTTGGACTTCAAAAGGTTACATGCCTTGTTATGTTTTGCACCCCTAACCAGAAGCTACTTTGGGAGCATGAGTTGCTTCTTAGAATACATTAAAGCACTTTCCACAACCTCATCTCCCATTTAGCCAAGACCACTCATCCAATCTTCAAGTTTCTAGGGTGGTAGGGGAGAGAAAAAGAGAGTGATGTGTTTGGTTAGTCAGTTACCTAATCTATCTCAAACACAAGTGTTCAGGAGGGAAAACAAAACAAAAAAAGAATGGGTTTTATTAAATGGTGGTGAAATCATCTGGCATAGAGCCTGCTGTATAGTATGCACCAAGTGGAGAGGAAATCAGGGGTAGACTCTGAAGCCAGACTGCCTGGATTTAAATCCTGGTTCTGTTCCTTATCAGCTACATGAACACAGGAAGTTACTTACCCTTTTAATGCCTCAGTTTTCTCATCTACAGCATGGGGACAATATTAGTGTCTCCTAAGGTTGGTCTAAGGAAAGTGTGGCAAAATACACACATATCCTTGTAAGTATATTTGGCTTATAGCACGTGCTTAATTAATGTTAGTTATTTTTTAAATAAGAGCAATAAATAACAATAAATAGAGAAAATGGATCTCAACCACTTTCAAGGTCTACTGTCTCTCATTCTTCAAATAATATCTGAGCTATGACTGAAAACATCCATACTTTTCCATAGCTATTGCATTTCTGAAAGTGACCTACGGAGGAGAAAGCACTGTCTGATATAAAATGTATACAGTATACAATATAGTATATGGTGTATATACTATATATTTATGTGTTTATACATAAATTATATATTTATGTGTTTATACATACATCTTTCTATTTTTATGTACAGTACATGCAAATCTGATTTATATATGTATAGGTGTATCACATTATATCATATTATATTATATATAATCTTATTTTTGAGCTTATTTCTGATATTACTGCTAAATTTCAAATCACTATGTTTGTAAAGAGGAGAATGACTATTTTGAAATCTGAGTGTCTAGATTGTGACTATATTTGTATTTGCTGCCTGAGAACTGATGTGATGATATTATTTGATTTAGAGAGTATTTGTTTTATCAGCTTTTTGGGGTACTATTTCACTTGGGCCAAAATAGTCTCTTTGAGAAGCACATTTTTTTTTTTTTTTTTTTTTGGCCCTGCTGTGTGGCTTGTGAGATCTTAGTTCCTCGACCAGGGATTGAACCTGGGCCCCGGCAGTGAGAGCACAGAGTCCTAACCACTGGACCACCAGGGAATTCCCCAGGAGAAGCACATTTTTACCTGCTAATATAACATGAGGAGGCAAATACCATTGGATTCTAAATGTAAAATAGATGGGATGATGTTGGAGGAGATTTACTTTGTATTTGTCCTGGCTTATACTGTCATTCAGTGTGAGCTTCATTTCATTTTCTGGTTGGTTTTCTTAAATGCAGTTCTTCCCCAAAAGAAGCTGATGAAAAGCCATAAGAACTATTGATCATCCTCAGTAATATATACAAGAAAGCAGACCAAAAGACTCTTAGATATGTCTAGATGCACTCAGTTCCTATTAGGGACAGGCTTTGGCCAAATTATACATCAAAAGAGGCACCCAGGTGTGGTGGAAAGGACATAGGGTGGGGAATCTGATAGAGATGGGTTCGATTCTTAACTCCACCACTTGCTAGCGCATAACTCTGAAGGTTTAGATTTCAGAGTTTCCTCATTTATGCTTAGAGACTTCCATATTATCCCTCTGAACCTCACTTTCTATACAGGGGTAATTATACCTCCTTATTGTTGAGTATTATATGAAGCACTGCTGGAGAATTCAGTCAACCAACTTGGCTGAGATTTTTTATAAAAATTTCATATTTTTGAGTGGTATGGATTCTTTCCCTAATATAGTATCAATTAGAATTGGCAAATCCTAACCCAAGTTTTGATGAAGTCAAAATAGTATATATTTTAGAGATAAGATTAAGTGGACCTGAGTTTTAGACTTTTTTAAAATTTGAGTTTATTTTTTAGAGCAATTTTAGGTTCACAACAAAATTGAAGGGAAGGTACAGAGAATTCCCATGTAGCTCCTGCTCCCACGCAGGCAAAGCCTTCTGCATTATTAACAGCTCCTATGGAGTGGTATGTTTGTTACAGTTGATGAACCCACATTGACACATCATAATCACCCGAAGTCCATGTTACATTTCACTCTTGATACTGTACATTCTATGGGTTTGAACAAATGTATAATAACATGCAACCATCATAATGGTATCATACAGAGTATTTTCACTGCCCTAAAAATCCTCTGTGCTCTGCCTATTCATACCCCACCCCTACCAACCTCTGGAAACCACTGATCTTTTTACTGTCTCCATAGTTTTGCCTTTTTTAGAAAGTAATAGTTGGAATCATATAGTATATAGCCTTTTTCAGATTGGCTTCTTTCACCTAGTAATATGCATTTAAGGCTCCTCCATATCTTTTCATGGCTTGACAGATCATTTCTTTTTAGCACTGAATACTATTCCATTATCTGGATATACAACAGCTCACTTATTTATTCACCTACTGCAGGACGTCTTGGTTGCTTCCAAGTTTTGACAACTATGAATAAAGCAGCTATAAACCCGTGTGTGGACTCTTTGGAGTGGACGTAAGTTTCTAACTCATCTGGATAAATACTAAGGGGTATAAGTGTTGGATTATAAACCTGTGTTTAGTTTAGCATGAAACCACCAAACTGTATTCCAAAGTGATTGTACCATTTTGCATTCCCACGATCAAAGAATGAGAGTTTCAACAGAAACTCTACATGCTCACTGGCATTTGGTGTCATCAATATTCTGTAGGCTTTATTTTCCAGTCTCATAATCCAGAGCAAATTAATTCATATAATAGCATCTCAGCTTCTTCATTGGTAAAATAGGATGTACTGAACCTGAGGATTTACTAAGTTATCTAGATGGTGTTCAATGGGCATTAGTTGTTTTCATTTTCTTCTTAAAATATAAATAAATAGAAATCTGCTGGGTTTTTTTCTTGAGGCAAAGGAAATGGGACTCTAAGTCAATGATCTTGTGGTGTCACAGCTTTGTGCTTTTGCATCTTTTTCTTCTGCCCTAGAATATTCTTATTCCGTTTCTTTTTACCTAGTAAACATTTATTTTTTTTTAAGGCCTATCAAAAATATCACAGGTCTGGAATATTACCCATAGCCTCTAATATTAATATAGTAAAGAACTAACATCTTGGGGAATATGCTCTATCAGATGTCATTTCAGACACATACATGGATTGTTCTTTTTAATTCTCACAACACCCTGTATTTTGATTATCTCCATGAGATTGAAGGAGTAAAGTGATGAATTCAAGATCACATCATTCATAGGTAGAGAAGTGGAGGGTCTGGGATTCTAACTGATTTACTTGTATAACCCTAAACTTCCAAGTAAATTTCTTTTTTTTTCTCCTATCTTCCTCTGCTCCCAGAGGACTCTGTACTCATCTTTCTTCTAATTACGCAAATTCAGTAGAATCTTTTTCACATACTCATTTTCTTATTAAGCTATGAATATCTCAAAGTCAAGGGCTTTAGTCTGTTGATCATTGCATCCCAGCTCGCAGCACTGTGTGGCGGATATTAGAAATATAGTCAGTGCTTGGGTTAACATATGTTTGAATATTGACATCCAGTTTCCAGATAATCAATTAGTCTTACAATGGAATTATTAGCAAAATGATGTTTAGAACAATGCAATCCTTCTTATGTCATTCAGAAGATTCTACAGACCAAAGAAAAACGTTAGGAGAAATACATCATTATGAATACCACTATCAACATCCAGTAAGAATAAACAGGTTTGTTTAAGGTAATACCTTTTCTGTAACTATCTGTAAATTTCCAAGTAATCTAGTGTTAGTCACATTTCTTGACAGCTGTCAGTATTTAAAATCTCAGTCTGAACTACGCAGACTTATACACCTTATTCATGAGTCTCCCCAGTGCAGTAGTTGTAGAGAGATCAATGAAAAGATGGTTTGTGGGATTTACATAAATAGGTTTTAAAAGATTCTACATGTTTTAGTATCCTATTACTACACAGAAAATTAATTCAATCTAAATTAATAAGGAGCCATACTTTTTCCATTAATGTTAGCAACTTAAAGCTTTCAAAATAACACCTCTTCAACCAAATACAGAAGAAGCAAAAATTACTGATCTTGTTTGATTGGTTATCTATTTTTGTAAGTCTCTGAAGTAGCAAACAATTACTCTTGTCAGTTTTTGTTATAGTCTTGGGAAGATCTAGGGCAACCACCCTTTTTCATTCTTTCTTTCTTCATCATGATTAAATGCAAACAACAAGGACACTTCACAAGCATATGCCAAAGACATCAATAGTTTTTTAATGAGGCCATAACCCTGAGTAGGTCATGGAATATTAAAAATAAATGAACATATTGCTGTCACTGGGGATTGAACTCTGTCGGATGAAGGGTATCGATGAGGAAGCACAATACCAGGACACAATACACTGCACTGCCTACATTTCAAAAGGCAGTTAATTATAGAAGCTATATGAATGACCCTTGCCCATGTCCTTGGTGCACTCAAGTTATGTGTGTGTCAATGAGAGAACTGTGCACTGCCCTTCTCAATAGAGAGCCAATTGGCTGAGACACATGACCAGGCTTTATCTACACAGTCAACTGGGAGAATTAAAAGGTCATTCAATAGGGAAGATTTCCCTTTTAGTGACCCTGTCTAGCAAGGAGATTATCCTCTTGAATGAGCAAGGAAGAGAAAAATAATTTGTTAAGACCTAGGCCCAATCAATGAAAATTCTGAGGGGAAGAGGAGTTGAATGAGAAGATAGGGTGTTGCTATAATGACATTTAGGCTCTTCATCTATCTCTCTAAACTCATCCTCCACTACTCACTACCACACAATTAGTGCAGAAGCAAAATGGGACTCCCTTCTTGTCCTGTATACATCTGCTCTATCTAACCTACAAACATTGCACATGTTTTCACTTCACTTGGGGCATCCTTTTTGCCTATCCTCCTGGATCATGCCTATTCTAGTCTCAGATCATGTGGCATCACTTCTCCATAGGCCTCTAGACTCTTTTATGATTTTCTGGAAAAAATAGATATTAATACTTATAATACAGTTGTAGAGTAAAGGAGATAAATGACATATATTACTTTGCAGAGAAGGTGCTCATTAAAGAGTATTTTTGAGATTATTATTCATTCATCTTATTTTATGGTGTTCCTGTTATTGTGTGGCCAGTTTACTCAGCCACAAAGCTAGCAAGGTGACAAGACATTTTTCCAAAGTCCACTTGTAAAGGAGATGTGCAAACAAACAGTGATTACATCCTATGATAATTAGAGTTTTAAAATGTAAGTTCTACAGTACAGTGTCAACATATTAAACTATTCCTGGATAAGTCATTATTAAGGGAAATCTTGGTAAAATTAATGAGTTCCAAATTTCAATGCAGCTGTTCTATATGGCCCATTGTGGGCACCTGTGGCACAAATGGTTATAACAGTCCACGAAATTTCCCTAGCAAGGATCTGTCTCTGAGAAGTACCTTCTCAGGCAGGGGTTTCATTTTCCAGATTCCCTATCAATCATCTAGGTAAAATCCTTTATCTAGCTTTTGCTGTGGTCTATGGACAGAAATGGTATGGATCACTTTCAAGTTAAGATGTTTAAGAAGTGGTTGTGTCCTCTTCTGGCTCTCTTCCCACATCCTGAAGATGAATACAGAGATTTTAAGACCCTAGAGGATGGCTGAGGAAGAAGATGGCTGAATAACACATGGAATAAAACCACTTTCTGCCATATAGAACAGCTGCATTGAAATTTGGAATTCATTAATTTTACCAACTAAGATTTCCCTTAATAATGACTTATCCAGAAAGTTTAATATGTTGACACTGTACTGTAGAACTTACATTTTAAAACTCTAATTATCATAGGATGTAATCACTGTTTGTTTGCACATCTCCTTTACAAGTGGACTTTGGAAAAATGTCTTGTCACCTTGCTAGCTTTGTGGCTGAGTAAACTGGCCACACAATAACAGGAACACCATGAAATAAGATGAATGAATAATAATCTCAAAAGTACTCTTTAATGAGCACCTTCTCTGCAAAGTAATATATGTCATTTATCTCCTTTACTCTACAACTGTATTATAAGTATTAATATCTGTTTTTTTCCAGAAAATCATAAGCTTTTATTCATTCAATGAGTATATGTTGATTCCTGATTCTGTACCATAAATTTTGCAAGGAACTAGAGACAATACTGCGAAAATAGAGACTTTTTTTTGTTCTTTAAAGACTATAGCTAGTGTAGTGTATTTATTTCCAAATGTTTTATCTTCAATGTCACTGAGGATGCTTTTAAGAAACACAGATCCCTATTGGTCTGAAGGTGTAAAGTCACACTGTTAGACACACAACAGAGTAGAGCTGGATTGTTAACCAGGTTTTTCTACCCCCAAACCAGCACTCTTTCTGAATTAAAAGAATTATCAGATTGGTTTTTGTCCCATCAAGAGTATGGATAGTGAGATCAGTGGACTTGGCTTGCTGGCTGTCATAATTTGGTTAATTGTTAAGAGAAGATAGTATTACCTTTCAGTCCACTGAGATTTGACAAGAAATTGAATCACAATGGTGTTAGCTGTTTGGCTACTTTAGAAGAAGAACCAGGTGCTCTTTACCAATGATCTGGCCCTCTCTCCACAGTCACTGTTGGAGATAATTTACGGTCCTAGATAAAGAGGTTAAACAATTTCTCCAAGTACAGAGCAGGGATTTGAACCCTGAACTCTTCAGTTCTAGTTCACTATACAATAAAATAAACCACATTTACTCCTTTTAAATGAAGGAAAAGCTATCTTTTCCCATTGCTTTGCACTGAGGATTCTTTATTCTTCAGAATATATTAAGCTGTTATGATAAAGAACAGTCTAAAAAACACAATCTCTTTACACTTAATTAAAAAAATCAACTTTCCCAGTTCAATATTAAGAACGCCAAACTGCCAGATGTCTTATGAATAGGGAGAAATTTCTGGCCAATGTGAGAGGGTAAGTTAAAGGATAGTTGCTGTATTAGTTTGTTAGGGCTGCCATAACAGAATGCTACAGACTGGATGGCTTAAACAATAACATTTTATTTTCTCACATTTTTGGAAGCTAGCCGTGCATGATCAAAGTGTTGGCAGGTTTAGTTTCTTCTGAGGCCTGAGTTCTTCTTGGTTTGCAGATCACTGACTCTCTTTTCACTATGTCCTCAAATAGTCTTTTTTCTGTATGTGTACATCTCTGGTGCCTTTTTGTGAGTCCAAATTTCCTCTTTTTATAATGGCACTGGTCATGTTGGATTAAGACACACCTTAATGTTCTCATTTTAACTTAATCACCCTTTTAAACGTCCTACCTCCAAATGCAGTCACATTCTGAGGTACTGGGAGTTAGGGTTCAACATATGAATTTGGGAGAGGGTCGCAATCATCACATAACAGTTTCTAACTGAGTAGTATTGAATAACATCAATAAAGATGTCATAATAAAGGCCATATGCAACAAACCTACAGCTAACATCATACTCAATGGTGAAAAGCTAAAAGCATTTCCTCTAAGATCAGGAATAAGACAAGGATGCCCACTGTCACCCATTTATTAAATGCCCATTTATTAAATGTAGATTTGGAAGACCTATCTATGGCAACCAGAGAAGAGAAAGAAATAAAAGGAATCCAAATGGGAAAAGAAGTTAAACTGTCACTGTTTGCCGATGACATGATACTATACATAGAAGATGACATGTATACTATACATAGAAGATCCTAAAGACACCACCAGAAAACTACTAGAGCTCATCAGTGAATTTGGTAAAGTTGCAGGTTACAAAATTAATACACAGAAATGTGTTGGTGCTTCTAAACACTAACAATGAAAGATCAGAAAGAGAAATTCAAGAAACAATTCCACTTACCATGGCATCAAAAAGAATAAAATACCTGGGAATAAACCTACCTAAGGAGACAAAAGACCTGTACTCCAAAAACTATAAGATGCTGATGAAAGAAATCGACAATGACACAAACAGATGGAAAGATATACCATGTACTTGGATTAGAAGAATCAATATTGTCAAAATGACTATACTACTCAATGCAATCTATAGATCCCATGCAATCCCTATCAAATCACCAATGGCATTTTTCACAGAACTAGAACAAAAAAATCTTAAAATTTGTATGGAGACACAAAAGACCACAAATAGCCAAAGCAGTCTTGAGAAAGAAAAACGGAGTTGGCGAAATCAGGCTCCCTGACTTCAGACTATACTATAAAGCTATACTCATTGAAAGAGTATGGTACTGGCACAAAAATAGAAATATAGATCAATGGAACAGGATAGAAAGCCCAGAAATAAACTCACGCACCTATGGTCAATAAGTCTACGACAAAGGAGGCAAGAATATACACTGGAGGAGAGACGGTCTCTTCAATAAATGGTGCTGGGAAAACTGGATAGCTACATGTAAAAAAAGGAAATTAGAACATTCTTTAACTCTAAACAGAAAAATAAACTCAAAATGGATTAAAGACCTAAAAGTAAGACCAGTCACTATAAAAATTTTAGAGAAAAACATAGGCAGAACAATCTACAACATAAATTGCAGTAATATCTTTTTCAATCCATCTCCTAGAGTAATGGAAATAAAACCAAAAATAAACAAATGGAAGCTAATTAAACTCAAAAGCTTTTGCATAGCAAAGGAAACCATAAACAAAATGAAAAGACAACCCACAGAATGGGAGAAAATATTTGAAAATGATGTGACTGACAAGAAATTAGTCTCCAAAATTTACAAACAGCTCATGTGGCTTAATATCATCAAGACAACGACCCAATAAAAAATTGGGCAGAAGACCTAAATAGACATTTTTCCAAATAAGACATACAGATGGCCAAGAGGCACATGAAAAGATGTTCAACATTGCCAATTATTAGAGAAATGCAAATCAAAACTACAATGAGATATCACCTCACACCAGTGAGAATGGCTATCACAAAAAAATCTACAAACAATAAATGCTGGAGAGGGTGTGGAGAAAAGGGAACACTTCTACACTGTTGGTGAGAACATAAATTGGTGCAGCCACTGTGGAGAAGATTATTGAGGTTCCTTAAGAAACTAAAAATAGGGCTACCATATGATTCTACAATCCCACTCCTGGACATATACCTGGAGAAAAACATCTTCTGAAAGGATACCTGCATCCCAATGTTCATTGCAGTGCTGTTTCCAATAGCAAAGACATGGAAGAATGGATAAAAAGAAATGTGGTACATATATACAACGGAATATTACTCAGCCATTAAAAGGAGTGAAATAATGCCATCTGCGGCAACATGGATGGACCTAGAGATTGTCATAATGAGTGAAGTAAGTCAGACAGAGAAAGCGAAATATCGTATGATATTGTTTATATGTGGAAACTAAAAAAAAAAAAAAATACAAATGTACTTATTTACAAAACAGAAAAAGACTCACAGACTTAGAGAACGAACTTAAGTTTACCAGGGGGAAGGGTGGGAGAGAGGGATAGTTTAGGAGTTTGGGATTGACATGTACACACTGTTACATTTATAATTGATAACCGGGGAGAGCCTTCACGATGGCGGAAGAGTAAGATGTGGAGATCACCTTCCTCCCCACAAATACATCAAAAATACATCTACATGTGGAATAACTCCTACAGAACACCTACTGAACGCTGGCAGAAGACCTCAGACCTCCCAAAAGGCAAGAAACTCCCCCACATACCTGGGTAGGGCAAAAGAAAAAAGAAACAACAGAGACAAAAGAATAGGGATGGGACCTGCACCAGTGGGAGGGAACTGTGGAGGAAGAAATTTTTCCACACACTAGGAAACCCCTTCACGGGAGGAGACTGCAGGTGGCGGAGGGAGGAAGCTTTGGAGCCACGGAGGAGAGCGCAGCAACAGGGGTGCGGAGGGCAAAGTGGAGAGATTCCCGCACAGAGGATTGGTGCCGACCAGCACTCACCAGCCCGAGAGGCTTGTCTGCTCACCCGCCGGGGTGGGCGGGGGCTGGGAGCTGAGACTCAGGCTTTGGAGGTCGGATCGCAGGGAGAGGACTGGGGTTGGCTGAGTGAACACAGCCTGAAGGGGGCTAGTGCGCCACGGCTAGCCAGGAGGGAGTCCGGGAAAAAGTCTGGAACCGTCGAAGAGGCAAGAGACTTTTTCTTGCCTCTTTGTTTCCTGGTGCTCGAGGAGAGGGGATTAAGAGCGCTGCTTAAAGGAGCTCCAGAGATGGGCGCAAGCCGCAGCTATCAGCGCGGACCCCAGAGATGGGCATGAGACGCTAAGGCTGCTGCTGCAGCCACCAAGAAGCTTGTGTGCAAGCACAGATCACTCTCCACACCTCCCCTCCCAGGATCCTGGGCAGCCCGCCACTGCCAGGGTCCCATGATCCATGGACAACTTCCCCAGGAGGATGCATGGCGCATCTCACGCTGGTGCAACCTCATGCTGGCCTCTGCCGCCACAGGCTTGCCCCGCATCCGTACAACTCCCTCCCACTGGCCTGAGTGAGCCAGAGCCCCCGAAGCAGCTGCTCCTTTAACCCCGTCCTGTCTGAGCGAAGAACAGACGCCCTCAGGCGACCTACACAAAGAGGCAGGGCCAAATCCAAAGCTGAATCCCAGGAGCTCTGTGAACAAAGAAGAGAAAGGGAAATCGCTCCCAGCAGCCTTAGGAGCAGCAGATTAAATCTCCACAATCAACTTGATGTACCCTGCATCTGTGGAATACCTGAATAGACAAAGAATCATCTCAAATTGAGGAGGTGGACTTTGGGAGCAATGATATATATATATTTTTCCCTTTTTCTCTTTTTGTGAGTGTGTATGTGTATGCTTCTGTGTGTGATTTTGTCTGTATAGCTTTGCTTTTACCATTTGTCCTAAGGTTCCTTCTGTCCGTTAGTATCACCGCTTGTTATCATTTGTGGATTTGTTTTTTTGGTTTGTTTGTTCTCTTCTTTCTTTCTTTCTTTTTTTTTTTTAAATTGCTTAAAAACTTTTTTTTAATAATTATTTTTTATTTTTTATTTTAATAACTTTTTAATCTTATTTTATTTTATCTTTTTCTTTCTTTCTTTTTTTCTCCCTTTTATTCTGAGCCGTGTGGATGACAGGCTCTTGGTGCTCCAGCCAGGCATCAGGGCTGTGTCTCTGAGGTGGGAGAGCCAAGTTCAGGACATTGGTCCACCAGAGACCTCCCAGCTCCAAGTAATATCAAATGGGGAAAATCTCCCAGAGATCTCCATCTCAACGCCAAGACCCAGTTCCACTCAACGACCAGCAAGCTACAGTGCTGGATACCCTATGCCAAACAAATGGCAAGAGAGGAACACAACCCCACCCATTAGCAGAGGGGCTGCCTAAAATCATAATAAGGTCAGAGACACCCCCAAACACACCACCAGACGTGGACCTGCCCACCAGAAAGACAAGATCCAGCCTCATCCACCAGAACACAGGCACTAGTCCCCTCCACCAGGAAACCTACACAACCCACTGAACCAACGTTAGCCACCGGGGGCAGACACCAAAAACAATGGGAACTACGAACCTGCAGCCTGCAAAAAGGAGACCCCAAACACAGTAAGTTAAGCAAAATGAGAAGTCAAAGAAACACAGCTGATGAAGGAGCAAGGTAAAAAACCAACAGAACTAACAAATGAAGAGGAAATAGCCAGTCTACCTGAAAAGGAATTCGGAATAATAATAGTAAAGATGATCCAAAATCTTGGAAATAGAATGGAGAAAATACAAGAAATGTTTAACAAGGACCTAGAAGAACTAAAGAGCAAACAAACATTGATGAACAACAAAATAAATGAAATTTAAAATTCTCTAGAAGGAAACAATAGAAGAATAACTGGCAGAAGAACCGATAAGTGACCTGGAATATAAAATAGTGGAAATAACTACCACAGAGCACAATAAGGAAAAAGAATGAAAAGGACTGAAGACAGTCTCAGAGACCTCTGGGACAATATTAAATGCACCAACATTTGAATTATAGGGGTCCCAGAAGAAGAAGAGAAAAAGAAAGTGACTGAGAAAATATTTGAAGATATTATAGTTGAAAACTTCCCTAATATGGGAAAGGAAATAGTTAATCAAGTCCAGGAAGTGCAGAGAGTCCCATACAGGATAAATCCAAGGAGAAACATGCCAAGACACATATTAACCAAACTATCAAAAATTAAATACAAAGAAAAATATTAAAAGCAACAAGGGTAAAACAACAAACAACATACAAGGGAATCCCCATAAGGTTAACAGCTGATATTTCAGCAGAAACTCTACAAGTTAGATGGGAGTGGCAGGACATATTTAAACTAATGAAAGAGAAAAACCTACAACCAAGATTACTCAGCAAGGATCTCATTCAGCTTTGACTGCAAAATTAAAACCTTTACAGACAAGCAAAAGCTAAGAGAATTCAGCACCACCAAAGCAGCTTTACAACAAATGCTAAGGGAACTTCTCTAGGCAGGAAACACAAGAGAAGGAAAAGACCTACAATAATAAACCCAAAACAATTAAGAAAATGGTAATAGGAACATACATAACGATAATTACCTTAAATGTAAATGGATTAAATGCTCCTACCAAAAGACATAGATTGGCTGAATGGATACAAAAACAAGACCCGCGTATATGCTGTCTACAAGAGACTCACTTCAGACCTAGGGACACATACGGATTGAAAGTGAGGGGATGGAAAAAGATATTCCATTCAAATGGAAATCAAAAGAAAGCTGGAATAGCAATTCTCATATCAGACAAAATAGACTTTAAAACAAAGGCTATTACAAGAGACAAAGAAGGACACTACATAATGATCAAGGGATCAATCCAAGAAGGAGATATAACAATTGTAAATATTTATGCACCCAACTTAGGAGCAACCCAATACATAAAGCAAATACTAACAGCCATAAAAGGGGAAATCGACAGTAACACAATCATAGTAGGGGACTTTAACACCCCACTTTCACCAATGGGCAGATCATCCAAAATGAAAATAAATAAGGAAACACAAGCTTTAAATGATACATTAAACAAGATGGACTTAATTGATATTTACAGGGCATTCCATCCAAAAACAACAGAATGCACATTCTTCTCAAGTGCTCATGGAACATTCTCCAGGAAGGATCATATCTTGCTTCACAAGTCAAGCCTTGGTAAATTTAAGAAAATTGAAATCATATCAAGTATCTTTTCTGACCACAACACTATGAGACTAGATATCAATTACAGGAAAAAATCTGTACAAAATACAAACACATGGAGGCTAAACAGTACACTACTTAATAACCAAGAGATCACTGAAGAAATCAAAGAGGAAACCAAAAAATACCTAGAAACAAATGACAATGAACACATGACGACCCAAAACCTATGGGATGCAGCGAAAGCAGTTCTAAGAGGGAAGATTATAGCAAAACAATCCTACCTTAAGAAACAAGAAGCATCTCAAATAAACAACCTAACCTTACACCTAAAGCAATTAGAGAAAGAAGAACAAAAAAACCGCAAAGTTAGCAGAAGGAACGAAATCATAAAGATCAGATCAGAAATAAATAAAAAAGAAATGAAGGAAATGATAGCAAAGATCAATAAAACTAAAAGCTGGTTCCTTGAGAAGCTGAACAAAATTGATAATCCATTAGCCAGACTCATCAGGAAAAAAAGGGAGAAGACTCAAATCAATAGAACTAGAAATGAAAAAGGGGAAGTAACAACTGACACTGCAGAAATACAAAGGATCATGAGAGATTACTACAAGCAACTATATGCCAATAAAATGGACAACCTGGAAGAAATGGACAAATTCTTAGAAATGCACAACCTTCCGAGACTGAACCAGAAAGAAATAGAAAATATAAACAGTCCAATCACAAGCCCTGAAATTGAAACTGTGATTAAAAATCTTCCAACAAACAAAAGCCCAGGACCAGATGGCTTCACAGGTGAATTCTATCAAACATTTAGAGAAGAGCTGACACCTATCCTTCTCAAACTCTTCCAATATATAACAGAGTGAAAAACACTCCCAAACTCATTCTACAAGGCCACCATCATCCTGATACCAAAACCAGACAAAGATGTCACAAAGAAAGAAAACTACAGGCCAATATCACTGATGAACATAGATGCAAAAATCCTCAACAAAATACTAGCAAACAGAATCCAACAACACATTAAAAGGATCATACGCCATGATCAAGTGGGGTTTATCCCAGGAATGCAAGGATTCTTCAATATATGCAAATCAATCAATGTGATACACCATATTAACAAATTGAAGGAGAAAAAGCATATGATCATCCCAATAGATCCAGAGAAAAGTTTTGACAAAATTCAACATCCATTTATAATAAAAACCCTCCAGGAAGTAGGCATAGAGGAAGCTTTACTCAACATAATAAAGGCCATATATGACAAACCCACAGCCAATATCGTCCTCAATGGTGAAAAACTGAAATCATTTCCACTAAGATCAGGAAAAAGACAAGGTTGCCCACTCTCACCACTATTATTCAACATAGTTTTGGAAGTCTTAGCCACAACTATCAGTGAAGAAAAAGAAATAAAAGGAATCCAAATCGGAGAAGAAGAAGTAAAGCTGCCACTGTTTGCAGATGACATGATACTATACATAGAGAACCCTAAGGAGCTACCAGAAAACTACTAGAGCTAATCAATGAATTTGGTAAAGTAGCAGGATACAAAATTAATGCACAGAAGAAATCTCTTGCATTCCTATACACTAATGATGAAAAATTTGAAACTGAAATTAAGAAAACACTCCCATTTACCATTGCAACAAAAAGAATAAAATACCTAGGAATAAACCTACCTAAGGAGACAAAGACCTCTATGCAGAAATTATGAGACACTGATGAAAGAAATTAAAGATGATACAAATAGATGGAGAGATATACCATGTTCTTGGATTGGAAGTATCAACATTGTGAAAATGATTCTACTACCCAAAACAATCTACAGATTCAATGCAATCCCTATCAAACTACCACTGGCATTTTTCACAGAACTAGAACAAAAAATTTTACAATTTGTATGGAAACACAAAAGACCCCGAATAGCCAGAGCAATCTTGAGAAAGAAAAACAGAGCTGGAGAAATCAGGCTCCCAGACACCAGACTATACTACAAAGCTACAGTAATCAAGACAGTATGGTATTGGCACAAAAATAGAAATATAGATCAATGGAACAGGATACAAAGAACAGAGATAAACCCACGCACATATGGTCACCTTATCTTTGATAAAGGAGGCAAGAATATACAATGGAAAAAAGACAGCCTCGTCAATAAGTGGTGCTGGGAAAACTGGACAGCTACATGTAAAAGAATGAAATTAGAACACTTCCTAACACCATACACAACAATAGCTCAAAATGGATTAAAGACCTAAATGTAAGGCCAGACACTATCAAACTCTTAGAGGAAAACATAGGCAGGACACTCTATGACATAAATCACAGCAAGATCCTTTTGACCCACCCCCTAGAGAAATGGAAATAAAAATAAACAAATTGGACCTAATGAAACTTAAAATGTTTTGCACAGCAAAGGAAACCATAAACAAGATGAAAAGACAACCCTCAGAATGGGAGAAAATATTTGCAAATGAAGCAACTGACAGAGGATTAATCTCCAAAATTTACAAGCAGCTCATTCAGCTCAATATCAAACGAAAACACAAAACCCAATCTAAAAATGGTCAGAAGACATAAATAGACATTTCTACAAAGAAGATATACAGATTGCCAACAAACACATCAAAGAATGCTCAACATCATTAATCATTAGAGCAATGCAAATCAAAACTACAATGAGATATCATCTCACACTGGTGAAAATGGCCATCATCAAGCAATCTGCAAACATTAAATGCTGGAGAGGGTGTGGAGAAAAGGGAACCCTCAAACACTGTTGGTGGGAATGTAAATTGATACAGCCACCATGGAGAACAGTATGGAGGCTCATTAAAAAACTAAAAATAGAACTACCATACGACCCAGCAATCCCACTACTGGGCATATACCCTGAGAAAACCATAATTCAAAAAGAGTCATGTACCACAATGTTCATTGCAGCTCTATTTAAAATAACCAGGATATGGAAGCAACCTAAGTGTCCATCGACAGATGAATGGATAAAGAAGATATGGCACATATATATAATCAAATATTACTCTGCCATAAAAAGGAACAAAATTGTGTTATTTGTAGTGAGGTGAATGGACCTAGAGTCTGTCATACGGAGTGAAGTAAGTCAGAAAGAGAAAAATAAATACTGTATGCTAACACATATATATGGAATCCAAAAAAAAAAAAAATGGTCATGAAGAACCTAGGGGTAAGATGAGAATAAAGATGCAGACCTACTAGAGAATGGACTTGAGGACACGGGGAGGGGGAAGGGTAAGCTGGGACAAAGTGAGAGAGTAGTAGTGTATATATGGACATATATACACTACCAAAGGTAAAATAGATAGCTAGTGGGAAGCAGTCTCAGAACAGGGAGATCAGCTCGGTGCTTTGTGACCAGCTAGAAGGGTGGGAGGGAGGGAGACACAATAGGGAAGAGATATGGGGATATATGTATATGTATAACTGATTCTTTTCGTTATAAAGCAGAAACTAACACACCATTGTAAAGCAATTATACTCCAATAGAAACGTTAAAAAAATAAATAAATAAAATTGATAACCAAGAAGAACCTACTGTATAGCACAGGGAACTCTACTCAATACTCTGTAATAACCAAAATGGGAAAATAATTTGAAAAAGAATAGTACATGTATATGTATAACTGAATCACTTTGTTGTGCACCTAAAACTAACACAACATTGTTAATCAACTGTACTCCAATATAAAATAAAAAGTTAAAAGAAAGATATCATAAAGTGTCTTTCACATGACATCTACTAAATAAACATGACTTTTTTTCTGAGAAAGAAATTGAAGTGAAGTGTCAGACTTTATTTAGCTCCCACACACAAAAATATGTAATATCCTTGATGATGCCATAGCATTATTATCTTTGAAAAGAGTGATATTTTTATGCTAGAGGCTCCAAAATGTATGAAGTCATTGCTGTATATTGAGATATTGAAATGAGTCCTTGGTGCTTTTGTCTTGGTGTCTGTTGAAACAGTTTATTATCTGAGTTCTAATTGCATTTTTTCTGGGTAAATGAACTTTTGCAGATGACCTACATGCCTAGAAAAGTAATGATGGTATGAAGTCGGATTTCTTTCTTGCCCAGGTATATGCAGCCTCATAACACTATGCTTATACCCATGTAACAATCTTAATCTTGCTTGGAATCTGAAATTCAGTTGCTCAACAGTTAAAATTCACAGTACAAGTTCAGTCATTATGGATGATACTAGCTTGGAGCTAAGCCTCCTCCTTGTCTTTGTTTGCATGTCAGTGAGATTTCTCTGTGAGCGTAAACCCCATCAATATCCATCCAAGGAAACTCGCTTGAAGAATAATTGAGAGTGCATGCGGGCAATGATCAAACAAAGGTTTTTGTACTTTCAGAATAAATTTCAGGGAATGCAGAGTAAATATCCCATTTCAGCAACTAAATGCAAATGTTTATATAGTAGGGTAGACTACAAATATGGACTCGTTCATCAAATGTCAGTAACGGTGGTTATAATAGCTGCCGTTCCCCAGGAGAAGCAATATAGTATAGTTGTTATAAGCATAGGTAGCTCAGTGGTTTCTCGCACAATCCTACCTCTGCTATTTTTTTTGGGGGGGGGGCAAGTTTTCTTAACCTCTTTCTGACTCAGTTTACTTTCCTAATGAATGCAGATGATGAAAATCATGCATGATTGTAATGAGACTTAAATATGAAAATGGATTTAAATGTCTTAGCCACGGTAACAGCGTATATTGAGTTCTCAGTAAATATTAAGTTTAAATCTTATCCTGTAATGCATTGGAAAATGCAATTTTCTAGCAGATCTGAAATATATCATAGAGGTCAAGTAATATTCTGGATTCTTTGTATTGAACACCAAGTTTCACGTTATCCTGAGTCTTATTACAAGAGTCCTGAGTTTTACTTCATTCATATGTTATTGCCATGAATGGAAATTTCCCCCAGGCGCATTACGGTTGGGCAATACTTGAACATCCACAGCACAGAAAAGCAGGGGAGATACGCTTTTCCACAGATTCCATTCCATTTAACATTTTCATTAATTAACAAGAAACAATGGTACCATTTATCATTTTCATTAATTTACAAGAAAAATTATTCGGCATATTTTCTACTTGCTCTTTTTTTCTTCACCAATCTTACATATAGATAGTTGCTTGAAAAGGAAACAAAAAAATTAGTTCTTGTTAATTATTGTCAAATTATTCAAGATGTGCTCAATATTATTGATGACACCTTAATAGTATCTAAGTGAGATGTGCTTTTGACTTAAAAAATGGTGCCCAACAATTTATAATAATAATAATAATAATAATGAGAGAGAGAGAAGCAGATAGAGAGTGGAAGAAGAGGAGGAAGGGGAGGAAAAGAAGAAGAAGAAAATGAGGGAGAAGAGGTGGAGGAGGAGGGGAAGAAGAAGAACAATAAGAAAGAGGAAGAGAAAAGGAGGGGAAGAGAGATAAGAGAAGATAAATGCCCCAAGTCTGATATTTGGAAGTTAAAAGTAAGAATATGTTTAAACATCTTTTCCTCTCATCTGGAATTTGATTTGGTGAAAATCAAATCATCATCTTCTTCAGGAAGCTATTATGTTAAAAATGCTTATATAAGTAGAAAAGATTCAATTAAATTCCATTCTACAGATAATTAATGAAACTTATATGTATTCAATTTCCTGTGAGATATAAGGAAAAATTGTCTTTTTGTTTATTGTAAAATTAAAGTAAAGTAGCTTTTGAGTCACATTTAGGTTCAAATCCCAGCTCCAACATATGTGACTTTCCCTTGGGAAAGTAACTGTCTGTTTCTTCTTATACATAATGGAGGTAAAGTATTCTATTTTAAAGACTTGTTTTAAAGAAAAGTCAATGTATTTGAAGTACTGAGAAGGCCAAATACACACCAGATTTGTAATACATTTTAGTTTTCTGTCTGCCTGCCTTCAAGAAACTTGGATTTTCCTTGATGCGATACAGCATGAGCATCTGATACTTTTAATCCACTACCAGGTTGTATGTGGCTATGGAGCAAGATGAGCTACTCAGTAAGGCATGCAGAGAACTTAGGAAAAGGACCATGCTGGAGCCTCAAGGACCAGAAGGGACTGGGGTTGGTGGCTGAAAGGAAAAGAGGGGGAGTCTTTGCAGAAAGGGAGATTGGTGTTTAAGCAGGGTAATGAAATCAGAGGCAGCTAGGAAAGATGAAGAAGAGGCTAACATTTCTTAATCTCCTGTGGTTGAAGAGCATCATACACAGCTTCTTTGGCAGAATTGTTGGTTCAGATGATGACAAGAAGACAATGCTCCTCTGATGCAGTAAAATCACCAAATACGAACCTGAGGAAACGATGTCGTTGTTGATAGCTCCTGCAGGAGGCTTTCTTCCTGGGACCAGATCATGACATCTATAATTGGGGAATCTGGAAAAAGGGCAAAGGAAGCTATGTTAATTTTCCTTTTAAGACAATGAACAGTATTCATAACCATTTATTGAGTGTTTCTATTTTTCAGCCATGGTACTGAGCACCTCACAGAATTTACCATTAATTCTTACATTTTTAATTAATTGTTAATTAAAGAGAGAAAACTGAAGCTATAAGAGTTTAAGCAACTTGATCAAGGATCCACAGTTTTAAGTGGAGTGACCAAGTCTTGAATCATGACTCTTTTTTCCCCCACAAGTACTAAAATTTTATTTTTTAAGTATGATAATACAGTAATATTGACTTTTTTCATTTTTATAAAATTAATTGACTATACATTTTAAAAGATGTACAGATTTGTGTGACTACCACTATAATCAAGATTCAGAACAATTCCATCACCCTCAAAAATTCACTTGACCTGCATCCTTATAGTAATCCACTAGTCCTACTCCTAACCTCGGGTACAAAATCATACAGTAAATAACTGTTTGATACTGGTTTCTTTTACTACATACAGTGCCTTTGCAACGGATACAAATTGTTGTGTGTATCAATAGTTTGTCTTTTTTTGTTACTGAATTGTATTCCAAAGTATGGATATACCACTGTTTTTTGTTTTTTTGTCTTTTTTAATCCAGTCACTCACTGAGCAGCATGAATTTAGATTTATTTGATATTTTCTATTACAAATCTAAGGGGACTTTTCTATAAGCCCTTAGGAAAATTTTATATCTCATTAATAATTCAGAATGTTGATTTTTCTTAATCTTACTTCCTTTGATAGCACTCTATCTCTTCTTTCTCGTCTTATGTACATAAGTCAGTAATAGTGTAGTGGTTGGAAGTATATATTCTCTAGCCAGAATTCTCAGGTTTAAATATTTGCTCTGCAATTTACTTGCTATGCAACACTGGTAAGTTACTTAATCTTTATGGGCCTCAGTTTCTCTATCTGTAAATTAGGAATAATAATGCCTACATCATCAGTGTCTTGTTAAGATTAAAAGAAATGATACACACAAACTTCTTTGAAAACTGCCTGCCACAAAGTTATTACTGTAAAATGTCAGCTGTCTCCAGACAGCTATACTTGGGTGTAGTGAAAATATTACACCGACAAATTTTAAAAGTTTTCTATATGTGTATGCATATAGGGAATTAATAGGTTTAAGTTGAATTTCCAATGTTAAGTACTGACCATGAGGCTAAAAAAATTAGACATGATACCATATATCAAGCTTTTAGGATAGATAGAGTAAATGAAAATTCATCAACACCACCTATGTCTTTTGGAGAACAGCTCTGAAAACTGACAGTGAGAAATGGATCAGATTTTATGATGGACTTATGTTTCTAAATTCAATTACATTTCAAGCAGCAAAATAAATGTGCTGTTCTTTGCTGCAGGTTGACAAAATGGCATTGACTCTACTTCCATTTCTTATGTTATCCCCATTCCTTAATTTCTTAAAAGAGAATAGCAAAGAGAGAAGATTGTAAAAGCAAAGACCTCCTTTTTCTTTGTTCTTTGTTGTAAAAAAAATTTTTTTGGCATCGATCTTTTAAAAGTGTTTATATTTCCTTTCTTCCTAATTCAGAAGGCAAAAGGTGGGCTTGTGTTTTGTATACAAAGAATATTCACTTTTTGTATTTAACTAAAGCTTATATAAATCTATTTGGATCACTAATATATTGTAATTACATTGAAAATCTGTTAAAATGTGGATTTTCCTTGAAAGTTCA
The DNA here is from genome assembly GCF_949987535.1 of Balaenoptera acutorostrata. Taxonomy (NCBI): domain Eukaryota; kingdom Metazoa; phylum Chordata; class Mammalia; order Artiodactyla; family Balaenopteridae; genus Balaenoptera; species Balaenoptera acutorostrata. The sequence goes on along the minus strand of NC_080068.1, from coordinate 97,619,570 downwards.
AGTGCCTCTGGTTTACAAATAAAGCCAAAACATTTAACCTGAACACTTTTGGACTAGGACAGAACATGACAAATTTACTTTCCTCCTGAAAACAAACAAAACCAAAACTATCTTTCATCATATCCATAAAGAAAGAAAATAAATACAGACAAAAAATAGAGTGACACATGCTTACAACACAAAAATCATAATCCATGCTGGCTCTTCCCCATAAAGGGAAATGTATATATGTTCTCTTCTCCTTTACCCATTAATTACTAAAAACAATTTACACAGCACTTTTCATATACTTTCACAAATTCCTCATTTCTGAAAAAATCTCCATTTATCTGTCCCTGACTATAGAACACTTGACATTGTCTTTATGCCTAACTTCATAAACTATAACCATGTTTTCCAAATAATATGACTCTTTGACATTTGACTTTGTCGTTTGTCTTCTTTGGAGTTTTCTTTGATGTGCACATTTTCTTTTTCTGCCATCCATTCTGAAACTACTCTTAAGAAGGCCAGATTTATCTTATAAATGGATTCTAATCACAGTCTTTCAGTAATCTTCCTGTTTTTTTTTTTTTTAAAGTTTTACTTGATTTTTTTATTTATTTATTTATTTTATTTTTGGCTGTGTTGGGTCTTCGGTTCGTGCGAGGGCTTTCTCCAGTTGCGGCAAGCGGGGGCCATTCTTCATCGCGGTGCGGGGACCGCTCTTCATCGCGGTGCGCGGGCCTCTCTCCATCGCGGCCCCTCCCGTCGCGGGGCACAGGCTCCAGACGCGCAGGCTCAGCAATTGTGGCTCACGGGCCCAGCTGCTCCGCGGCATGTGGGATCCTCCCAGACCAGGGCTCGAACCCGTGTCCCCTGCATTAGCAGGCAGATTCTCAACCACTGCGCCACCAGGGAAGCCCCAATCTTCCTGTTTTTGATGTTTCCTGTTTGCCTATCCTACTTACAGTCCCAAATACATTCCTAAATCTCTCCTTTCTCACCTCTCTGTTCAAAAGCTTATTCCTTCCCCATGCTTCCTCAAACTATAGTCATCCAACAATTCATTTGATAGCAATTCTCACCCACCTCTCTATTGATTGGGTCAAACATTGTGTAGTCATACTTAATTCTTGTTTTTTCTCAAGTTCACTTGCACATGAATCACTGAGATGATCCATTATGCTCTACGTCAATTGTATTGAGACTCCAAACTATTCTCTCTCCTCTACTGCTACTTCCCTATGGATTAAGCAATAGCTTATACTTTATTTATCTATAGCTGCATAGATTGCTCCAAATTACTTCAAAACTTTTTTTGTGATTTAAAGCAATATTTTACTTTTCTCCATTGTTCTCTGGGTTGAGTGGGCTCAGCAGAGTGATTCTCACTTGAGGTCTTTCATGCATTCACAGCCTGATAACACATGAAGACTGGATGTCCAAGACGGTTTACTCACTTGCCAGGCCGTTGATCCTGGCTATTGACTAGAGCTCATCTTGGTCTGTCAACTGGATGATCTACATATGGATTTCCCATGTAGTTTGTGTTTCTCACAGCATGGAGACTAAGTTCTAAGCTGGAGCTTCTCGACAGTGAGATTTAAGAAAATTATTTCAAAGCTGTGGGACTTATGAAGACCTTCTATTACTCCCATATCATTTAATTACTCAGACAAGTCATTAAGTCTGCCCCAGATTCAAGAGAAGGGAGAGGAATGAGCCCCCAGCTCTTAAAGTTGAGAAGCAGCAAGTGCATAAATCAGGGAGGGAAGGAATTAATCTAGATCACCTTGGGGACTCCCGATTGTAGCTTCTTACTTGTCTTTGTTTCCATCTTTGCCCCCCTTCACTGAATGCTTGCTGAATCAAGAATAGTTCTAAATGTTTGTCAGAACATATTAATCCTCTGCTCAAAACCCTGTAATGGTTCCCAATATAAGTCAGAGTAAAAGCCAAAGTCCTTACAATGGCCAACAAAACCCTACACATTGGCTCTCTGTTACCTCTTTAAACTTAGATTCTACAACCATTCTATTGCTACTTTTCTTTAGTCACACTGGCTTCCTTATAGTTTTTCTTAAACACTCGAGGCATTTTCCTGACTTAGGGCATTTGCACTGGCTATTCCCACTGCCTAAAATATTTTTCACTCACATACCTACATGGTTACATCCCTCATGTGTTTCCAATCTTTGTTTAAACCTCAGTTTCTCAGTGAGGTCTAAATGAATATCTAATTTAGAATTACAACTCCACCCCAGTTTAGGGCTTCTCAGTAAGGTAAGTGTCCTCATTAATTTCTGTTTTGATAGGGATCTTGATTTGTTAAACAGTTTGGTGCACTCTTACTTCTATACAATCTGTAGGAAATGAGTTTTAGAGAACATTTTTCTTATTTGGAAGTATATATACCTGGTATGTATCCTCAAGTATCTATACATGTCTAAGACGTGCTGCATCAGCATTACCACACTTGAAGAGGCTTGGGTCTTCTAGAACAAGTACTTTACTCAAGTACTTTCTTTTCTACCTTAGTCAAGTACTTTCTTTTCTCCATTCATTTTCTCTTTCTTTTCCTGGTATAAGAAATGTCTTTGACCATTTTCAGCAATTTACCCATTTTCAAATATCAGCATCTAACCCTGCTTTACCTCTTCCATATATATCCATGCTCCAAACTCTTATTGTAAACATAGTTAGTTTCAGGAGAATATCTTTTAATTCAATGGTTTTCAAAGCATGATCCCTGGTGGTTTCTGAAGGTCTTTTGGATCAAAACACTTCAAAATAAAGCTAAAATCTTATTTGTCTGTTTCACCCTCTTGCTCTGCAATAAGGCAGCATTAAACCCATACCTATTGATGAATTAGGTTCTGCAATACAGCTCAGAATATCATATCCTGTGGCTTTAAATGGGGTAGAAAAAAGAGAAAAAAAAAATCCATGTTTTCCAAGTAGAATGAGCAGAAGAAGAAAAAGTGTAATTGTAGTACTGGGTTAAAAAAGTGTAATTTCAAAGTCAGATAAAAATGTAAATTGATACAGCCACTATGGGGAACAGTATGGAGGTTCCTTAAAAAACTAAAAATAGAACTGCCATAAGACCCAGCAATCCCACTACTGGGCATATAGCCTGAGAAAACCATAATTCAAAAAGAATCATGTACCACAATGTTCATTGCAGCTCTATTTACAATAACCAGGACATGAAAGCAACCTAAGTGTCCATCAACAGATGAATGGATAAAGAAGATGTGGCACATATATACAATGGAATATTACTCAGCCATAAAAAGAAATGAAATTGAGTTATTTTTAGTGAGGTGGATAGACCTAGACACTATCATACAGAGTGAAGTAAGTCAGAAAGAGAAAAACAAATACCGTATGCTAACACATATATATGGAATCTAAAAAAAAAAAAATGGTCATGAAGAACCTAAGGGCAAGACAGGAATAAAGACACAGACCTACTAGAGAATGGACTTGAGGATACAGGGAGGGGGAAGGGTAAGCTGGGACAAAGCGAGAGAGTGGCATGGACATATATACACTACCAAACGTAAAATAGATAGCTAGTGGGAAGCAGCCGTATAGCACAGGGAGATCAGCTCGGTGCTTTGTGACCAGCTAGAAGGGTGGGAGGGAGGGAGACACAAGAGGGAAGAGATATGGGGACATATGTATATGTATAACTGATTCACTTTGTTATAAAGCAGAAACTAACACACCATTGTAAAGCAATTATACTCCAATAAAGATGTTTAAAAAAAAAAAAGTCAGATAAAAAAAGATCTAGTGTAAAACTTTGAGAAATAGATTACCAAAATGTTTGTTTCAGTCAGAGGAGTTCCTGTCCTAATTATTAACACCTAATCGTGATACTTCAGTCTTTGACTATGTTTCCTGATTGCCCCATTGTCAATGATACATGGGGCGTTAGACCGAGAACAAAGTTAAGACAAGGTGTCAACTACCACATCTGGAATGGATTGAACCCTCCTTCTAGCCCTATTGTTAACACCCTCTTTACACCTTTCTTTTGATACTGCCTAGGCCAGGAAGTGGTAAATTGGTGGACAGGTAAGACTGTACAGCTGTAAGTACTTGTCTACTGTATTTATAACTTTCTTGATGGGAATAATTATTCTATACTACGGATAGAATTGATTTCTGCTTCTGTGGACAGTTTCATCTACTTAATTGTCAGCCCACTCTCCTTTGTCACATGTATCCCCAAATAATTCAATGGGACAACTGAATCAAATAAAATACATTGATTGAGTCCCTGTTTTATAGATAAAATGAGAGATCTTATATCAAAAAACATATTGAGAGATTAAACAAACACAGGGCCTAGATTTTGAACAGCTTTCCAGAAAGATAATGGGATTATACTGAGTCACATTTTCTTTTAAAGTTCTCCTTATACATCACCTGTTCATACTTGCAAGGCAGCTTGAGTGGTGTAAGAGGGAGACTATAATCTAAAAAGAAAAAAAACTCTACTCACACCAAGGATGTACCTAAGATTCCAGCTGTCCTGGTCCAGAGCTGTAAAAAATGTAACATTAAGGGACCTTGGAGACAGCCTGGTTTCTAGGGGTACTGAGAGCCAGCAGATATAAGTTGTCCAAGTCATGACACTTACCAGGCAAAAGTGCCCCTTCATTTCTGTAGGTGCCATTATCTTCGAGTGTAAAGTAAGAAGGATTCTAAGCTCCTATGCAGATCTGAAAATCCTATAACTTTAAGTAAATATGTACTTTTAAGCCCATGGATATGGTGGAAATGCCAGCTGCAGGCACTTGTCCTGTGCAGCACATCAGTCTGTGATGATGGGTCTGTTTTGAGCTAAGCTGTCACTCTGACTTCTGTCTCCCAGTCCCTGTCCCTGCAGCCACTCAAAGGACAGACCCACTCAGCTGTGCAACATAAACCAAAGAGAAGTGACAGGCATGCAGAGGTCTCAGCCACCAACACGTGTCTTGCAGGGCGTTGCCATAAGCATTCAATCCTTGGAGCCACAAGAGCAATAAACTAAGTCAAAAGAGGCAAATGCATCTACTTAAAAATATGGCTGGCTGACACCTTATAGTGTATCTTGAAAGAAAAAGAGAAATTCAGTGATCTAAAATGATGGCAAAATGGAGACCTAAAAGATCATATAGTCTTTGGATACTTTTGGTTTCACTGTAGGACACTAGTATTTCCAAATAAGAGGAATATAATTGGTATTTACTTCCTTTGTCATTCAGCGGATTCATATTAATCAAATAAATTCTTCAGAACGCATTTTGATATAACCTGACTCCATAGAAACTTTATTGCAACTTAACCTTCCTTTAAATGTTTGCATGCAATATGTAACTGATATTTTTAGTCAAAATCACATTCATTTGTGTATCCTAAATCCCCTACAGCCCTCATTAAAAATGAAAAGTCTTCTGTCTAATAACTCCTGAGGTCATTGAATTTCGCAAACTCACCCTTACCCCTTCCTGAATTTTGTTTTACTACTTGGTCAACAGGAACTGTTTACTACGTTTGGAGATTTTAGGTCTTATTTGTCCAGTGTGAAAGTTGGCACTGAATCCTAAGCTAGATTTGCCACATGGGCTTTATGGGAAGATTCTAGGTGAAATGAAATATTTTGCAAAGATAATAATACTCTCATAGTCTCCATGTAGTAAATTGTCAAGTGTAGTGACAGTCGTTAATAGCATTTGCTCCTTTTATTTTTTTAGCAGTGAGCAATAAATTTTTTCTCCTACTCCAAACACACACATGTAAGTTGACCATTATTTTCTGATGAGAGGGATTTGTTTTGCTTAGACACATAAAGCCTTTTAAAAATAAATATATATATATATACACACACACAAGGCATATGAAAAGGCATATCTCTATGTGATGGTATAAATTGGCTGACTGCTTTAATCGTCTGTATTTTCCAATTTTCTCTTATTATACATTAATTACAAAGTTTCTCTAGAGAAGATTCTTCAAATGTTGTACACATTTATACATACCTATTGCTGAAAATTTCTCCAAATAGCAATGGACGATGCTAGGATATTTTTGATTGTTGGCATAGATCTTCACAAGAGGCTGAGAGTGGATGGAAGCATTTGGGATTCAGAGGTAAAAGAATTGGCATCTAAAAGCAGCACAGAGGATGTTTTCTTAGATGCCCATGATTAGGAACATTTTCTCCCTTCCTTTACCTTCCAAATCATAGCAGGTTAATGACATTGCCTCTATAGGGAAGCATGTGCCTGCTATCTCAACAGTTGGAAGAATTAACTTGACTTCCAAGGGGAGCTGCACAGTAGTACCAAGCAATAAAGAGCCTGGAGCCCAGGACTGAGAAACAATTAGACATCACTTTATTAATGCTTAATGATGCAGAGCAGGCATACAGCAGAGCTGATTTGTGTTCTGTCTTGGCCAATGATTCTCACATAATGCCAGTGTGCTATTATAAATGTCTCTGCTCTGTTGGCTATGGATCAAAGAAGCCAGGAGATGAAATTATCTGGGGAACTTAGTATGACATATTGGAGAAAAACCAGAAAATGAGCAGTGTGGATCCCACTGTCGATCTCCGTGCAGGTTGGGGAAATGTTATATACTTTTTATATTTGGTTCCTAAGCCTACTTCTTAATAGGCATGGTTAAATCCCACTGAGAATTTCTGTTCCTAATAACGCATTAAGCATCTCAGTTGGAAGTTTCCATAAAACATTTTCCCCTCCTTTTTTCCCTATCATACTGCAGTGAAAAAGGATTAAGAATATACTGCACAGGTGCAAGTTGCAGCTGTTGAGGGTAAACTCTGTTCTACTATATTAATTCATATCCCACCAGGGGAATTGGAGAATAGTTTAGTTCCCATAAAAAGAAAAAAAAAGTTGTCTTCATCAAGGAAGAAAGAAATTTCTTATCCAGAGTATAACACTGTTTCTGGCCAGAGGGGTCTTTATAAATAAATACAATTTCCTAACCCAGTCAAACAATCATAGAAATAAAAACTCCTTGGTTTTGGTTAAAAATTATTTATTTAAAGTTATATATGTGTGTGTGTGTGTGTGTGTGTGTGTGTGTGTGTATGGGTGTATGTGTACACATATACAGTATGCTGTACATATATGGTATACTGACACATACACACAAAACCTCAAGAAGCTACATTTTAATAAAATGTTCAGTGATCAAGGCCAAATAAGCAGAATCACATAATCAGAGCCTTTTATTGTGCTTAACTCCTGGGACAAAAAAAAAATCAATGACAAAATATACGTTTATATTACATCTTCATTTCAAAAGTGGATCATATATCAAGGCATCCTTGCCATAAAAATATGGTTCCATCTTCTTTATTTCCTGTAGTCTTATGTATCACTGTGTATGTTTATTGCTTGTGTTCACAGCCATGACCTCCAGTGTATAAGCTTTGAACTATTAAATGAAGGTTCACATATGCTCAGTCTGGTAGGAAAGAAAGAAAGAGAAAGAGGGAGGGAGGAGAGAGAGGAAGGAAGAAAGGAAGGAAATAAGGGAGAAAGGAAGGAAGGAAAGGAAAGGAAATAAAGGGAAAAAGAGAAGAGGAAGAGGAGGAGGGAGGGGGAGGGGAAACGGAAATGGAGAGGTCTTGCAGCACATTCTCCCTCCCAGACTCGCTGGCTCCAGGGTGATTTTTAACTTGTAGAAGCCTCAGTTACTTCAGAATGGATAATAGTTCCTGACCTGCTTGTCTTCCAGAATAGTCATAAGAATCCGACAAAATCATGATCAAAGATCTACTGTAATCTATAAAGATGTATGTAATCATATTATGCTCGTTGTAACCCATATCACCTTGTGCTGTGATATTTTCATAAAGTCTTCTTGGCTTTCCTATCATGTTTCAGAAGAATCCATTGCCTCTCCAAGATTTGTGTAACTTTTACATTTTTATGGTCACTTTCAGATCTGTTTTCCTCACAACTATACTAAGCTCTCTAACCTACGGGAGCCATTTTATCTTGTGGCCATTCTCTTCTCTCACCTGACTCAGATTTTAGTTGAAATCCCTTGAGTTCATGAAACAGCAGTCACACAGGGCAGGTTTGCCACAGAAGTTGACGTTCAGTGTCTGTACATCCTTTGACCTTCTCTGTTAGGGACAGTTCTCACACTACTTATTTCTTTGTCCATCTCCACTAAGTCATCTTCCATTCCCCCTCTCTTTCCCTTTTCTCTTTTCTCATTTTTCAACCACTCCCAACTTCATGTTTATTTTTATAGAGTCGTATACTTGCCACTAATTTCTTATCTCATCTAAATAAGGACATGTGAGAAGATGAAGGGCATCTCAATTTTAACACCCAACATAGCAAATAGAAAAAAGACCATGCGTTCTAGAAAGAAAGGGTGACAGTCCATTTTGGATAGGAAAACTGATTTAAAGAACTGTTTTATATAATGTTTTATTTTATTTTCATATTTTATATTCCCAAGTCTAAAAATCACGAGTATATGGTGCATACATCCTCATTTCCTCTCTACTAAACCCATGGCAGACATTCCTAAACAAATATGACCTTCTGTCTAGAATTCAGAAATGACATTAGAATCCTTGTGAATAGAGAGCTTCTGACCAACTCTGGTATTCTATAGATTGTACCTCTTTTCCATCCATACCTTAAAACATCTGTACCAAGGCAGGAATGAGAAGCACTGCATTAATTCTTTCAATAAGTATACACTTACATGTTGGGTACTTTGCTAATTGCTCAGAATACACAGGTAATGTTTTCACAAAGATGATAGTCTAGTGGAGGAAACACCAATGCCAATAAATAAGTGGCAGGAAATTTAACAGATGATATGATTGAAGTATGGTTGAGGCCTTGTAAATACACACGAGAAGGGGTGATCAGTGTACAACTGAGATTAGAAAAAAACTCACAGTGGAAGAAGTACTTTATATCTGCCTTGAGAGTAAATGGAAGTTTAAAAGATGAATAAGTTAAGAGACCAGGAAAGGCATTCTAGGAAAGAGAAATAACATGAAAAGTGTACACACGCACACACATACACAAACACACACACATATATGTATATTACCTCTCCATATATAAACAAATGCGATGGTAGTGATTTTAAAAATAGGTATTTTACAAATAAAACTCGAACAGTATTTTTGCTATTCAATATTTTAATTAAATTATATGGTAGGTATGCTTACACCATATTCTTCTCAATGATAGTGATTTTTCTATATTGTTTACCAATGCATCTTTAACGTCAAAAAGAGTAATTGGCACAGAGAGGGTGCTTAATAAATATCTGATTAATTTAATTGAGAGATATATGACGAAATGTCCTCTTTCTTTGTAGGCTCTATTTACCTAGTTCTTATACCACTCCAATGGGAAACTATTTTGGGTTCTATGTATATCCTCACAGAACTTTTAGGCAGCCAAATGCAAAGTATCTGTATCTTTTTTATCCGTTTGATTTTTTGCCAGCTTTATTAAGGTATAATTGGCATATAGTAAATGACAAGTGTTGTTTAACATGCATAATTTCATAACTTATAAACACACCTACGAAACCATCTTCAAATCAAGGGAGAGAAAATATTTATCACCTTCAAAAGCTTCCTTGCAGCCCTTTGTTGTTTCTCTTTCCCCCAATCCCTGCCACCCCTACCTCTATCCCCAGGCAACCACTAATCTGCTTTCACTATAGACTAGTTTGTATTTTCCAGAGTTTTATATAAATGAACATACAACATATATTCTTTTTTGGTCTGGCTTCTTCCATTCAGCATAATTATTTGAGCTTCATCCATGGTGGTACATGTTCCTTTCTTTTTACTGCTGAGTAGTATTCTGCAGTACTGGAGACCCATTTGTGGGTTTTAAGCAATTGGATGAAATTGTCATTTTACATGCATTAAATTCAAAATGAGCTAAATCTAATCCTATTGCTAGGCTAGTTTTCTACTACTCTCTGCTCTTCTTTGTAGGAATACTATATTATTTTTTTCCCATGAACTGACTATTCTGGTTAAAGGCCTTTAATCTTTCCATATACTAATCACTAGCTTAGAAAAACATCCCCTTGACTGTTCATGTAGTGAATGCCTATTTATCATTAGGAGCTCTGCATTTGAAGATCTCTAAAATACACTCTATCTGATGGGAGTGTTCAATTTCTGTTCTTCTTTGTTATTTCAGAAACTTGTGAAGATGCTGGAATTACCCAAGTTATCCAGTTCTGTGGGTATGCCACTTAGGAATTTCTGTGCATTTCTTCCTTACAGAGCTGCAGCAATGCTAAGGTTTTATAGTGCTCCAGAGATTTTGGCAAGAAAGAGAACTACTGAATTTTCTTAATTTTAAGATATATTTTAAATATATATTTTAAAATATTTCTTTCAGTATTTCATATTTACACTTATGGAGTAGTATTTCTTTCCTGTGACAAAATATTTTAAAAAGCTATCACTAAATTTATATTTGTCATAAAATGGGTTGCATTTGAGAATTAGAGAACTTCACTACATCAGGATCGAGTACTGCTTATAAGAACATTCCTCTTAACCTTAGGACTTCATATGTAGTGCCTTGAATGGTCTTCTATAGCAGATATGATTCAAAACTGTGCACTTAGTATTTGCAAAGACTCTGCTGTTTTAAATATTTTTGAGTGTAAACCCCACGTAATAATTTTATGAGCGTGGATTTTGTAGACAGACAGACTTAGGTTCTAATTTCCAGCTCCAAGATTTACCAGTCATGTGTCACCACATATCTGACATGTATGTATATATGCAAGTATGTACATGTGTATGTATGTACAATATGTATGTGTGTGTCCAAGGGTTAGCTCAGTACCTGCTATATATTAAGTACTCCATACTTGATAACTATTATTAAGTGTGTCCAGGTTTTGGCCTCGCATCCTCCTTCTGTCAAGCATACTTATGTAGGTAAGCAGAGGGTTTAGACCAATTGACACTCTGGAGAGCTTCCCCAGTGCTGTGTCTTTCTGCTCCTCTCCTAGCTCTGACTCTACCTATTCTCTTGGACCATTCAGCACCACGGAGAACTCAGACAAATATATCTAATGCATGCAATGACAGCAGTCTACACAGAAACCACCAGGAGACAAAGCTGGAAATGTCTTCCTTCCCCCTGGCATCTTTTCCCTTCCTTCTCCCCAAGCCAAAACACCAGCTGTACAAAGTATAGACAGAATTACATACTGAAAGTTTGGGCTATGGTATTCAAAAAACCTGAAACCAAAACAAAAAACAGTGAGGGATTTTGTGTACAGTGGAGATGGAATTCAGGAAACCTTCCAGCTTAGGCATAGATTCTTCCACTATGATTTTTTGTTCACTGGCCCTCGAATGGACTGGTTCCATTATTACAGATGTCATGACAAGAGATTTGTAGTGCAAATCCAGTCTGAAAAATAAAGAGCTTGAACAAAAATTGAATTACTGATAACTATTCTTTTTAAGATTGGAAGAGCTGACGTAAAAATCTGAAATTCTAGTCTATGTTTAGATATCAGGAGACCTGGCACTCATGAGCTTTATTGTTGCTTGACAACAATCACCTATAGCTTAGTAGGGACTGCTGTGTTTTAATTTGCTACATTCCTCATCAGTGCCTATGGTTCTATATCAGGTATGTTTCATTTGTTTACATCATCATTTATCTGCTTGCTCCTCTCAATAGAAGGCCACAGTGAATAGTCCAGACTAAAACCTGTTTTTGGAAAGGAAATGTTTCTTAATTAGTAAGGTAACTCAGCTTTCTTCAGATTCAGTGCTCCCATTATCCATTCTTTTTTTGCATTTTTATTTAATATTGGAGTATGGTTGAGTAACAGTGTGTTACATTGTTACAGTGTACAGTAAAGTGATTCAGTTATACATATACATGTACCTATTCTTTTTCAAATTCTTTTCCCATTTAGATTATAACAATGTTGAGCAGAGTTCCTGCTATATTATCCATTCTTAAGAGCAGTATTTCCCAAGGGGCAGCACATAACTGCATCAAAAGTACCTGGAGTGCTTATTAAAATGCTATTTCCTTGGCCCCCAACTGGGCCTACTAAATCAAAATAACTGAGATTAAGGCCCAGGAATATGAATGTTTAATAAATTCCTAAGATAATCGTACATAAATTTAAAGACTGCTGTCATCCCCAAAACTTTAGAAAATTGATTCTTCTGGGCTGACATTAGGCATGAGTAGTCTGTTATGTTGGAAAGACTCTGGAATTAACATATTTCTGGGCTCTCTGGTGTAAGAGCATTTCAAGGTCTTTTAGATAAATTATTATAAATCATTTCATTTGCATCATGATTACCATTATCAATTTCACCATCATCTTTATCATAACATGTACTCTGAGTTGGCACACTCAGTACTTTAGAAGAATTCTCTATACAACCTGAGCACCAAGGACATAGGTGAGAACAACCCCAGGATCAAATGACAACCAGAGTATATATTTTAGTTTAGAAATATTTTAGTACAGCGGTTCTCAACCGGGGGCAATGTTGCCCCTCAGAAAACATTTGGCAATGTCTGGAGATATTTTTGATTGTCTTATATTATGTAAGTGATGTTAGTGGCATTTGGCGGGTAGAGAGGCCAGGGATACTGTTGAATATCCTACAGGGATGCTGTTAAACATCCTAACACACAGAGGAAAGCTTCCCAAAGCAAAGAATTATCAAGCCTTGAAATGTCAAAATTGTTGCGCTTGAGACATCCTGCTTTAGAATTTTCTCTCAGATTGAAATGCACTAAATAAATGCCAAGAGTATCTACTTTGGATCATAGTTCCACTTCTAAGTGACGGCAGCAGAAATTTATCCTGGTTCCTGGGGCACAGGAGCACGGGAACTTAAGGGGGGTTTAGGATTGGAAAATACCTACAGTGGTACTTAATTACATATAGTGTATAATCCAAACTGTTTGGCCTTGTGGTTCAAAATCATTAGCACACATCAGAACTGCCTGGAGGATCATTAAAAGCCAGATTTCTGAGCCTCATCCCCAGAGGTTCCAATTGAGTAGGTCTGCAGTGTTGCCAATAATTTGCATGTCTTACATGCTCCCTGGAAGTGCTGATGCTTCTGGGCCAGGGACCGCCCTTTGAGTACCACTGTGTGTCACTCTCTGTCTGTCTGGTCCCAGTCTGTCTTTGGAACCTTATTAATTGTCACCAGTCAAGCATTTGCAGCAAAATGAGGTGGAAATCCTCTTTGATGCCTCTTACATACGCCGTTTATTTCTTTATTTATTTGCTCATTTTTACATAGGTACTTTAATTCTGTTTTTATTTTTCTCAGAATGGCCTTTATTGTCATGTTTCACAGCATCTCCTTTTAAGAAAATAGTGCCAGGAAAAAAACAAAACAGAAATCAATAAGCAGCTAACAAAACAATCCTTTTCCTTGCCCTTTAACAGACTTAGTAATTATTGATATAATAACTGACAGTATTTTTCTCTTCATTTGGTTAGAGGCAAATTTACATCCAACCTCCTACACAAAAATTAACTGGATACTGTGAATTCCAATTTGCTAATTTATGCCTTTCTTACTTCCTTTTTCTTTTTCACTCATTATTTTTTCCCTAACTCCTGTTTTCTGCTCCTTGCTATTTTTAAATTTTGTTTTATAACATGTTTATAAGAATTTTATATCTTTTGAAAAACAAGGCAAGGTATAAATTATGAATAATACAGCCTTCAGGGTGTCTTAAAATGCTACCACACGCAAGAATTTCCCTGCTTTCACGATCTTAAAATAATATTGTAATGATGCTCTCTTCTGAATGCTCATAGAATGTTATTTATGCCCCTTGTATGTCATGTTTTTTTAATGTTTTAATGTGTTATATTATTTAGTATTTGATAACTTAGTAGAAAATATGTAACATAAACATAAGTCAAGATATAGCAATAGGACAGAAGCCCCTGAACTCACCTTCTAACTTAGGTAGTCTAGTGGGACAAACACTTCTGGGATCAACCTTGACATGTGACCTTGTCCTGTAAGCAGGTGCTTCTCTAGGACTGATTTTAACTTTATAGCTGAATAGAATTGCCAGATTACAGTGTATGTGTATGATCAATTTTGTGATATACTCTGGATTGTTTTCCAAAATGGTTGTGCCACTTTCCACATCTCACAGCACCAGATGAGAGTTATTCTTTCTTTAAGGCTTTAGCAATGCATTGGTAGGGTCATATTTCTTAAATTTTGCCAATTCATTCAGGAGTAAAATATCAGTAGTATTTCATTATGGTCTTGAGTTGTCTTTCTGTGATTGAAATTGGAAATTAATTTATCTTTGTTTTATTTTTATTTTTTGCCTATCTTATTTCTTTTTTTTAAAGAGATTATAAAACAGTTTATTATTGTTTTGTAATAACTTAAGTACAACAAATACAACATTTGTTTCACAAGACATTAAATGATGTCACCAACACACTCTCTTTTGCTCTGGTCCAGGCTGCTGGTTTCAGAGAAAATAAGCAAAACTTATTGCACAATCATTTTATTGCAGGGGAATGATTTTAAAAATGGCAGAATTAGAAGGGCAAGGCATTCCTTTAAGCCCTGGTTTCCCAATCTCAGTTGGCCAGCTCCTACATTCTCTTAAGATTATAAACACCAGATACAACTCTAATTGTCATGGACCTAAGATGAAAATAATTTTATTTCCAAGGCCAATTTATGTTAAAATTATCTTCTAATTAAGAAGGATCTGCCAAGCCCATTTCTCCTTTCTTAACCCTGTTTTGTAAGAGATCTTGGGCCTCACAACCATGTTTCTACTACAGGAACCTGTTTAACCTGTTTCTAAATCTGATTGTATCTGAATGACCCAAGATCTATAATCAGACTATCTCTTCCTGATATTTGGGAGTGGGCTTGAGGGACACTGAAGAGTCTGGACTGGTTGCACGAACAGAGAACACAGCAGCTCAAGAGAGACAGGGCAGCAAAGTAAGACATGCATTCAGAAGGAGGGTAAACCATTCTGCAAAGACAGGGGGAAGATTAAAGTAGACACACAGAGAGAAGCTGAGAGGAAGACAGGGATCAGTTGCCTGGGTTCATAATGGTTTTCCTTGGGTTGAAAATAATCACTCTTAGTAATGATACTTTTTGAGAATTTACTATATGCTGGCAACAGTTCCAACCATTTTACACATGATATACTGACTCTTTCAACCCTTACAGCAGTAAGATGACTAAATATTCTTAGCAACCCTAAAAATGGAAGGAGAGTTTATCTACCTATGGTCTCAGAGCTTGCAATGAGAAGAGCAACAATCTGAACTCAGATTGAATGACTCCGGAGCCTAAGTTTGCTCTCTCTTTCCCTCTCTCTTTTAACTTTTATTTTAACTCTGTTTCTTTTTTCCCAACAAGTTTTATTTTGAAAAGTCTTTCTTGGTCCCTAATATTTTCTTTTCTTTTTTTTTTTTTTTTTACATCTTTATTGGAGTATAATTGCTTTACAATTTTGTGTTAGTTTCTGCTGTATAGCAAAGTGAATCAGCTATAGGTATACATACACCCCCATATCTCCTCCTTCTTGAGCCTCCCTCCCACCCTCCCTATCCCACCCCTCTAGGTGGTCACAAAGCACTGAGCTGATCTGCCCGTGCTATGCAGCTGCTTCCCATTACATTAGGTAGTGTATATATGTCCATGCTACTCTCTCACTTTGTCCCAGCTTCCCCTCCCCCTCCCATGTCCTCAAGTCCCTTCTCTACATCTACATCTTTATTCCTGTCCTGCCCCTAGGTTCATTAGAACCATTATTATTATTTTTTTTTTAGATTCCATATATATGTGTTAGCATACGGTATTTGTTTTCCTCTTTCTCACGTACTTCACTCTGTATGAAACTCTCTAGGTCAATCCACCTCACTACAAATAACTCAATTTCTTTTTATGGCTGAGTAATAATATTCCAATGCATATATGTGCCACATCTTTATCCATTCATCTGTCGATGGACACTTAGGTTGCTTCCAACTCTGGTTATTGTAAATAGTGTTGCAATGAACATTGTGGTGCATGTCTCTTTTAGAATTATGGTTTTATCAGGGTGTATGCCCAGTAGTGGGATTGCTGGTTCATATGGTAGTTCTATTTTTAGTTTTTTAAGGAACCTCTATAATGTTCTCCATAGTGGCTGTATTAACTTACATTTCCACCAACAGTGCAAGAGCGTTCCCTTTTCTTGACACCCTCTCCAGAATTTATCGCTTGTAGATTTTTTGATGATGGCCATTCTGACTGGTGTGAGATGATACCTCATTGTGGTTTCGATTTGCATTTCTCTAATAATTAGTGATATTGAGCATCCTTTCATGTGTTTGTTGGCAATCTGTATATCTTCCTTGGAGAAATGTCTGTTTAGTTCTTCTGCCCATTTTTGGATGGGTTGTTTGCTTTTTTGATATTGAGCTGCATGAGCTGCTTGTATATTTTGGAGATTAATCCTTTGTCAGTTGGTTCATTGGTAAATATTTTCTACCATTCTGAGGGTTCTCTTTTCATTTTGTTTATGTTCTCCTTTGCTGTGCAAAAGCTTTTAAGTTTCATTAGGTCCCATTTGTTTATTTTTGTTTTTATTTCCATTTCCTTAGGAGGTGGGTCAAAAAGGATCTGTTTGTGATTTATATCAAAGAGTTCTGCCTATGTTTTCCTCTAAGAGTTTTATAGTGTCTGGCCTTGCATTTAGGTCTTTAATCCATTTTGAGTTTATTTTTGTGTATGGTGTAAGGAAGTGTTCTAATTTCATCCTTTTACATGTAGCTGTACAGTTTTCCCAACACTGTTTACTGAAGAGGCTGTCTTTACTCCATTGTATATTCTTGCCTTCTTTATCAAAGATAAGGTGACCATATGTGCATAGGCTTATCTCTGGGCTTTCTATCCTGTTCCATTGATCTATATTTCTGTTTTTGTGCCAGCACCATACCATCTTGATTACTGTAGCTTTGTAGTATAGTCTGAAGTCAGGGAGCCTGATTCCTCCAGCTCCGTTTTTCTGTCTCAATAATGCTTTGGTTATTTGGGGTATTTTGTGTTTTCACGCAAATTGTAAAAATTTTTGCTCTAGTTCTGTGAAAAATGCCAGTGGTAGTTTGATAGGGATTGCACTTAATCCCTGTAGATTGCTTTGGGTAGTTTAGTCATTTTCACAAAGTTGACTCTTCCAATCCAAGAATATGGTATATCTCTCCATATGTTTGTATCATCTTTAATTTCTTTCATCAGTGTCTTATAGTTTTCTGCATACAGGTCTTTTGTCTCCTTAGGTACATTTATTCCTAGGTATTTTATTATTTTTGTTGCAATGGTAAATGGGAGTGTTTCCTGAATCTCTCTTTCAGATTTTTCATCATTAGTATATAGGAATGCAAGAGATTTCTGTGCATTAATTTTGTATCCTGCTACTTTACCAAATTCATTGATTAGCTCTAGTAGTTTGCTGGTAGCATCTCTAGGATTCTCTATGTATAGTATCATGTCATCTGCAAACAGTGACAGTTTTACTTTTTCTTTTCCAATTTGGATTCCTTTTATTTCTTTTTCTTCTCTGATTGCCGTGGCTAAAACTTCCAAAATTATGTTGAATAATAGTGGTGAGAGGGGGCCTTGTTCCTGATCTTAGTGGAAATGGTTTCAGTTTTTCACCACTGGCAATGATGTTGGTTGTGGGTTTATCATATATGGCCTTTATTAGGTTGAGGTAGTTTCCCTCTATGCCCAATTTCTGGAAAGTTTTTATCATAAGTGGGTGTTGAATTTTGTTGAAAGTTCTTTCTGCATATATTGAGATGATCATATAGTTTTTAGCCTTCAAATTGTTACTATGATGTATCACATTGATTGATTTACGTATATTGAAGAATCCTTGCATTCCTGGGATAAACCCCACTTGGTCATGGTGTATGATCCTTTTAATGTGCTGTTGGATTCTGTTTGCTAGTATTTTGTTGAGGATTTTTGCATCTATGTTCATCAGGGAAATTGGTCTGCAGTTTTCTTTTTTTGTGACATCTTTGTCTGCTTTTGGTATAGGGGTCATCTCATAGGGTGAGTTTGGCAGTGTTCCTCCCTCTGTTATATTTTGGAAGAGTTTGAGAGGGATAGGTGTCAGCGCTTCTCTAAATGTTTGATAGAATTCACCTGTGAAACGATCTGGTCCTGGGCTTTTGTTTGTTGGAAGATTTTTAATCACAGTTTCAATTTCAGTGCTTGTGACTGGTCTATTTATATTTTCTATTTCTTCCTGGTTCAGTCTTGGATGGTTGTGCTTTTATAAGAACTTGTCCATTTCTTCCAGGTTGTCCATTTTACTGGCATATAGTTGCTTGTAGTAGTCTCTCATAATCCTTTGTATTTCTGCTGTGTCAGCTGTTACTTCCCCTTTTTCATTTCTAATTCTGTTGATTTGTGACTTCTCCCTCTTTTTTTCCTGATGACTCTGGCTAATGGTTTATCAATTTTGTTTATCTTTTCAAAGAACCAGCTTTTAGTGTTATTGATCTTTGTCGTCGTTTCCTTCGGGTCTTTTTCATTTATTTCTGATCTGATCTTTGTGATTTCTTTCCTTCTGCTAACTTTGGGTTGTTTTGTTCTTCTTTCTCTAATTGCTTTAGGTGTAAGGTTAGGTTGTTTCTTTGAGATGTTTCTTGTTTCTTGAGGTAGGATTGTATTGCTATTAACTTCCCTCTTAGAACTGCTTTTGCTGCATCCCATAGGTTTTGGGTCATCGTGTTTTCATTGTCATTTGTTTCTAGGTATTTTTTGATTTCCTCTTTGATTTCTTCAGTGATCTCTTGGTTATCTAGTAGCATATTGTTTAGCCTCCATGTGTTTGTGTTTTTTACAGTTTTTTCCCCCTATAATTGATATCTAGTCTCATAGCATTGTGGTCAGAAAAAATATTTGATACGATATCAATTTTCTTAAATTTACCAGGGCTTGATTTGTGACCCATGATATGATCTATCCTGGAGAATGTTCCATGCGCACTTGAGATGAAAGTATATTCTGTTTTTTTTTGGGTGGAATGTCTTATAAATATCAATTAAGTCCATCTGCTCTAATGTGTCATTTAAAGTTTGTGTTTCCTTATTTAT
The DNA here is from genome assembly GCF_949987535.1 of Balaenoptera acutorostrata. Lineage (NCBI taxonomy): Eukaryota > Metazoa > Chordata > Mammalia > Artiodactyla > Balaenopteridae > Balaenoptera > Balaenoptera acutorostrata. Next base: position 97,600,385 of record NC_080068.1, on the reverse strand, counting down.
TTGCATTTTGAATAATCTGTCCATTGGTGTAAGTGTGGTGTTTAAGTCCCTTACTATGATTGTGTTACTGTCGATTTCCCTTTTTATGGCTGTTATGGCTGTTAAAATTTGCATTATGTATTTAGTTGCTCCTATGTTAAGTGCATAAATATTTACAATCGTTATAGCTTCTTCTTGGATTGATCCCTTTTTCATTTTGTAGTGTCCTTCTTTGTCTCTTGTAATATTCTTTATTTTAAAGTCTATTTTGTCTGATATGAGAATTGCTACTCCAGTTTTCTTTTGATTTCCATTTGCATGGAATATCTTTTTCCATTTCCTCACTTTCAGTCTGTATGTGTCCCTAGGTCTGAAGTGGGTCTCTTATAGACAGCATATATATGGGTCTTGTTTTTGTATCCATTCAGCCAGTCTGTGTCTTTTGGTTGGAGAATTTAATCCATTTACATTTAAGATAATTATCAATATGTAAGTTTCTATTACCATTTTCTTAATTTTGGGGGGTTTGTTATTGCAGGTCTTTTCCTTCTCTTGTGTTTCCTTCCTAGAGAAGTTCCTTTAGCATTTGTTGTAAAGCTGTTTTGGTGGTGCTGAATTCTCTTAGCTTTTGCTTGTCTGTAAAGGTTTTAATTTCTCTGTCAAATCTGAATGAGATCCTTGCTGGTTAGAGTAATCTTGGTTGTAGGTTTTTCTCCTTCATCGCTTTAAATATGCCCTGCCATTCCCTTCTGGGTTGCAGAGTTTCTGCTGAAAGTTCAGCTGTTAAGCTTATGGGGATCCCCTTGTGTGTTATTTGTTGTTTTTCCCTTGTTGCTTTTAATATTTTTTCTTTGTATTTAATTTTTGATAGTTTGATTAATATGTGTCTTGGCATGTTTCTCCTTGGGTTTATCCTGGATGGGACTCTCTGTGCTTCCTGGACTTGCTTGACTATTTCCTTTCCCATGTTAGGGGAGTTTTTATCTATAATCTTTTCAAATATTTTCTCAGTCCCTTTCTTTTTCTCTTCTTCTTCTGGGAACCCTATAATCCGAATATTGGTGCATTTAATATTGTCCCATAGGTCTCTAAGACTGTCCTCAATTGTTTTCATCTTTCTTCTTTATTCTGCTCTGTGGCAGTTATTTCCAGTTTTCTATCTTCCCAGTCACTTATCCTTTCTTCTGCAATTGATTCCTTGTAGAGAATTTTTAATTTCATTTATTGTGTTGTTCATCATTGTTTGTTTGCTTTAGTTCTTCTAGGTCATTGTTTAACGTTTCTTGTATTTTCTCCATTCTATTTCCAAGATTCTGGGTCATCTTTATAATCATTATTCTGAATTCTTTTTCAGGTAGACTGCCTATTTCCTCTTCATTTGTTTGGTCTGTTGGGTTTTTACTTTGCTCCTTCATCTACTGCATATTTTTCTCTCTTCTCATTTTGTTTAACTTACTGTGTTTGGGGTTTCCTTTTCACAGGCTGCAGGTTCATAGTTCCTCTTATTTCTGGTTTCTGCCCCCAGTGAGTGAGTTTGGTTCAGTGAGTTGTTTAAACTTCCTGGTGGGGGGGACTGGTGCCTGTGTTCTGGTGGATGGGGCTGGATCTTGTCCCTCTGGTGGGCAGGGTGCGTCCAGTGGTTTGTTTGGGTGTTTCTGTGAACTTAGTATGACTTTAGGCCACCCGTCTGCTAATGAGTGAGATTGTGTTCCTGTCTTGCTAGTTGTTTGGCATGGGGCATCCAGCACTGGTGTTTGGTGGCCTTTGGGTGGAGCTGGTTCTTAGTATTGAGACAGAGATCTCTGGGAGAGCTCCCAGCGATTAATATTACATGGGGCTGGGAGGTTTCTGGTGGTCCAACGTCCTGGACTCAGCTCTCCCACCTCAGAGGCTCAGGCCCGACACTGGGTCAGAGCACCTAAACCCTACCAGCCACATGGCTAAGAAGAAAAGGAAGAAAAAAAAAAAGAACAGACAGAACCCCAAGACAAATGGTAAAAGCAACACTAAGCAGACAAAATCACACAAAGAAAAATATACACACACACTCACAAAGAGAGGAAAAAAAGAAAGGAAGAGAGCAACCAAACCAATAAACAAACCACAAATGAAAACAATCACTAAAAACTAAACTAATATAAACATGAATCCAAAACCAAATCAAACACAGAAGGCAAACCCCAAGTCTACAGTTACTCCCAAAGTCCACTGCCTCAATTTTGGGAACACTCATTGTATTCAGGTATTCCACACATGCAGGGTTTATCAAGCAAATTGTGGGATTTAGTCCACTGCTCCTGAGGCTGCACAGAGAAATTTCCCCTTTTCTTCTTTGTTCACACAACTCCTGGAGTTCAGCTTTTGTTTTGCCCCCACCTCTGCCTGTAGGTAACCCTCAGGCATCTGTTACCCACCCAGACAGGAGCAGGTTAAAGCAGCGGCTGATTAGGGCTCTCTTGCTCACTCAGCCCAGGGAGAAGGAGGGGTAGGGTAGTCATAATTGTGATGCAGGGAGAGCCTGTGGTGGCAGATGTCAGCATGCAGTTGCAACCGCCTGAGGTATGCCATGTGTTCTCCCAGGGAATTTGGCCTTAGATCATGAGACCCTGGTAGTGGCATGCTGCACAGGCTCTTGGTAGGGTGTGGGTAGTGACCTGCATTTGCACACAAGACTCTTGGTGGCAGTGGCGGCAGAAGTAGCTCTCCTTTGCCCACCTCTGGGGTCCGAGATGATAGCTGCAGCTCACGCCCATCTCTGGAGCTCACTTAGGCAGTGCTCTGCCATTTGTGAGGACATGGAGCAGGAAGCCCCTCTCCTCGCACACCCCAAAACAATGGTCTCTTGCCTCTCAGCTGGTTCAGACTTTTTCCCGGACTCTCTCCTGTCTAGCTGTGGCACACTAGTTCCCTTCAGGCTCTCTTCATACAGCCAACCACAGTCCTCTCCCTGGGGTCTGACCTCTGAAACCCGAGCCTCAGCTCCCAGCCTCCACCCACCCTGGTGGGTGAGCAGACAAGTGTCTCAGGCTGGTGAATGCTGGTCAGTGCCGATCCTCTGTGCAGGACTCTCTTCACTTTGCCCTCTGCACCCCTATTGCTGCACTCTCCTCTGTGGCTCTGAAGCTCCCTACTTGGCTGACCCCAAATCTGATAAACTTTTCTGGCTTTCTGCTGGCTGTGTTCAATTTTCTGCTTATGGCATACTTTGATCCTGACTTTTATGCTTCAGTACCAGGTCACAAGCATGTACCCGATCGGGTTTGGATTGTAGTGGGCATCCTCAACTTCATAGCCTACACTCTAGATGGTGTGGATGGAAAGCAAGCCTATAGAACCAATTCCAGCACCCCATTAGGGGAGCTTTTTGACCATGGCCTGGATAGTTGGTCATATGTTTACTTTGTTGTAACTGTGTATTCCATTTTTGGATGAGGATCGTCTGGTGTCAGTGTTTTTGTTCTTTATCTCCTGCTATGGGTAGTTTTATTTTCTTTCATCCTGTCCCACTGGGAAAAGTATAACACAGGGATTCTTTTCCTGCCATGGGGATATGACGTTAGCCAGGTGACTATTTCTTTTGTCTACATAGTGACTGTGATTGTGGGAGTTGAGGCCTGGTATGAACATTTCCTGTTTAATTTCTTTTATAGAGACCTATTCACTGCAATGATCATTGGTTGTGCATTATGCGTGACTCTTCCAATGAGTTTATTAAACTTTTTCCGAAGCTATAAAAATAACACCTTGAAACACAATTCAGTCTATGAAGCTGATGCTAGTGACCCAAGCCTAGCTGATAAAAAAGGACCATGTTGGTTTTGTTTTTGTTTTTAAAAGGAATATGTATGTAATCTAAGTTGGCCAAATGAAGTTCAATTTTATGAGTTTCTTAGCACTATTAAGATATAAAACTCTCCTTGTAAATTTGAAGGTAATTTGAAAGGAGTTGCTGGAGTTCAGCATAAGAAATCTGAAAACTCTAACCAACCTACTAGAAAGCATAACTGAGAAAAGTAGAGAGAAAAAAAAAGGAAGGAAGGAAGGAAGGAAGAAAGGAAGGGAGGGAGGGAGGGAGAGAAGGAGGGAGGGAGGGAAAGAAAGGGCTAGGTGGGACGATATTGAGTAATACATGATGATATACTTTTGGCACCTAGATACTCCCATTCCCAAAGGAAGCTATATCTCCTAGGCTTTTCATTTATAAGTGTCATTGAGTTTCCTGTTTTATTAAGGCTGTTTGATATTCTTTAATTTGCATTTTAAGGAATCTCAATTTCTTGGAAAAGACTGGAAAACTGAGATGAAACTGGAATGCATTTGTTTGAGACAGGGAAATATTCCAAAGTGAAAGAGATAATAACTGATATGAAGAGATTTTACCAACAATGTTCTCATGCTGAAACCCATTACACTTTGGAATTTGGGGTCAAACAAAATTGTGTGCAAATCTTAAATCCATTACTTACAGGCTATGCAGTCCAGCTCAGAGTCTAGCAGCACATAGAAGGTGCTTAATTAATTATGTTGAATAAACTAATAAGTAAGTGGGTGAATAAACTTGGCAAGGTTACCTAACTCTCTTGTAGAAAAAAGGCTATGGGACTATAATGTTGCATTGTAATCTAAATGTTAAGTTCCGTGCAATTCCTGAACACAGTACAAAATCTACAATAGCTTCTCTTCGCTATTTCTTAGTGATAAAATTGAGTGAAAATGAACATAACCGGGACAAACTTAAAGAAAAAAAGAGAGAGAACGAAAGAGAAAGAGAGAAAGGGAGAAATAGAAAAAGAAAGAAAGAAGAGAGGGAGGAAGGGAGAGGAGAGAGAGAGAGAAGGAGAGAGAGAGGTAAGTCCATTGCAATTTAACCAAATTTCTGAAAGAGGTTTGCATATAACCCTTACATTGGGTTTAACAACCTTCTAGAAATGCCTTTTACCCACTTCATCTTCAGTCACTGACTACCTCTGGGCATTGGTTTCTATAGGTAGTATTCAGAAAAGAAACCACTTTATGATATGAGAAGGATTCAGATCCTTTGCCATAAGGGAAGTTGATATGATATTTTGTCTAGAGAATTCATCTGTATGCACCATCACTATTCTCCAAGGGAGTGATTGCTGTGCCGCATAGCAAATTATACAGGCTACAGACTGACAAGATCAGAAGGAAAGTGCCAACATGGAAATGGTTACCATAGGTATCAAATAAGGTGTCACCCTGATTAACATATACACAGGTTTGTGATACATTTATAGAAAATATTGCACTTGGGGAGTTGCTTTGTGTGAAAATTTCTGCAACAACCTGGTTTCATCATTTTCTGCTGGCAACCCATATTTATAAATTATTTTTCACAGAACAGTTGTAATATTGCAAAGTATACATGTTTCAATTGTGCTTTTAAAATAACTAGTCTTGGAATTGGAAATACACAATTAAAAATAAAACTAGGATTTTAACAGAGTGAAGTTAATTTAGAAGATTTTAACCAGCAGCCTGGGATAGGCAAGAATTGGCCACATTTCACTTCTTATAATTGACATAAAGGAAGAATAAAGAACTTCCTTCCTGAAGTGGCAGGCCAAGTCTTGATGCATTCCTTTGTCTTCTGGAAGTTTATGTATGTGTGTGTGTGTGTGTGTGTGTATGCTTTTTGGAGAGTTGGGAGGAGTCCAGGGGCTTTGTAGGACCCCAGGTTCAGCACTTATATCTATACATGTGATTCTCCCTGCAACAGCAATAAGTGTCACTAAAACTCATCACAGTAGCTTTGCATTCCCACAAGTGGCCGTTCTATGCTTTAGCAGAGTGTTTCTTCATGTATAGTCCCAGGACAGCCCTCTTCACTATCACTTGGAGTGTTTGTTTAAATTGTGTTTCCGGAGCCCCACCATAAACCCATGTCATTTCTGGTAGGGCACAGGAGGAATGTGTAGTGGGAAATTTGCAATCTGAAAACCCCTACCATAAACAACACAAAGTAGTATACTGCAGTGACTAAGGGAAGATATTAGAACCCAATTGCCTGGTTTCAAATTTATTTTCCACCAGCTAGTTATAAGTTGTGAAACACTGAGCAAGTTACATATCTTCCTTGTACCTCAATTTCTTCATCTTTAAAATAGGCACAGATACGTATTATATAACAATACCTAAATTACATATACATTGTTAAAATTAAATAAATCTATAGTGTAAACAGCTTAGAGAAATGCTAAGCTCCAATGTTAGTCAATATTATTTTAGAGGTTACCAGGTATAGAAATGATCTTAACTCATAACGGTTTCCCCAAATTCCCCCACTATTTCATAGTATCGCCATTGTTTTGATTTCTCAGCTCCATGAATGTGAAGATTATGTTAATTTGCTCACCTCTTTGCCCAGTGCCTAAGATATTGTACTCTGAATAATTTTTTAAATTTGAATTAATTTAACACTGACCTCTGTTTCCTTATTAGAACCAATGGCAAAGGAATAATGGTTAACAGCTTACTGTCTCATAGGAAATTAAATTTAATATTTTAGGATTGAGAAAATTGTGTGGACTCTTCAAACCCAGAAAGTTTCTGGACTTTAGCAAAACTTTCCTCATAAAAGACTGGCTTGCACCCCTTTATCGTGTTGCTTTTGTTTTTTCCTTCTCCTTTTCTCATAAAAGGCCCTCCATAGTCTTCTGCTTGACTCTCACCTTCATCTACTCTTATTTCCCCCATCTCTTGCTCAGCTCTGGGTCCGGACACATGGTTTACCTGTTTTACCAAGGACCAAAACTCTTTTAGCTAGAAGTTACCACACCTGCTGCACTTTCTGCCTGAAAAGTTTCTCGAAACCTTCGCCACCTCTATTCAAAATTGTTTGTCAATGGATCTCTGTCTCCCTCTGTTCAGTGAGTACCTAGTGGTGAGGAACATTGTCTCATTCATCCTTACGTCACCAGGGCCTGACACTGGGCATCAAACACACTCCCACTGAAAAAAGGAAGGAACCCAGAACACGACAGCGTAAGATTCTTCCATTTGCTTATGTTCTCCTCTCAATCATCTTCATGGACATCAATCTAGGTTATGATTATCTTAGGAGAAACTTGGCATTGAACCTGTTAGGGGCCAGACTGACCAGCTAGAAAGAGAATGATCAGGCTGGGGAACCCTCAGAGGAACCATTCCATAAAGCCCTTTTGACGCTGCAAGCCTTCTCCTAAGCTGGTCTCAGAAGTCACTCAACCCAACTCTGTTGTGTTTTCTTAGTCACAGGCTAATGGTAGGGGTCTTCTCAGATTCGAGGAAAGAGGACTAACAAGAACATGCATTTCTATGGGGGACTTGATTCATCAATTGGAAGGCTGAAGTTCTTTCAAGGCAAGCCTGATCTTTTTCTGCCTCCTCAGATAAATTATGAATAAGTATGTTCTCATGAACACTGCAGAAACGTTTAGATCTGCTACACTTGGTTTCAAAGCCCAAATCCATCATTTACCAGGCACCTGATATTATCCATGAAAGGGAACTAAAAAATATCATACCTATATTATAGGGTTATTGTGAGAAGTAAGAAAATATGGGCACAACTTCTGCTGTAAAGTAGGCACTTAGTAAGTGGTAGCTGTTGTTAATATTATTTTGCTAATTTAATAAATATGTATTTATTAAACATTTGAAAGAGATAAAGTACAAGACTTATGCTTTTTCCTCTAAAAAATATCTCTAAATCAACCCCATTCTGAATGTCATTAAGCAATATAAGATTATATATTTTCAGCTCAGTTTCAGTGTATTTTATATACAGGTCGCCCTTACATTTGAAATGAAATCAATAACACTTAAATGCTCTATTGATTTCAATCTACCAACGACAGTGTGTAGTCCAAAGCTTGTAAATATTCTTTTACCCAGAAGAATTGTTGATAACACAGTGTTCCAAAACACTTGGCCTATTGTTAAATTAAATATCTTTTTCTAACTAATGAAAGTAACCTGCATATCAAGAACACGCAAACCTATCAGTTCTCACAATTTCCTTATGAGAAAATATTGCTATTCCAACTTCTTCCTTTATTTTTTTAGGAAAGTTAGGCAGAGGGGTTAAGTGACATGACCAAATCCATTCCATAAGTTCATGATGGAGAGAGGACTGGTGTTGTGTCTCTAACTCTGAGTCTGTGGCATTATTACTAAGTACAAACTGCTGTACTGGCTCCCTACCAGATGCTACCAAAAGTAAAAAAGACTGCCTTGCAAAGCATTATTCTACTTTGACTGTCAAGATGTTATATTTTGATTAGAGAAACAAAAGTAAAAACCTTGATAAAACAAATGGCAAGAGTGTGTTCTGATTAAAATCAGAAACACTGACCCCTGAAGATGATTCGTTTTTAGAATTATAGCAAAATGAATTTCCGATAATTCAGTGTTCCTTATGACTTCAAGGCTGCCCAAGATACTTAGAGGTCAATGAATGCAGCCACCTATTGCTAAGCAAGACCCAAATACACTTCAATGCAACAAGAATGGACCTTTCCCTCCTTAAAATTGCCAGCCCCAAATTTCTCTTAGCTCTGTTCACAACACAGATAATAAAGCATCTGATCTTTTATCCAGAAAACACTTTCTCATCCATCTTTTCCACTTTTCTTATTCTGAAAATGAAGGAACAGAAGTTCAGAGTCCTTGCCCACTGCTCTTGTCCAGTGCCAACTTTGTCACTTCACCACACCTCCTGACTGTGCTATGGGCAACATCTGACACTTCCTACATCTGCAATTTAGGCAATTTAAATTAATAACAGAAATTTAGGACTTATCAATTTCAAAAATATCAATTTTGAAATATCAATTTTGAAATATCAATTTCAAAAATAGCTGAGAGTTTCATAAGGACAAGGACCATCTTTTCATTTTTAATTCCCAGTTTTCCTCGCATTGTTTGAGGGATAGAAGGCTTTCAAAATATGCATGGTAAATGAAAGAATGGAGGGATACATGAATTAATTACCTCAATCTTACTACTATTCAGATAGGCAGATAGTACTATCTGTACTTCTCTAATTTTTGCATATTAAGGCATCACCTGAGGAACTGACTAGAATCTCAGACAGAATAAAGAAACCTTTTGGCAAAATAGGTCATCACTATCAAGAAATTTCTCCTTTTATGCCAGCATTGTTTTTTCTGGAGTATGTCAACCTAGTGGTCTCTTCCATAGCTCAGCTACCTTTTACTGCATGTACAATGTGTGTCAAGGACTATGCAAAAACCCTTATATATTACTTAATTTAATCTTTACAACAACCTCATTGAACAGACTTTCAGAATAAGGCTTTCAGAACTGAGTCTTATTGACTTGTCTAACATGACGTGAAAGGTAATGATGGGATTAGCTAGCGATTCTACATTTTCTGGCTCCAAAGCCCATGTCTTTACACATGATACTCTTCTGTTTTAAAGTAGTATTGAAAGATGCTTTTCCCTCTTTCTGAACTGGATCTGTATCTACTTTCTTACCAAGTCCTCTTAAGGGAGGCAGTATTGCCAAACTGGTTGATCTAAACCAGAGACATTTGTGGGAACATATTGAATAAGTGGGCTGAGTTCCTGTGTCTTAAAGGTAGTAGAGCAGTGAGATTTCTTCCACTCTTCACCTTTGTGGTCACAGATCAGTGAGAGGCCTAGACTCATTTCTGTAAGAAAAGAAGAACCACATCTTCCCTCTGCTTTCTCCCGAGGCATGCTCAGGGCTTAGTGGTCCGTCAAGGGTAATGCTTCGCTTGGGTTTGCTCCACCTTACTCCTTTCCCTCTGGTACTGGAGAGTATGTTCTTATCACATTACCATAGGAAGAGTGTACCCTGAGGTCAGAGAGAAGAGAGAGAACAAGAAAGAAGGATCTTCCCTTTTGTCTTCTAATTTAAACCAGTGAGAAAGTGGAAAACAACCCTGTTAACAATCAGAGTGCACTGTTCCCAATAGAATATAAATAATGCTCAAACAAGGACAACACTTAGGCCACTCTGCCCATGTTTGGATAGATGTAGACAAGACTCCTCATGACCAAAGAAATGACTAACCATCCTCATCTCCTGATATACACCGCCTTTCTTTGAGTGATTGCTGCGTCTTTACTATGGCAATTCTAATTCTATTCTACTTGCCTCCAAATTTAAATTTATTATAATATCTAGTTGCCCTCACATTTAAAATTTTGTTTTTTAATTGCTATTTACTATATTTTATTTATTTATTTATGTTTTTAATTTTTGGCCGCACTGCACAGCATGTGGGATCTTAGTTCCCCGACCAGGGATTGAACCCATGTCCCCTGCATTGGAAGGCGGACTCTTAACCACTGGACCACTGGGGAAGTCCCTTCCCTCACTTTTTGATAACATCGGAACCCAAACTGGTTCCTGCTTAGAATTCTCTAACACAAACACAAATCCTATAGTAAGCTACTCCTGATTCACTCTTCCCACCTAGGTTCCCCTTGGGTAAACCATTTGTCTCTGCAGCAAGCTAAATAACCTAACCATTCTTTTGACTGGAGAGATGTTCCTGGTGGGCTTTCACTATGTGTTCCTCAAGCCACATCACATTCTCCAAATGTTATAGCAGCTCTGTATTTGGGGATTCTGGGTCCTTGCCTAGCTATAAATCAAAGTTATAAATGGTTTTCTATGAGATTACTGTGCTCCATGGTAAAGCTCCCTCAGTCAAGAAGTTGATCAGGAAAAAAAAATGTGAATAATATTCAAGAACAGAACAGCATTCTGAATCATACGAGTTGGTAGTTTCTTTCCATCTGCCTTGCCCTTTTTGTCTGTCTTTGGTGGGCAGGACCAGATTAAGATCTTTAGAGCTGGAAAGCTTTTAAAAATATTACTGTTTCCTTTTGTTTATTTTTGCCGCTACTCAGTTCTTCCCATAAGCATTTACTTAGTCTGAGTGTTAGTTAATTAGCCCATTCTGCTTTATGCAGTTGTGGAGGACCTTTGCTCGGACTGCCTTCATAAAGTCACACCCTCCAAACTAAGGGAAAAATCAACAGGAAGGAGAAAATAGGCTCCACTTACCTTAAGCCTAAACTACTGTTTCTTTTTAACTGAAAAACACTGTTTGGGGTGAGATGTGCGTGTGTGTGTGGGGCGGGGGGGTGTATGGACGTGTGCAGGGGGAAGAGAGAATGGAAAATAAGCCAGGAGTGCTCACTAAGATGGAATTTCCTTCCTGAGAAAGAAGCCAACACAGAGAAAAGCAGACCCAAAAAATGGAGACCAATAGATTCCTCACAATAGTTTTTGAGCACTGGATTCAGTTACATCTTGAGCAAACATCTTATTTACATTTTTTGTTAAATTAGTCAAATAATTGTATCTGATTCTACTGTCAGTTTGAACAAGGTGACTTCTGTCCAAAAGAGCCCTAACCTGCTGACTTCACCCAAACATTTACTGATTTGAAAGCTGCTCAAGGAGGGATGGAAGTGCTGAGTTCACAAGCTGACCCAGGGGAACACTGCTGAGCATAGTTATTACTAATGCATGTATTTCATATTCCTTCACAAATTTTAAATCTCTTTCTCTCCTCAAGTCAACTTGGATCTATGGGCCCAACAACTCAAAACACTTGCAACTTACCAGAGGCTTCCGATCCTGTTTTCCTTCACATCCTGGGCCCTTTTTTTTCCTCGGTTATGTCAGACTCTATAAGTTTTTTTTTTTTTTGGCCCCTCCTCTTCAAGTAAACAAATTTATACCATGTGTCCATTTGTACCCTTTATAAATTATCTTTCTTTCTCATTCTTCCTTGCTGCCCTACCCCCATTCCAATCTTTCTCAGATCAGGGAAATGTTTTATCCAAACTTCAACTAGGACATCAAGGAGGTGAGTGTTGGCTAACACACAGGTTCAGAATAGAACCAAAGGGCAAAGGGGAGCTTAAAGAAATGCTAAAATAGCAACCTGAATCTGTGAGAAGAAACAACTGACATTAAGTGAAATGGGAATTGGGATGGAGAAGGAGGTCAGTGCCTTATTGAAAATTAAATGAGAAATCCACCCTATAGTTTTCTAGTATAGCAGAAATAGAAGAGAATACAGCTAGCCTTTGCATCAAAGGGCAGGAGTACTTGAACATGGGCAGATGAGTCCAGAAGCTATGAGCACTGAAATCAGAATCAGTCAAATTAGCTATTATATTTTGGTCAGCTCTGTTAACAGACTAGTGAGGAGAAAGGACATGCTTTGTTTATATAATTTCTAAAAATATGTACACAAGTTATCTGTTTTTTCCTTCCTTAAGAGCTCCGGGTTTGATTCTCAGCTCTTCTACCTACAATTGCCTCACCTTGGAAAATGTTCTAAACCTCCCTGGCCGTCTATATCTATAACATAGAAATGATTATCATCATTTCCCCAACTCAGAGGACTATTGTCAGAACAACACAAGACACTGAATATAAAGACATTTTATAAACAACAAAGTACTATAAAAATAATAATTATACCTATTAATAGTATTATCATCATTGCTATTATTTTGTGGATCAAAAATTCAAGCAGAGACTCAAAAGAGTACAATGGACCTCTAACATGCAGATTGTTTCATAACTCTCTATCAGTGGGCACATTCTTTTCAAAATGACAAAAGTGATACATCAGGAATTAGAATAATTCTTCTCCCAAGAGGAAGGTACTGAGTTTATGATGATTGATTATGACATTGAAAATTAATTATTTCAATGATACTGAAAATGCAATTTATTCTTTTCTGTATTTAGGTCAGGTGGAAGAATTTCACATTGACCTGTAGAAATGGTGGTAATGCTCTTGCAATTCAAAATACAAAAGGGAGCATTGTAGACCCATAGAACCAATCTTCAAATGATGCTTTACAAATGGGTTCATTTATGCATTTTTAAAATCCCCATATTTTTAAACATATAGTTTATTTATTATTAAATATTGGCAATCAATAAAGTAAGGGGAAAAATCAAATCATAGGTATCAGCTATGTCTAAGTATTCCCAGCTAGGCTTGATGTGTTCTACAATAGATCTAGATTTCAGGCTCCAAGAGATTGAGAAAACATATGGAAATTTGCATTATTTACCCTGACTCTGTAATATAAATGCATGGTTTCAGACACTTTGGGATAGAAAGGTTAGATTCAATATTTACTACCTTTGTTTCCTCAAACTTACCAACTGCTTTGGGTCTCAGTTTTCTTATCTGTAACTTGGGGACTCTAATAGTCTTCTCTGAAGACTAATGTCTATAATGGATTCTATACAGAACAGATATTCAATACAGCAGCATAGTCTATCCTATCCTGACTAAATCATAAGGAGAGGCTAGAAACCAGCATTTCACTTCCTTCCTGAAGACACAATTGGAGGTTGCAACATGATAGGGTCAGTTTTTTTTTTTATTTAAATATGCTATTATTAGAGCTATTATTATTAGCCCTCCTAAATTTGAAAAACAAAAGAGCAAATTATTTTATTTTGTATACCTCTCGCCTTTCCCTAGAGTAGAATAAGGTTCTCTTTTGTAACCTTGTGATGCGGAATGGTGATTTTCTTATTTTCTTAAAACCTTACATAATCTTCCTCTACTCAGTTAGATACAACTTCAAGAGTCTTTGTGTATTACTTTTATTCAGATCTCTAAACTTCCATCCATTCCATGCTCTGCATATTTCTGACTCAATGACCTTTTCCTTGCAACTTCTGTAAATGTTTTCCCATTTTAGTAATCTTCTCCATTCTTTCTACCCATCAATATTTTACACATCCTTTGACACTCTGATTCATTTTTTTACTGTAGCAAAGCCTTATTTCTCCTTTAGAAAAAGAAGGTAGTAGAATGAAAAGAATAGATTATTTAGGATATAGAGTAGGGATTAGTATTATAGGCAGAATAATAACATTCTGAAAATGTTCATATTCTAACCCATGGAAACTGTGACTATTTTACAATAGATTAAATGGCAAAGGGAAATTAAGGTTTCAGGAGAAATTAAGGTGATTAATCAGCTGACTTTAGGAGAGGGAGATTATACTGGTTTATCTAGGTGGGCCCAATATAATCACAAGAACCCTTAAGTGTAGAAGAAGGCAGAAGAGTCAGTGTCAGAATGATACATCATGAGAAAGACTCCACCAACCACTGCTGCTTTTGAAGACTGAAGGGAACCACAAATCAAGGAGTGCAGGAGACTTCTAGAAGCTAAAAAAGGCTAGGAAACTGATTCTGTCCTAGAATTTCCACTAAGGGATGTAGTCCTGCTAACACCTTGACTTTAGCCCAGTAAGAACCATTTGTGACATCTGACCTTCAGCTATAAAAGTTCTATAATAGAATGCTTTTGTGTTGTTTTAAGCCACCAAGTTTGTGGCAAGTTTTTAGAAAATAGAAAACCAATATAGTCACATAAATATTTTCTGTAAAGGGTCAGATAGAACATATTTGAGATTTTTCAGGCCATACAAATTTTTTTTACACAACTACTCAAATCTGTCATTGTAGTATGAAAGCAATCACAGATAATACATAAATAAAGGGCCATGCCTGTGTTCCAATAAAACTTTATCAGTAAAAACAGGTGACAGGCCAGATTTGACTTTTGCTGAATGCTAGTGAAGTTTCTCCTATGAAATAGCCCTTCCAGAACCTTGAATCTTGGTCAAGTTATTTAATGTATTTATGCCTTGGTTTTCTTATATGACCAGTGGAGTCACTTATACTCACTTGTGTCAGAAATGAAGAGCTGTCCTCAAAATTTCATGTTTCCCTTTCCATAATGGAAGTTGTACCTGGGAAATAGTTGCCCTGCCAGAACTACCCTTCCTGCATTCTTTATAGCTGGTATAGCTATGACTCGCTATTGGAAGGTGAGCTGACATGATGAACACCACTTCCATGCTTGTCCTTATCAACCTGACCCATGGCTCTCCTCCAGGGATTTTTTTTTCTTCTGGCTGGATGTAATGGAGATGACCCCAACAGTAGTCTTGAACGTCACATAGTGAAGATAGAAACCCTTGGTTCTGGGGTTCCTGAATGACTGCATGGAAGACAGCTGATCTGTATAACTATTAACTGACTTCAAAATATTGTGTGAGCAAGAGGTAAACTTCCAATCCTTCTGTACCATGTAACTTCTGGAGTTTATTTGTATAACAGTTATTATGCTCTAAATAATATCTTCATGTTTAAAATTATAATAGAGATTAAATAAAATATTACGTAAAAAACTATACATAGCACATGGGATTTAGTAGTAACTTAACAATTAATAGTTAACCAGTGCCTTATTTCTTAATTCCTCCAACACTCTGTTTTGCACTGCACAATGTAAGTTTAAACTAGGACACTAGTTTTGTCTCCCTAATTTGACAGGGAACATTGTCTTCTATTTTTGAGGCAGCTTGACATAGTATTTAAAAAATGAGCTTTGAAGTTTGTTATACCAGGATCCACTCCTTCACATCCCTCCACTCCCACAACTGTTTATTCTTTGGCTTTAACGTCTCTTAACCTCTGTTTCATGTGTAAAACGATAATAAATGACACATAGCTATTATGTTTAGCTCTTCTATTTGCAATAATATATGTCAGGATTTTAGTACATGACCATGCATACTCATTGAGTCATTCACTCATTTATCAATTATTCAACATTACGAAAGCTGATTCTGGAGAAGGTTGCTTAATTTCTTTAATTTGTTTCTGATATACTATGGCATTGCCACAAGAAATATGAGCATTAAAGACAGATAAACATAAGATCAGTTTATGTTTATCATAAACTGCTTATCAGTTCTTTACTGATACCTCTTTTGTTTCAGAGAGTGGAGACAAATAATAACTTTGGAGGGGTAAATCTTGGGTTGGAGTTTTATGCCCCTATCATTGCAGCCCAATGATCACATTTTCATATAGTTACTCTCATATAGTCTCCTAACTTCAATTTTCATACTATAATTAGAGAAAACTGAATAAAGTTTAAAAAGAATTAAAGCAAATGTATAAAAATGTCTAACATAGAACCTGGTGCATAGTTGGTACTCAATAAATGATCTTTATTATCGTTATTATCACTATTATTTTTGGAGTAAATTACAAAAGCTTAAGAATAATCACTATTTTTAAGATTGGTTCTTCATTTTCATTATAAACAAAATTATATTGAGTTTCTGATATTTTCTAAATGCTGAGTTCAAAACCCAAAGTCCTTGTTCCAGGAGTTGATGTAATCCGACTGCAATATACTGAACTTTGCAAGGGAGTAACAGGCATGCACATGTATTGGCTAAGTCTTGAAGATGATAAACGATTTTCATTAAAATTCACCCTACTCTATGTAAACCCAAATACTGTACACAGTTAAATCTTCTGATAAATCAAAAAAGTCTATGTGAAAGCTTATTACAAAACAGAAGTCATTTGAAAAGTGAGGATGGTTAATCAATTCATTTGCATATATATTCAGACTTTCTATTTAGTTATCCATCAAACAATCATGGAAATATAAATCACCATTTCAGGTTAGTTTCATATTATCAGACACTACATAACCCTGGGACTAGGAAAACAATAGATCATCACCAACAATATTTATTGAACTGTCACAATCTGAATAGGAAAATAAAGAACCCACCATGCCAATAATGTCAAGAGCCTCAAGAAAGTTCTGTCCTCTTTTCTCAATTGATCAAGGACATTGTTTTAACCTCTATTCCAATAGGGAGAGACAGTTGACAACTCCTTGGCCCCAGTTTTTTATTCTTGCTACACAGCAGGTCTGAGTGTGCATTTGCTTTTTTAGTTCTGCATCTGGAAGCTCTAAGAAGTTAAATCATCTTCCTGATCTGCTTTCAATTTCCAGCGTTGTTATTCCTCTAGTCCCCAAACTCTAGTTTCATATATATATATTTGACTCTGATTTTCTTCTTCTCCTTCATAGCAATTAACCATCACCCTTGGTAATTCCTTCTTCTAAACATTGATCATACTACTTCTTTATTACCTCCATTAAGTTCCTCAGTAAGGTCTTTAATACTGTAACACAATTATTTTGAGATAGTTATATAATCTCTAGCTATGACATCCTATTTTCAGAAAATATGTATACATGTAGCAAACTCAAATGCCTCTAGGGCCAGGCAAATAGTGAAAAGTGTGACATCAGTTATGGATACAAGCACATTTCGCATATTGTGCAAAAGGATATTATTCACTTGCACAAATACATATAGTCTCCTATTTTTCTTGAGAATCTATGCTTTTGCAAATTTTTATTTATTACTTGCTGATTATTTTTTGTTTTTATTAAATTACATAGTTTAAAAAGTCAAATGCCACTAAAAGTGTCATAAAGAAAAACAATAGGGGCAGGATCAAGATAACAGAGTATGAAGACTCTGATCACATAACCTCACACAAACACACCATAATTACAATTATATGTAAAACAACTCTCTCTGAGAATAACCTGAGAATTCTCAGAAAGGATCTTCTACCTCCAAGGATATAGAGAAAAGACCACACTGAGGTGTGTAGGAGGGGAAAAGAGGACCTTTAGTTTGGACCCACATTCCTGGTGGGTGATTCAGAAAAGGAAGTGCATATCACAAACTTGAGGATCATTCCTGGGGAGTGAGGCGTTTGAACCCCACATTGGCCACACCAGCCCTAGGATCTGGCACCAGAAAAATGAGCCCCCTTGGCTGGTTGTGAAAACCTGTGGGGCTTATTACTGACTGGGAGAACCAGAGAGCTTTAGGAAATCAAGACTCTGCTCTTAAAGTGCACACATGGACTTGCTTACTCCCAAACTTAGCAAAGAGACAGCAGATTTAAAAATTCCTGGCCCTCTAGCCAGCCTGCCAAGACCATGCCGGCACATTCCACAGTCCACACTGGGCTCTAACCCCCTGCCCCTCAGGCTCCACTCCAACCTTTTCGCTAAGTTGGTCATTACCAGCACACTCCAGGAGAAGCTACTTCTTTCACCAGCCTCCCACCCTAACCCCTCAGGCTCCAACCCCATCCCCATCAAGGCAGTGGCCCCCAGTGCACCTGGGGAGAAGCCCTAGGCCAAGCATGGCTCTGGCTCTGGCTCCAGTCCCACTCCCCCTGCCTCTAGCTCACCCCTGCCAAGGCAACGGCCTCAGTGCTTCCCAGAAAAAGCAGCCCCAGACTGCACTTTTTTCAGATCTAGTTTTCCTACTAAAGCCACTGGGCACACAAGACCACATAGGGATATTCCCAAACAAGGACATGCCTTCAAGACAAAAGTCAGTAAAAATTAACTTAATTTTATAGAGACAAACAGGGAAAGTAAAAAAAATGAGAAGACAGAGGATTATGTTCCAAATGAACTAACAAGATAAAACTCAAGGGGAAAAAAAAAAACAAACAAACTAATGAAACAGAGATAAGTAATTTACCTGATAAAGAGTTCAAAACCATGGTCATAAAAATGCTTACCAAACTTGTGATAAGAATAGAGGAACACAGTGAGAACCTCAACAAAGAGTTAGAAAATATAAAAAAGAACAAATCAGAGCCATAGAATGCAATAACTAAAATGAAAAATACAGTAGAAGAGGTCAATAGCAGACTAGGTGATACAGAAGATTGCATCAGCCAACTGGGAGACAAAATAGTGGTAATCACCCAATTGGTACAGCAAAAAATTTTTAAAAATAAAAAAAAGAGAGAGTTTAAGGGACCTCTGGGACAATAGCAAGAAGAATAGACAGACAAAGGGGCAAAACCCACCCCCACCCTTTATCATTTATTTGGCTAAAAGATTCCCTAACCCGGGGAAAAAAAAGGCAAACAAACAAACAAAACCACATAGCCAGGTCCAGGAAGCACAGAGAATCTCAAATAAGATGAACCCAACCAAAGAGATCCACACCAAGACATATCATAATAAAAAAGTCAAAGTAAAAGATAAAAAAAGAACTTTAAAGGCAGCAAAAAAAACAAAAAACAAAAACAAAGAGTCACATGCAATGGAACCTCCAAAAGTCTATCAGTTGATTTTTCAGCAGAAACTTTGCAGGCCAGAAAGGAGGGGTAAGATATATTTAAAGTCTGAAAGGAATAAAACCTACAACCAAGGATATTCCACCTGGCAAGTTTATCATTCAGAACTAAAGGAGAGATAAAGTGTTTTCCAGAGAAGAAAAAATGAAAATATTTCATTACCACTAAACTTGCATTACAGGAAATGGTAAAAGGTCTTTTTAATGCAAAAAAGAAAAAATATCACTGGTAAAGGCAGATATATAGTAAAGGCAGTGATCAACTACTTTAAAAGCTAGTACAAAGATTAAAAGATGAAAATCGTAAAGTCAATGATAACATCAATGAATAATTACACACAAACACATACACATATACATATCTCATGGCAATCACAAAGCAAAACTCTGCAACAGATACACACAAATAAAATTAAAAAAAGAGAAAGGAACAAACCAGAACACTAAAAAAAAGAAAAAGAAAAAGAAAATCATCAAACCACAGGGGAAGAGACTAAAAGAAGAACACAAGAAAACATGTGACAAAATGGCAATAAGTACATACCTATCAATAATTACTTTAAATATAAATGAACTAGAGAGTTGGAACTCCTGGCTCGGGGTCTCTTCCCTCTGCCATTACTGAACTGCCCCAGAGCCAGAGAGGAGGGTGGCCTCACTGAGGCTGCTGTCTCTGGAGGGTCCCCAACAGCTGAAGCTGTGACAATCCTGGAGACTGTGGGCCGGTCGTGTGGATGACAGGCTCTTGGTGCTCCAGCCAGATGTCAGGGCTGTGCCTCTGAGGTGGGAGAGCCAAGTTCAGAACACTGGTCAACAAGATACCTCCCAGTTCCATGTAATATCAAATGGTGAAAATCTCCCAGCGATCCCCATCTCAATGCCAAGACCCAGTTCCACTCAGTGACTACCAAGCTACAGTGCTGGACAACCTATGCCAAACAACTAGCAAAACAGGGACACAACCCCATCCATTAGCAGAGAGGCTGCCTAAAACCATAAAAAGGCCAAAGACACCCCAAAACACACCACCAGATGTGGACTTGCCCACCAGAAAGACAAAATCCAGCCTCATTCACCAGAACACAGGCACTAGTCCCCTCCACCAGGACACCTACACAACCCACTGAAACAACCTTAGCCACTGGGGACAGACACCAAAAAAAAGGGAACTACGAACCTGCAGCCTGCAGAAAGGAGACCCCAGCCACAGTAAGTTAAGTAAAATGAGAAGGCAGAGAAACACACAGCAGATGAAGGAGCAAGGTAAAAACCCACCAGACCTAACAAATGAAGAGGAAATAGGCAGTCTACCTGAAAAAGATTTCAGAATAATGATAGTAAAGAAGATCTAAAATCTTGGAAATAGAATGGAGAAAATACAAGAAACATTTAACAAGGACCTAGAAGAACTAAAGAGCAAACAAACAGTGATGAACAACACCATAAATGAAATAAAAAATTCTCTAGAAGGGATCAATAGCAGAATAACTGAGGCAGAAGAACGGATAAGTGACCTGGAAGATAAAGTAGTGGAAATAACTACCACAGAGCAGGATAAAGAAAAAAGAATGAAAAGAATTGAGGACAGTCTCAGAGACCTCTGGGACAACATTAAATGCACCAACATTCGAATTATAGGGGTCCCAGAAGAAGAAGAGAAAAAGAAAGAGACTGAGAAAATATTTGAAGACATTATAGTTGAAAACTTCCCTAAAATGGGAAAGGAAATAGTTAATCAAGACCAGGAAGCACAGAGAGTCCCATACAGTCTCCAAGGAGAAACATGCCAAGACACATATTAATCAAACTATCAAAAATTAAATACAAAGAAAAAATATTAAAAGCAGCAAGAGAAAAACAACAAATAACACACAAGGGAATCCCCATAAGGTTAACAGCTGATCTTTCAGCAGAAACTCTGCAAGCCAGAAGGGAGTGACAGGACATATTTAAAGTGATGAAGGGGAAAAACCTACAACCAAGATTACTCTATTCAGCAAGGATCTCATTCAGATTTGACGGAGAAATTAAAACCTTTACAGACAAGCAAAAGCTAAGAGAATTCAGCACCACCAAACCATCTTTACAACAAATGCTAAAGGAACTTCTCTAGGCAGGAAGCACAAGAGAAGGAAAAGCCCTACAATAATAAACCCAAAACAATTAAGAAAATGGTAATAGGAACATACATATTGATAATAACCTTAAATGCAAATGGATTAAATTCTCCAACCAAAAGACATAGACTGGCCGAATGGACACAAAAACAAGACCCGTATACATGCTGTCTACAAGAGACCCACTTCAGACCTAGGGACACATACAGACTGAAAGTGAAGGAATGGAAAAAGATATTCCATGCAAATGGAAATCAAAAGAAAGCTGGAGTAGCAATTCTCATATCAGACAAAGTAGACTTTAAAACAAAGCCTATGCAAAAGACAAAGGGGCAATCCTAGAAGATATAACATTTGTAAACATATATGCACCTAAATATTTAAAGCAAATATTAACAGACTTAAAGGAAGAAATTGACATAATACAATAATTATAGGGGACTTAAGACTCCCCTTGCATCAATAGATAGTTCATCCAGACAGAAAATCAATAAGAAAATAGTGGCCTTAAATGACAAATTGGACCAGATGAACTGAATAGATATCCATAGAACATTCCATCTCAAAACAACACAATACATATTCTTTTCAAGTGAACCTGAAATATTCTCCAGTATAGGTTATAATCTAGGCCACAAACAGGTATCAATGAATTTAAGAATATTGAAATCATATTAAGATTCTTTTCTGACCACATTGGTATGAAATTAAAAATTACAGGAATAAAACTGGGAAAAAACCCCACAGACACATGGAACTAAACAGCTAGCAGAAACCAATGAGTCAGTGAAAAAAATCAAACAGGAAATTTTAAAAAAATACCTTGAGACAAATTAAAATAAAAACACAGCTGTCCAAAGTCAGTGGGACCCAGCAAAAGCAGTCCAAGGAGGAAAGTTTATAGCCATTCGTGCCTACTCAAGAAACAAGAAAAATCTGAAGACAGTTTAGTTTTCCACCTGATGGGATTAGAAAAAATGAACAGAGTCCAAGATTAGTAGAAGGTAGGAAATAACAAAGTTAAGAACAGAAATAAATAAAATGGAGACCAAAAAACAATAGAAAAGATCAATAAAGCTACGAGCTAGTTGTTTGAAAGGATAAACAGAACTGATAAATTTTTAGTGAGACACATCAAAAAAAGAGTCCCAAATAAATCAAATTAGAAATGAAAGAGAAGTTACAACCAATATTATAAAAATACCATCATAAGATAATACTATGAATAGTTATACAACAAAAAATTGGAAAACCTAGAACAAATAGATAAAATCCTAGAAGCATAGACTCTTGCAAGACTGAATCAGGAAGAAGCAGAAAATCTGAACAGACTAATTACTACTAATGAAATTGAATCAGTAAACAAAAAACTCCTAAGTAACAAAAGTCCAGGACCAGATGGCTTCACAGGGGGATTTGACCAAACATTTAGAGAAGAGTTAACACTTATCATTTTCAAATTATTCCAAAAAATTGAAGAAGGAACACTTCCAAATTCATTCTATGAAGCCAGCATTACACTGCTACCATAAACATAGAAAGACACTACAAAAAAACAAAATTGCAGGCCAAAATCCCTGAGGAACATCCATGAAAAATCTTCAACAAAATATTAGCAAACCAAATTCAACAATACATTAAAAGGGTCATGGATCATACATCATGGTCAAGTGGGATTTATTGCAGGGATACAAGGATGGTTCAATATCTGCAAATAAATAAATGTGATAAACCATGTTAACAAATCAGATTATAAAATCATATGATCATCTCAATAGATGCAGAAAAAGCATTTGATAAAATTCAACATCCATTCATAATAAAAAATAAACAAAGTGGGAGTAGAGTGAATATAACTCAACACTATAAAGGTCATTTGTCACAAACCCACAACTAACATCATACTCAATGGTGAAAAGCTTTCTGCTTTTCCTCTAAGAGCAGAAACAAGATGAGGATGTCCATTCTTGTCACTATTTAATACAGTATTGGAAGTCCTAGACACAGCAGTCAGACAAGGAAGAGAAATAAAATTCATCAAAATTGGAAAGGAAGAAGTAAAACTACCAGTATTTGCAGATGACATGATATGGTATTTAGAAACCATTAAAGACACCACCAAAAATTATTAGAAATAATAAATAAATTCAGTAAAGTTGCAGGATACAAAATTAACATATAGAAATCTGTTGTGGGACTTCTCTGGTGGTGCAGTGTTTAAGAACCTGCCTGCCAACGCAGGGGACACAGGTTTGAGCCCTGGTCCGGGAAGATGCCATGGAGCAACTAAGCCCGTGCACCAAAACTACTGAGCCTGTACTCTAGACCCCACGAGCCACAACTACTGAGCCTGCATGCCACAACTACTGAAACCCATGCACCTAGAGCCCATGCTCCACAACAAGAGAAGTCACTGCAACGAGAAGCCTCTGCACCACAACGAAGAGTAGCCCCTGCTCACCACAACTAGAGAAAGCCTGTGCAGCAACAAAGACCCAACGCAGCCATAAATAAATACATAAAATAAAATAAAATGAAAAGAAAACTGTTGTATTTCTACATAGTCATAATGAACTTTCAGAAAGAGAAATCAAGAAAAAAAGTCTCATTTATAATTTCATCAAGAAGAATATAATACCTTGGAATAAATTTAACCAAGGAAGTGAAAGACCTTTACTCAAAAAACAATAAGACATTGGTGAAAGAAATTGAAGAGGATAGAAATCAACAGAAAGTTATTCCGTGTTCATGGTAGGAAGATTTAATATTGTTAAAATGTTCATACTACACCAAACAATCTACAGATTTTATGAAATCCCTATCAAAATACCCATGCATTTTTCACAGAACTAGAAAAAAATTATTTAAAAATGTGTATGTAAACATAAAAGACCCCAAATTGCCAAATCAACCTAGAGAAAGAAGAACAATGCTGGAAGTATCATGCTCCCTGATTTCAAATTATATTTCAAAAGTATAATAATTAAAATAGTATGCTACTGGCACAAAAGAGACACATATATCAATGGAGGAGAGTAGAGAGCCCTCAAATAAACCCTTACATATAAAGTCAATTAATCTTCAAGAAAGGAAGAAAGAATATAACATGGGGTAAATATAGTCTCTTCAATAAGTGGTGTTGGAAAAACTGAACGGTTACATGTAATAGAATGAAAGTAGAAAAATTTCTCACACCATATACAAAAATAAACTCATAATGGATTAAAGACTTAAATGTAATACCTGAAACTATAAAATTTCTAGAAGAAAACATAGGCAGTATATTCTTCAACATTGGTCTTATCAATATTTTTTAGATCTGTCTCCTCAGGCAAGGTCAACAAAAGCAAAAATAAACAGGACCAAATCAAACTAAAAATATTTTGCAAAGGGAAGGAAACCATAACCAAAACGAAAAGACAACCTACTGAATTGGAGAAGATATTTGCAAATGATATGTCCAATATGGGGTTAATATCCAAAATATATCAAAAGCTCAAACATCTTAATGTTAAAAAAAACAGACAATTCAATTAAAAATGGGCAGAAGACATGAATAGGTATTCTTCTAGAAAAGACATACAGATAGACAATAGGCACATGAAAAGATGTTCAACATCACTAACCATTACAGAAATGCAAATCAAAACTATAATGAGATATCACCTCACACTTGTCAGGAGGGCTATCATCAAAAAGATAAGAAATAACAAGTATTGGTGAGGATGTAAAGAAAAGGTAACCCTAGCACACCGTTGGTAGGAATGTAAATTGGTACAGCCATTTTGTGCAGTTCCTAAAATAATTAAAAATAGAACTATGGTATGATCCAGCAATTCCACTCATGTATACTTATTGGAAGAAAACAGAACCACTATTTTTGGAAAGATATACACACTCCAAAATTTATACCAGCATTATTTATAATACCCAAGATATGGAAGCAACATAAGTGCCCTTTGGCAGATGAATGGATAAAGAAGAATTGATAAATATATACAATGGAATATTACTTAGCCATGAATAAGAATGAAATCTTTCCATTTGCAACAACATGGATGGTCCTGTCAGGGATTATGCTTAGTGAAGTAAGTAGGACAGAGAAAGACAAATATTGTGTATCATTTATACGTGGAATCTAAAAAACAAAACAAGTGAGCAAATTATAACAAAACAGGAACAGACTCACAGATATAGAGAAGAAAGTAGTGGTTACCAAAGGGGAGATGTGTGGGGGAAGGAAAGAAATAGTTGAAGGTGATTAAGAGTCAGAAACTACCCGTTATAAAATAAATAAATCTCGAGGATGCAAGGTACAGCACAGCCAATATGTTATGATAACTTTGTAGGGTGTGGAATCTACAAACTATTGAATAACTATGTTGTATACCTGAAACTAACATGGTATTGTAAATGAAATATACTTCATAAATTAAAAAAAAAAGAAAAAAATTCCTTGTCCTAAGCTTTCCACTCCTAATTTTTGGTTGCCCAAGGAAAATGCTTTTAGTAAAATTACCTGTTCCATCTGGTACTTATATTCATATTTCATAAGAATATGCTTATGTTATTGTTCTGATTATTTTGTTTTCCACTGATATTCTACTCTGGAAGATGAGTATTTAGCTTACATAGTCTCTTCCTCAAAATCCTACACTTATACTCTTCTAATATAATTAGAGTAGTAGTTTTCAAATGTTAGCATGCATCAGAATTAGTTGAACGGCTTGATGAAACAGATTGTTGGGCCTCATTGTCAGAGTTTTTGACTCAGTACTTCTGATCTGGCACCCCATAATTTGCATTTCTAACAATTTCTCAGGTGATCCTGAAACTAATGGTCTAGGACATATTTTGCAAACCGCTGAATTTTATAGTATTATTATTTGTACAATTAAAATTTGCTTTTTCATTTTCATGACCTAAATATTAGATCTGTGCCACATAGTGTACTATAATTATATTTCCATTATTGTGCAACTTTTTCTTATCCTAGGGTTATCAATAGTACTTTTTTCATACTCTTTTTTCCAAAGTTTCCAATAGAACAAATATTTTTTTCCTGTTCAAAGACATTCAATAACATATCAATTTATTTAATTTTAGAAATATTTTTTTCTGCTATCCTCTTTTTTGAAAAAATCTGCCTCATTCCGACTGCTTGTACTTTATAGACCTCTATCATGGTTCTTTGTTCACAACATCCAGAATATTTCCTCGCATCTCTCCTGGATTGGATTTTCTGTTTCCCAGACCCTGTTTCCTGCTCTTTCATATCTTTCACGTTCATTTTTCAGCAGTACATCCTCCAGTAGCTTCTCTAAAATGAATTCTTGTATGAATGTATCATTATTTTATATGCATGTTTGATTGTTAGTTTGGCTAGTTATAGATTTATAGGTTAGAAATTATTATCTGTCAGAATTTTAAAAACATTGCTTAATTTTTCATTTTTAGAGCTGCTGTCGAGAAAACTGACATCATTTTTATTCTGGAAACTTTTTATATGGCGTGTGTGTGTGTGCAGGTAAATTGAAGGTATAATATAACTGAAAAACTGTGACATTGTGAATCCAAGTAGACTAAGGCAGAAACTTATAGAGCTGTTAGATGTAAATAGCACAAGATAGCAAAGCTTCTAAGTGTCGTGAAAAGAAAATATATTTCCTTCTAGTTACCCCTTTTCTCCAGTAGCAGAATATAGTTGGCATTTTGTGTGTGTGTGCTCTGCAGGGAGTCCTGTCTCCCACGTTTATGTTTCTTCAAGAAATTTGAAGACATTGTCCCTGACCCCATGTGGTCCCAAGTGGGCTCTTCATGACAAAATCCTGTCATGACCTTTGGGATAGGATAGGGGAATGATTCTAGCTGGCTGATAAAGCAGTGTTCCTATACATCAGTTTTAGGAATGGGTACATAACCCAACAAGACCAAGCTTGCTGGTGTGCTAAAATTAGGAGAAAGGTCCCCTTCTAACAGGTTTTCAGAAATGTGAGAATAAAAAGCTCTTGGTAGTCAATATGCTTACCAACTGGCAAGAGCCTTTCAGAGAAGAAAGCCATATAAAGAAACTCAGTTCGATGATACAGTTGAGCCCAGAATCCACTTCTGCTCTTCTCTGACATAAGAAGCAATGTTTCCTTTTTACTTAAATATACAGTTCATTTTCTGACATTTAGAATGGATAAAACCAGAAGAATACACTTTCTATCCATCCCCATGGATGAGCCATTTATTCCATTAAACAGAATATTTAACGTGATACTTAGATTCCATACTTGTAAACAGAAAAATTTTAAAGGGATCAAGTTGGCTCTTAGTAGTATGTTCTCAAATGTTAGTCTATAATTCTAAAAACTTTTTAAACACAAATATAAATCAAAGCCAAGGTGATAAAGTGATGTAGTATAAGCATTTGGTAAGCTGTAAAGAATATTAATAATTATTATTACTCATTGTAGTTATTATAATTTTTATTAATATCACTTCTATTGTAATGCCACAAGTTTATTATTTTTCATGCATCTTCCGATTAGAGCTTATGACATATTGCTCAGTGTGTCTAATGTCACAATATTTTTATTGTAACATCATTTATTAATGTGAATATTATCATCATATAGGACAAATTATATGAGAAACCATTGTATGTCTGGAAAGTTTTATCATAACCAATCATGATGCCACAGGCCCCTCTTGCTGCTATTATTCCATTGAACATTTTAGTGCCTCTGCTTTGTATGCTTTGCCTCTTATCCCCTTCAATCATAATCTCACTTTAATTGCCTCTTCTCAGGCAAATACAAACATTATCTTCCTTACTCCTAGAATTAATAACTTCTGTGATGACTTATCATCTTTTTTGTTCTTCAGTGCACCTTTCCAATTAAAATGGAAATTAAATGGGACTGAATATGACAACCAAAATCATGTATGTAGATTTGGTGGATCTGGATTCCATTGAGTGCAACAGGACTCTTTATATTTGAGTCTTTTTCCTATTTTTTGTTTCCCACAAGACACTAGGCAAAAAGTAAATATATGTTGATTGTCTGTGTTGATTCTTTGTAATGTATATGTATACAAACACATACACACCACAGGATAGATAGATAGACAGATGATAGATAGATAGAGAGATGATAGATAGAAGAGATAGATTGATCCTGGAAGGCTTATTATTCATTGGCATTTTCATTTCTCAACCCTGAATTTCCTAATCAATTTTAACTGACAATTTCATTTTTTTCTTTTGTTTACTCACATTTGTTTTCACTTTTTTCAATCCTTTTCTTGTTCAAGTATGATTGTTACATTTATCATTTTTATGTTTATTTTGCTTCGGTCATGTGAACTCAAAGGCTGCCTGGCAAGGCGTGCTTCATTGGCTCTTACAATGTCCCTCAGTGCTCCAACCATTTCCATCCTATGCAGAAGGGTCTCATGACCTGACCCTCTGATATTCCCATCTGCATGCTCATTCCTGAGCCAATCTTGACCAAGGCAAGAATGACAGAAACTGCTTCACTATGGGCTTGACCTTCTCCAGATTCAAGGGGATCCTAATAGGGGATCATCCTACTATACCTAGGAGATAATGACATCCCCTAAATTTCCTCCTCATTTCCTTTATTTTCATTTCTGTTGAAGGTATATGACCCCACGATTGACTTCAGGATATGTATTTCTTCCACTCCAGTGCCCCATCTTACAGGACTAGAACTTTGATATTTCCTTGTTTACATTTCAAAATAGCTTCTGCCCATTCATCTCCAGCTATCTGTTATTATTTTAAAGTTATTTTTAATAAATAAAAGTAATTTGTGGTCATGGTTAATAAAAATAAACTATGAAGGAGGGAAAAATAAAATAATTAAAATCACTAACAATTTCAACATAGGAGAGAAGCACTGCTTAACATTTTGTATATACTCTCTTTTTAAAAATTTTATGCTACAGAAGAATAACTATTTTTTAAATTCAGTTTATATTGCACCTATTTTTTTTAGTTAACAGCTTTTGTGCTTTTAACAATATATCATGAATATCTTCTTGAATTAAAGAATGACCTCTCTATTATCTTGTACTGCCATAACAAAATACCACAGACCAATTCGTTTAAAAACAATAGAAATTTATTTTTTTCACAATTCTGGAGAGTAGAAGTCCAAAATGAAGGTGACATCAGGGTTGGTTTCTAGCGAGTCTTCTCTTCTTGGCATGTGCGTGGTCACTGTCTAGCTATGTTCTCATATGGTCTTTCTTCTGTGCAGAGAAAGAGAGAGAGAGAGAGAGAGAGAGAGAGAGTGACCTCATGTTTCTTCCGCTTCCTGTAGGAGCACTACAAATCTATGAGATTAGGACCCCACCATAGGGCCTTCTCTAAAGGCCTTACCTTCAATTTAGTCACATTGGGTGTTAGGGTTTCAGCATATGAATTTTGTGGGAGACATAATGCAGTCCATACAGATTCTTTAATGTAAGTTTTAATAGTTAATTATAGGTATACCATAATTTGCCTGAGAAATCACATTTTATATACTTGGGCTATGTCCAATTCTCTTTCTCTTAATTTTTTAAAATTATAACTAATACTGCAATGAACCATCTTTTTCATATATAGCATTTTACAATGCTTCTTAGTAATTTCCTTTGGATAGAATATCCCTAGAAATAAAATTACTTGGACAGACTACTTTTAAGTTTTAAAATTCACACTACCATGCTAATTTATTCTCATAATAGTTGTGATAAGCATACCATTTCCCTTCCATTTACCAGTACTGGTTATCAATATAATTATTTAAAATATATGTTGTTTTGTTACATCAATGTTTGTTGCATCAAATTATTATTTTCATTTACTTGATTAGTGATGGAGCTCATCATGCTTCAACACTCTTCCTTTGCAAGTGACTGAAGCTATTTGCCTAAATCCTATTCTTTTTTTCTTTTTATTGAGGATAGTTGATTTATAATATTGCGTTAGCTTCATGTGTACAGCAAAGTGATTCTGTTTTATATATATATATATATATATATATATATATAATTTTCAGATTATCTTTCATTAAAGTTATTATAAGATATTGAATATAGTTCCCTGTGCTATACAGTAAATTCTTGCTTCTTGTCTAATTTACGTATAGTAGTTTGTATCTCAAATCCCATACTCCTAACTTTTCCCTTCCTTTCTCCCTTCCCCCTTTGGTAACCATAAATTTGTTTTCTATTTCTGTGAGTCCGTTTCTGTTTTGTATATTGATTAATCTGTATTATTTTTTAGATTCCACATATGAGTGATATCATATGACATTTGTCTTTCTCTGATTTACTTCACTAAGTATAATATTCTCTAGGTCCATCTATGTTGCTGAAAATGGCGATATTTCATTTTTTTATGGCTGAGTAATATCCTATTTTGTGTGTGTGTGTGTGTGTATACCACATTTCTTAAGCCAATCATCTGTTGATGGGTACTTGAGTTGTTTCTATGTCTTAGCTATTGCAAATAGTGCTGTTATGAACATTGGGGTGCATGTATCTTTTCAAATTAGAGGTTTCGTCTTTTCTGGATATGTGTCCAGGGGTGAGATCTTATGGTAGCTCTATTTTTAATTCTTTAAGGAACCTTCTTACTGTTTTCCATAGTGTCTGCACCGATTTACATTCCCAGCAAAAGTGTAGGAGGGTTCCGTTTTCTCCGCATCCTCTCCAGCATTTGTTTTTGTCGACTTTTTAATGATAGATATTCTGACTGGTGTGAGGTGATACCTCGTTGTGGTTTTGATTTGCTCTTCTCTAATAGCGATGTTGCACTGGCTGAGGCAGTGTTTGTAGAGTTTCTCCACTGTAAGTCACTTTTATCTACTTCCCATATTTCATTAATTGGAGCAAAGTCATTAAATACAGCCCACACTAAAAGGGTTGGGAGTCTTAAGTCCACTTCCTTGAGGAAGAATAACTACTTAAACTATTTGGAATTCTTCCGTATGTAGGATTTGTCTGTTCTCCCTTATTTATTTTTTCAGTAATTTATTTATTTCAGTATGGACTTATGGATATTTATTTTATATTTTGAAGTATAATCTAAGAGTACATTATTTATTATTATTATTTTTTGCTCAAATTATTCCAGCTTTGGAATCTGAAGCCCTTTCAGGTTGGTTTCCGTGTCCCACTGACATGGCCTCATCCTTTTGTTTCTTTGATTATTTTCTCACTTTCTGACAATGCAAGATGCTCCAGATTAATATTGTGTAATTCCTGACCTAGCCCTGGGACCAGTCATTTCTCCAAAGAGCTCTGGCTCCTTTTCTGGAGAATGATCTAAGAAACCAAGATCAAGGTACTCTGATTTTGTCTCATGTTTTGTTTCCTGAGTTGGATAGCCAGCCATGTCGATACCACATCAAACTTCTTTCCACTTATTACATTTTTTCACTCCTGCCTAGGACTGTATTTGTACTTTGTTCTTTGTATGTGATTTAATGGCACTACTGTAGCCAAAACCTGAACTGGATATAATGTTAGTGCCCTGTTTCTTGCCCTACACCACTGCCCATGCTGAGCCTTACCAACAAAACCAGGCTGGCTTCCCCATTCTTGACTATATCTTCCTGAGTTGCATCCATTTTTTTTCTCAGTTCATTTGTCTTTTCTATAAGTCCAAATTATGACTGAGTTCCAACAACTTCAAGTTAGAGCCCTTCTGTACAGTAACAAGCAGTAATGTCATCATTATGGGGCCTGGCTACAGGTAGAGGATTTTGGAAAAGATACACAGATAAAGTTATTCTGCAAACACAACCATTAAGAAAGTCCTTACTGATTACTTTGACCCAAGTTATAGGAATTATAGATCTATGCACTAGTTGTTTCTCTAGGCATGGGAAGTTCTCTGAATAATAGTGTTTTCTAAGGGTTGAAACAAAATTTGAAGCAGCAAATCAAAATAATAGGTTAGTTGGTAATGCTCTTAAAATTTTTGGTTTACTTTTCTTCTGTTATAACTTCATATGAATTATAGTCAGTAGATTTAAAAAATTAAATACATCCAATAAGAGTGATGATACCCAATGGAAACTTAAAATTCATGCAAGGTTTAAATTATTCCCAACATGCCCTTTGAGAAGTTTCATGAAGTATTAAAGGACACAGCTAATGTTTTTGCGGATGGCTATCAGAACAGGGCAGCTCTCAGTTGTCTTTTTGGTTCACATAATGAAAAACTTAATGCATCCTATCCTTTACCATAAGATTATTTACCTGGAATTCTCTCTAGTTTTAGAAGCTGCAGTAACAAAATTTTTCAAAGTCACTTAAGACTTTCCCTTTGAAGATATGTATTAGCCATGATTTTGTTCCAAATTTTTTTCTTTTCTTTTCTAAAAAGAGGTATATTGATTTTGCCTAAATCAGTCAACTTTAGTGAAAAGAAAGGTGACCATACACATATGACATGTACAGTGGTTGTCTCACAGAAGAGCATACTTCAGTTAAGTGCCATTGCTGAAATTAGGTCAAGATATTCAAAATTCAATGATATAATCTAGTTCCTTATTTAATAAATTAGATATTTCAAATGATAGTCATAACTCAATGTTAAGAGAGATAATTTATTTTTATTTGCTGGGTCTTTGGTATTTTCCTCCTCCTCTCGGGTAACCACAATGACGAATTCTGGTTACATTTCAATAGATATATTTTACATAGTGCCTGTAGTGGCCCATAGGAAGAATGTACAGAAGCAGGAAATATAAGGTGATGAAATGAAGATTTCATCTCTTCTAAAATTATAAAGAAGTTTCTCAATAAGTTGTTTGAATACAATTTAGTGAGAACTTTTTTAACATCAATAGAGGACAGTGGTTAGTACAATGAGTTCAGATTCCAATTCAGATTCCCAATCCAGGCCCCTTCACTTACCGGCTTTGTGACTTTGGGCAAGTTACTTAACGTCTCATCTAGCAAATGGAACCAATGCAAATGCAAGTAGTTTCATAGGATTGTGTTATCCTTTATAGGAGCTTAAATGAAAAGCATTTAGCACAGTGCCCAGTACATAGAAAGTGTTCAGTTCAGAGGAGGTATGATGATTAATTTTATATGTCAATTTTACTGGGCTGCCAGGTGCTCAGGTATTTAGTCAAACATTTTTCTAAGTATCTGTGATTTTGGATGAGACTAACGTTTAAATAGGTAGTAAAATATGTTGCCCTCCCCAATGTGACTGGGCCTCATCCAGTCAGCTGAGAGCCTGAATAAGACAAAATGCCTGACCCTCCCCCCAAGTAAAATAATATTCTTCCTACTTGGTACATCCTGCATTTGAACCCTAACTGAAACATCAGCCTTTCCTGGGTCTCTAGGCTGCCTGCTTTTGGACAAGAACTATACCATCCACTCTCCTGGTTGCAGCCCTTTGGACTCAGACTGAATCTGCACCATCAGCTCTCCTGGGTCTCCAGCTTGTAGACTTACTCTGTTGATCTTGTACTTTTCAGCCTCCATCATCATGTGAGCAAATTCTCAAAATAAATCTCTTAAAGGGTAAAATAGAGGGGGGAAAAAAAGCTGAGGTTTTAAAAAAGTCCAAGTGTGCTAATTTCTATGATGTTCTCTTCAGTTGTCATTCTTCCCTCCTATGTTGACCTGTCAGTGTCACACAGTCATTAAAGTGCAGGCGGTGTTGGTGTAAATTTATAATTGGCGTAATCCTTATTGCTGACATGTCAATATTTAACTTGCATTAACCTTTCCTTTGAGGCTGACAAATTGTGCATCTGTGGCTTGTTCAGTCTAATTTTTCATGTCATTGCCTTGCAAAGCATATAGATTTATAATGTCACTGTGTGATGGATGCAGGTCTCTCCTCTGCCTTGGAGAAGGGTTTCAACCCACTTAGATTATCCATTGGTTTATTTATTTATTTTCACTTCCACCCACCACCTATTTTAACAGGCTTTCAGTGAATTTACCTCCCCAAGGCCCATATTTTGAGGACGAATGGAGAGGTACCCCTGTCAGGAGTCATTAACATGCTGCTGCTAAGCACCGACACATTGTTCTGGCCTGTCTCACACAGAGCAGCCTTCATCTGTGTGTGCCTGTAGTCGCTAAGAATTTGTTGACAGAAAATGAAGACGGGTGAAAGAAAATTAGGTCAGAATAGTGTGTGGGAGACAAAGTGACATTCTTGTCAGTTTTACCTAATCTCCTAGAACAGAGCAACCAAAGTTATAATTTCTCTAGGATGTGGGCAGCTGAGACTTACACTCAATCATTTCTGTCTTTTTTTTAATTTAATGTTATTCCCTTTCCCCACTCCCCACAGGCTTTGACTGAAAAAAGTGGACAAGTATCCAAGAATTCTTATTTGAAACTCTTGGATCTGAATGCTA
This sequence comes from Balaenoptera acutorostrata, assembly GCF_949987535.1. NCBI lineage: Eukaryota > Metazoa > Chordata > Mammalia > Artiodactyla > Balaenopteridae > Balaenoptera > Balaenoptera acutorostrata. The sequence continues at coordinate 97,565,830 of NC_080068.1, read as the reverse complement.
AGGATTTGGGGCTAAAGGGGATTTGGAGGGCTGAGTCATCCCATAGGTGTTCAAAGACGGGTTTATGTAAAGATCAAAAAGGATGGCTTGCTAGCAAACATTTCCTCCAAGTTTCACAATACTATATAATGCTAAGCCACTCTCTCCACTTTACTGGAGTATTTTAGAACAGTGGAGTTATCCAATCTCCCTCCAGCAAGTCTAGTACATTTATTTAAAGCTATCTAGGATAAAGATGAGATATACCCAGACCGTATATTTAGGAATGGATAGTTATTTTAATTTACATTTTATAGAATGTTTGAAGAAAACCCAAAGGAACTGACACTGAAATTTCATCTCAGTTCAGCAAAGTATTATTTACACAAGCGCTATTAAAATGTAGCAATCACTGGTCTATTTCTTGGATCCTCAATTGAATTCTCACATATTTAGAATGTCTTGAATGATATATGGAAATTAAAACGGTTAATACGTGTGTTTGAAATAACGCTCCTTCTAATTGATCACTTACATGTGGGTCCCTCTTGGTCTTAAGAACCCCAAAGCAAAACTGATATCATGTCTTTAATTACTGCTTAAAATGTTATTTTTGTACCTCCATTTCCAAGCAACCACACATCACATAAACAAAGCTAATAAATTCAAAGACACAAAGAGTGGTCCCAGATTAATCCTTGCCAATGCTAAGACTATGTCAATAATCATATTTACAGTTAGGTTTTATTTTATCATAATGAATCATGATACATTTGTTTACCAGAGACAGCCATTCCAAGCAAGGAAGCAAACACATAAACAAATTAGAACTATATTATGTTTTTATTCTTTTTCCCTTAGTCATGAAATCTGCTCTTCAAACATTAACACTAGTGTCTATGGAAGCCCAATACATAAAATAGGTAAAAACAGAAAATCTTTAGCTGCAGTGAGGACTATGTTCTAAGCCCAACTCATAAACATGCCCTGTGTCCAACCAAGTTCTTCCATGGTCTCTATATCATGCAGAATTTAAAAACTCCAAATTCCATTCAACTCTTAGTTTATAAGTGAGAAATTTGTGACTAGAGAATGTTGAGTTGCCTGATATGTACTTTAGCAGAACTAGAACTAGAAATCAGATCTCCTAACTTCTAATCTATTAGTATTTTCAGTAGAACAGGTCAGGAAACTATCATGCTTTCACAAGTTCTTTTATTTATTCAACACAAAATTTAATATGCATCTTTTATGTATTAGACACTATTCTAGGGGCCAAGGATATGAAAATTTTCAATAGAAAATTCTTACCTTCATAAAGTTTACATTTTAGTAAAAGAAACAAGCAATAAATACATCATCATGCAATATAATGTTATTGCTTTATAACACAAAGTAAGAAAAATGGAAAAGGTAACAAGGCATGTAACTTTTTGATAAGGTTGCAAGGGAAGGCGTTTCAGAAGCAGAAACATTTGAGCAGAGACTTGAATGAGATAAGAGAATGAGTTGTGGGGAGAATATTTAAGGCATAATGAATAACTGATGCAAATGATGCTCACACTTAAGAGCAGCCAAAAGGGCAGAGGGTCTAGAATGCAATGAGTCAGGGGTGAGGAGTAGGGAGGAGACTAGATTGAGAGGGAGCTCTGGAGGTCATGGAGATAATTTCAGATTTATTTGAATCTGTTGGAAAACCATTTGATAGTTTGAATTGAGTGTGTGGCACGTTGTGGCTTTCATTCTTGAAAATAATTATTCTCGACTTTCATTCTTCTGCCATGTAGCTGTTCAGTTTTCCCAGCAGCACTAATTGAAGAGACTGTCTTTTCTCCATTGTGTATCTCTCTACGGGATAAAGGATGAAATATAGGGAAGTAAAATCAGAAACACTTATATGTACTCACAAAGAATAATGCCACATTTTTAGTGTTTATATAATATCTTCCCCCTAAAGTCATTCTACACTGTTAATTGAATTCCTACAATTATTCTAAAATATAAGAAAACACACAGTATTAATTCCATTTAACAGATTGGAAGCTGAGCTTGTAAAGTAAGACACCAAGTAGTCATATTTCAAGAACAGAGCTTTATCAGCCACACAATAATGACTATTTTACACTGCATTGGAGGGTGGGGGAGGTAGGCAAGAGAGAGGGATAAGCTTCTACTTAGAAGAGAAAGGGAAGATCAGCTGCTTTTTAATTCATTCAATACTTATTTATCATATATCATGTGTCAGGCACTGCATTAGGCACTGGGGATACAGAGGTGGAAAAAGTCAATTCCTGACCTAACAAACTCTGCTCTAGGATATAACAATGACCTTTAGTTTTTTTGTCTTTTATTACATGCTCGCCAATTTAGAAGTAGCTCATGCTTCAATCTCCTAATAATCCACAGATAATAAAATTAATGAGCAGAAAGACTAAACAATTTATACAAGGTCACTCAGTGTGCAATTTGTGAGCTTCAGTTGGATTCAAGCCCAAGTTTAACCCCAAAGCCTGTTCTCTTAACTCTATGCTTCTTCACCTCTTTTAAACACTCTACATGTTTAAATGTCTCTTGCATTCCTCCCTCAGTTTTTTGTTTTTTGTTTTTTGGTTTATAGTTATTTTATTATCTTGCTGCTTCTTTATTAATAACACAGATCTCAATTAATGTTTAGCATACTTAATTTACTATCGCTCTAGCTGCAAAGTATTTGTGCATTATAATAATGCACAATAATTTTTCCTTTTTTTAATTTCAAAATAAGTATTTTTCCCCCCTTGATAAACCTTTATAAAATATCCAAACAACTCAGGGAGCATGAAAGACTCTCTTTAATCCCATCATCCAGGGTAACCACTGCCCACTTCTTAAGGCACATCATCATAGAATATTAAAATATACTCCCTCAGTTTTTTAAAATTTCTTTTCTTATGTTTTGCTTATCTTGTCATGTGAACTGTTGATACCTATCAAATGAGTTGGTGGATACAGGACTTCAATGGCCCCGAGCTAATGTAGGTATATGGGATACAGAGCACTGCATATACTGAGTATACTGAGCAGTCATCAAAACCAAAATCATACACACACATGCACACACACACACACACACATACACACACACTGGTGTATTGTTAATAGCACTGACCCTATCCAAATCAATAGCTTTTCTTCAATTTCATAGGCAGTCCTTTTCTCACAGTCTCCTGCTTCTGTGTCTCCAGAAGTTTTAGACAACCTGAGAGTAAAGTAATGTCAGTTCCCGAGTTCTCTAGTTTTCCAAAGTACACAGAGGATCCACTAGTATATACTGGCAGGACAAAGTTAAGTTTCAAATTTAGTCAAAGTCTGCATAATTCAGAGTATGTAACTTCCCTTCTTACCTAGATGTAAGGACTGGGCGGTTGAGAATTCTATATGACTTTTGAGAGACACGCATTTAAGAACATAAACTCTGAACCTGAGTTTAAATGCCAGGTACACTGCTTGTAGGTAAATAATTTAACATTACTGTGCTTCACTTTCATCATTGGTCAATAGAAATAATAATAGTGACTACCTTACAAAGCTGTTTTGAAAACTTAGTGAGTTAATAAAGTGAAATAATAAGTGCTCTTTAAGCGATTACTATTATTTAATCTCAAACCTCAAAGGTCTTGTCAAAAAATTGAGTTGTTTTGGTCATGGAATTTTTTTTTAACATCTTTATTGGAGTATAATTGTTTTACACTAGTGTGCTAGTTTCTGCTCTATAACAAAGTGAATCAGCTATGCATATACATATATCCCCACATCTCTTCCCTCTTGTGTCTCCCTCCCACTATCCATATCCCACCCCTCTAGGTGGTCAAAAAGCACTGAGCTGATCTCCCTGTGCTATGTGGCTGCTTCCCACTAGCTAGCTATTTTACATTTGGTAGTGTATATATGTCCATGCTACTCTCTCACTTCGTCCCAGCTTACCCTTCCCCCTCCCCGTGTCCTCAAGCCCACTCTCTAAGTCTTCGTCTTTATACCTGTCCTGCCCCTAGGTTCTTCCGAACCATTTTTCTTTTTTTTTTTTTTTTTTAGATTCCATATATATGTGTTAGGATATGGTATTTGTTTTTCTCTTTGTAACTCACTTCACTCTATATGACAGTCTCTAGGTCCATCCACGTCACTACAAATAACTCAATTTCATTTCTGTATATGGCTGAGTAATATTCCATTGTATATATGTGCCACATCTTCTTTATCTATTCATCTGTCGATGGACACTTAGGCTGCTTCCATTTCCAGGCTATGGTAAACAGCGCGGCAATGAACATTGTGGTACAGGATTCTTTTTGAATGATGGTTTTCTCAGGGTATATGCCCACTAGTGGGAATCTTGGGTTGTATGGTAGTTCTATTTTTAGTTTTTTAAGGAACCTCCATACTTTCTCCATAGTGGCTGTATCAACTTACATTCCCACCAACAGTGCAGGAGGGTTCCCTTTTCTCCACACCCTCTCCGGCATTTATTGTTTGTAGATTTTTTGATGATGGCCATTCTGACTGGTGTGAGGAGATACCTCATTGTAGTTTTGATTTGCACTTCTCTAATGATTAGTGATGTTGAGCATCCTTTCATGTGTTTGTTGGCAATCTGTAAATCTTCTTTGTAGAAATGTCTATATAGGTCTTCTGCCCATTTTTGGATTGGGTTGTTTGTTTATTTGATATTGAGCTGCATGAGCTGCTTGTAAATTTGGAGATTAATCCTTTGTCAGTTGCTTCATTTGCAAATATTTTCTCCCATCCTGAGGTTTGTCTTTTCATCTTGTTTATGTTATCCTTTGCTGTGCAAAAGCTTTTAAGTTTCATTAGATCCTATTTGTTTATTTTTGTATTTATTTCCATTTCTCTAGGAGGTGGGTCAAAAGGATCTTGCTGTGATTTACGTCATAGAGTGTTCTGCCTAAGTTTCCTCTAAGAGTTTTACAGTGTCTGGCCTTACATTTAGGTCTTTAATCCATTTTGAGTTTACTTTTGTGTATGGTGTTAGGGAGTGTTCTAATTTCATTCTTTTACATGTAGCTGTCCAGTTTTCCCAGCACCACTTATTGAAGAGGCTGTCTTTTCTCCATTGTATATCCTTGTCTCCTTTATAAAAGATAAGGTGACCATATGTGTGTGGGTTTATCTCTGGGCTTTCTATCCTGTTCCATTGATCTCTATTTCTGTTTTTGTGCCAGTACCATACTGTCTTAATTACAGTAGCTTTGTAGTATAGTCTGAAGTCAGGGAGCCTGATTCCTCCAGCTCCCTTTTTCTTTCTCAAGATTGCTTTGGCTATTCAGGGTCTTTTGTGTTTCCATACAAATTGTGAAATTTTTTGCTCTAGTTCTGTGAAAAATACCAGTGGTAGTTTGATAGGGATTGCATTGAATCTGTAGATTGCTTTGGATAGTATAGTCATTTTCACAATGTTGATTCTTCCAATCCAAGAACATGGTAAATCTCTCTATCTGTTTGTATCATCTTTAATTTCTTTCATCCGTGTCTTATAGTTTTCTGCATACAGGTCTTTTGTCTCCTTAGGTAGGTTTATTCCTAGGTGTTTTATTCTGTTTGTTGCAATGGTAAATAAGAGTATTTCCTTAATTTCTCTTTTAGATTTTTCATCATTAGTGTATAGGAATGCAAGAGATTTCTGTGTATTAATTTTGTATCTGGCAACTTTACCAAATTCACTGATTAGCTCTAGTAGTTTTCTGGTAGCATCTTTAGGATTCACTACGTATAGTATCATGCCATCTGCAAAGACTGAGAGCTTTACTTCTTTTCCAATTTGGATTCATTTTATTTCTTTTTCTTCTCTGGTTGCTGTGGCTAAAGCTTCCAAAACTATGTTGAATAATAGTTGTGAGAGTGGACAAACTTGTCTTGTTCCTGATCTTAGAGGAAATGATTTCAGTTTTTCACCATTGAGACTGATGTTGGCTGTGGGTTTGTCATATATGGCCTTTATCATGATGAGGTAAGTTCCCTCTATGCCTACTTTCTGGAGGGTTTTTATCATAAATGGGTTTTGAATTTTGTCAAAAGTTTTTTCTGCATCTATTGAGATGATCATATAGTTTTTGTCTTTCAATTTATTAATTTGGTGTATCACATTGATTGATTTTCATATATTGAAGAATCCTTGCATTCTTGGGATAAACCCCACTTGATCATGGTGTATGATCCTTTTAATGTGCTTTTGGATTCTGTTTGCTGGTATTTTATTGGGGATTTTTGCATCTATGTTCCTCAGTGATATTGGCTTGTAGTTTTCTTTCTTTGTGACCTCTTTGTCTGGTTTTGGTATCAGGGTGATTGTGGCCTCATAGAATGAGATTGGGAGTGTTCCTCCCTCTGCTATATTTTGGAAGAATTTGAGAAGGATAGGTGTTAGCTCATCCCTAAATGTTTGATAGAATTCGCCTGTGAAGCCATCTGGTCCTGGGCTTTTGTTTGTTGGAAGATTTTTATCACAGTCTCAATTTCTGTGCTTGTGATTGGTCTGTTTATATTTTCTATTTCTTCCTGGTTCAGTCTCAGGAGGTTGCGCTTTTCTAAGAATTTGTCAATTTCTTCGTGGTTGTCCATTTTATTGGCATATAGTTGCTTGCAGTAATCTCTCATGATCCTTTGTATTTCTGCAGCGTCAGTTGTTACTTCTCCTTTTCCATTTCTAATTCTATTCATTTGAGTCTTCTCCTTTTTCTTCTTGATGAGTCTGGCTAATGGTTTATAAATTTTGTTTATCTTCTGAAAGAACCAGCTTTTAGTTTTATTGATCTTTGCTATTGTTCCCTTCATGTCTTTTTCATTTATTTCTGATCTGATGTTTATGATTTTTTTCCTTCTGCTAACTTTGGGTTTTTTTTGTTCTTCTTTCTCTAATTGCTTTAGGTGTAAGGTTAGGTTGTTTCTTTGAGATATTTCTTGTTTCTTGAGGTAGGATTGTATTGCTATAAACGTCCCTCTTAGAACTGCTTTTGCTGCATACCATAGGTTTGGGGTCAACGTGTTTTCATTGCCCCCTTCAGGCTGTGTTCACGCCACCAACCCCAGTCCTCTCCCTGGGATCCGACCAAAGCCCGAGCCTCAGCTCCCAGCCCCCGCCCACCCCGGCGTGGGAGCAGACAAGCCTCTCGGGCTGGTGAGTGCTGGTCAGCACCGGTCCTCTGTGTTGGAATCTCTCCACTCTGTCCTCCTCACCCCTGTTGCTGCGCTCTCCTCTGTGGCTCCGAAGCTTCCCCCCTCCACCACCTGCAGTCTCCGCCCGTGAAGGGGCTTCCTAGTGTGTGGAAACCTTTCCTCCTTCACAGCTCCCTCCCACTGGTGCAGGTCCCATCCTTATTCTTTTGCCTCTGTTGTTTCTTTTTTCTTTTGCCCTATCCAGGTATGTGGGGGAGTTTCTTGCCTTTTGGGAGGTCTGAGGTCTTCTGCCAGCGTTCAGTAGGTGTTCTGTAGGAGTTATTCCACATGTAGATGTATTTCTGATGTATTTGTGGGGAGGAAGGTGATCTCCACATCTTGCTCCTCTGCTATCTTGAAGGTCTCCCTTCATGGAATGTTTTTTGACTAATGAAAATAGCCACAATTTTGTACTTCACAGGTCAGGAAAGTTTATACTGTAAAGGGCCAGAGAGTAAGTTATTTTAGGTTTTGCAGACAGTACTCAACTCTGCTATTGTAGGACAATGCAGCCACAGGCAATATGTTAAAAAATGGATGTGGTTGTGCTCTAATGAAACTTTGTTTACAACACATCATCAAAGTTTTGCCAGCTCCTTGAGTATAAAATTTTGCTAGGTGCTCTGCCAGGGGTATTATATATTTTACCTTCTTTAAGAAGGTGTTCTTATCATCTTCATATTATTTACATATGAAAAAAAGATCCTTATCTTCTGAGAAATGAATTGATTTTAGCCAAAGTTTTAGTACATGCTCAAACCAGCTTCAAAGTTTGGTCTGTGTGACTCCCAAGCCCAAGCCCATTCAATTAATTATCTCCTCAAGTGGTAAAATATTATAACTTGGTATCTTATCTGGAGTTGATTGATCACTTTAGCACTAAGAAAACAAAGTTAGCTGAAAAAAGGAAGCATTGATTTAGTTTGTACTGATATGGAAAAGAATGGCCCATGGATTGGAACTCCATATTGGAACAATATCATTGTTGCCAATAATATTTAGACAGTTGTTTAGGTATTTCACTGACATGGTTACTGATTAACCCCGTAATCAGCTAAGCACAAAATTTTGACAAAAATGGAAATTTTCTACATTTTTCTCCATCTGTAAAATAGGTTAATATAAAGTAGATGAATAGACTTCTTTTTATTAGACATAGCTATAAGTGGTGAGATTATAGCAGGGACTAGATTGCTGCATTTAAGAGTTTATAGAGGATCAAATTTATAGATAAAAGCAATAAAATATACACACAATAATATATACTCTGTCTTATGTGACACAGCCTATGAAGGAAAATAAAGCTGCATAAGCGTGATAGAGAATAAAGATAGATCACTGCTATTTTACATAGGCTGGTCAAGAAAGTCCTATCTAAAAGGTGACATTATGGAGAAATCTAGAATAATTGAAGCAGCAAGCCATGCAGATATGTTAGGCAAGAGTGTTGCAAGCAGAGAGAACAGCAAATATAGACATTCTACAGTGAACTTGTGTTTGGAGAGTTCTCAGAATAGCAAGGTGGCCAAAGAGAGAGAATGGTAAGAAAGTCAGAGACATAGCAGAGACCAGGGTAAGGAATTTGTAAGCAAGGTGTGACACATTCTGATTTAAGTTAAAAAGAAAGAAATAAAGAAAGAGATGAGAGAGGGGGAGGGAGGGAGGAGAGAGAGAGAGAGGGAGTGAAAGGGAGAATGAATGGATGAATGAAAGAAATTTTGCTGTTGTGGGGAAGAAAAAGGAGAATAGATGAAGCAGGTAGAAAGTAGAAGCAGGAGATGAGTATTAGATGAGTACTTAGAATGGAATTTCTATTTATGGAAAGATCAGTGCAAGAGCATGTACGAGGGTAGGGGGCATTCTAATTTTGAGATGCACATTAAATATTCAAGTGGCAATATTATATGCTATTGGATGTGAGTTTGGAGTTCAGGATTTGGGGAGATGTGGGCATATTTGCCATTTGAAGCTATTAGATATGGTGAGATTACCGAGTGTATGTGACACAACAATTTAAGTCCAAGGACCAAGACTGGAGGCAGAGGATGGTGTTTGGAGGTCATTCTCCAGTTCCTTGGGAAAGAAACCAGCTAAGAATACTAAGAAGGAGACATAAGGTATATAAGATTAGTATTGTGACAGAGTGATTCCCCAAAAGCAAAGTGTATAAAGTATTTCAAAGAGGATAGAATATTAAAATCCAATACATCTAATATCACTAAGTCAAGTGAAATAGGAACAGAGAAATGACTATTAAATTTAGCAAATTGATGTCACTGATAACTGACAAAATAAATTATGATGGATGTAGTAGGGGTAAAATCTCCCTTGTCTTAAGAAAGAATGGGAGGAGAGGATATGAAGGCAGGAAATAGAAACCACATATTTTTTTGTTTGTTTGCTTGTCTTTTGGCAGTCACAGCAGGCTTATTGTTGTCAATAGAGCACTGATATGCTTCTCCAAGGGGGCATAGGCAGAGGCCATTAGAAAAGTGAGTTGGATGGTGGCAGGGAGAGAGACAGGTGCTGAGGTTGATTCCTGGTCTCCTGGAGTCCATGTTTCCATCCCTCTTATCTGGGTCCAAGGAGCATAGTCCACCTGGGCATGGGCCATCCTAAGGTGGTTTCTGGCTGGGTATGCCCTGGGCAGGAGAGGAGGGATATATATATATATATATATATATATATATATATATATATATATACATACACACACACACATATATATGTGTGTGTGTGTGTGTGTGTGTGTGTGTGTGTGTGTGTGTATATATATATATATATATATATATATATATATATATATATATATATGGAGAGAGAGAGAGAAGTTGATCTAAGGAGATTGGGAGTCAGGGAGAATTGTTTTTTGTTTGCTTGTGTCTTTGTTATATGGAGATATGAGTGATCCAGTAGACAGGGATATGTTATGATGCAGGAAAGGGAGGGGCACTTTCAAGAGTGATTCTTTGAGTAGGGGTGCTTCACACAGGTGGTTGAATTGCCTTTAGGAGTACAGTGAGTTCATCCATCAGAATAGGAGGGGAGTCAGAGCAATGGGCCAGGCTGGTAGCTTGATCATAGTATTCTGTGCAAGTCCTCTTCAGATTTTCTCTCTGTTTTATGAATAATGAAGCAGTCAAAAATTGAGAAGGAGAGAGCATGTGTTGGAGGATTGGAGATTTCACACCTTCTTGATACATAGGAGACTGAAGGACAGGAAAATTAACCAGTGCTAAACAGCTACCTCCTTTGAATAGTCACGGATGTAAAATGAGATATATTAGTACACATATGCGTTTTTCTCCAATCACATTCAGCTGCTCCTATGCAGGTACTGACTGGGGAGAGGAGTTGGAATTTAATGAGGGTTAGGGGCTCATCAGATGAAGAAAAGAGGGGAAATGGAGTTGAAGTTCCATGTAAAGTATTGCTTTTATTGATGAATTATGAAGGGAGAAGTAAAGGAGATAAGGGACAATGAGAAAGTAGATTGGTGATTTCAAGTGGGTGTAGAAATCGGTGGCGACAAACAAGCCAGAGGAAGAGAAATGGAAATATAGGAGGTGATAGTTGAAGAATGAAATCATTAGAAGTTAAGTGTGGAGAGGTCAGAATTATTGGTAATAACAACATCTGGGTTATGAGCATGAGAATAGATGACTAGTTCCCTTACATTCCTTAAAGCATTTAAAATTTCACAATCTTGATAGAATTTCAAGCCCTATAAGAATTGGTTGGGCAGCTTTTTTCTTAAAAATTTTTTGCACAGTGCTTTTTAAGAATTTTTCAAATTTCAGTATAAAAATTGTCACTTTTCCAATCAGTCAAGAGATTCATTATTCAGTATGGTAGTCAATGGCAACACGTGGCTATCTAAATTTTAATTTTAATTGATTAAAATTAAATACAATTTAAAATTCACTTCCCCAGTCTCATTAACCACATTTGAAAATCTCCAGAGCCACATGTGGCTAATCAGTACTCTTTTGGACCATGCAAATAAGAAAGATTTTCATCATCATGGAAAGTTCTATTGAATGATGCTATTCTAAAGCTTTGCTTCATACTATTCCAATGTTAAACAATTCTGGGACAGAACAGAAATTAAATTTTGCCTTGTAACCACCTGATCAGTTTTGCTAGACACAGAAATTATCTGACAACTACTATGTTACCACAACTGCCTTGATACCATAGTTTTATGGCATCTATGAAATAGGCAGATCATTGCCATGGCTACTGCAGCACATAAAATGAGCTAATGAGAAGTAACTCACTGGTAAAAGGCAACACAAAAGATGTGTTTTATTAAAGCAACTGCTTTTCCATATGTTCTCTTTTGCCAAAGATCCTAGTTATTTTGGAGTATGGGGAGTTTGTGATTCAAGCCACTAACCCTTATTATGATGGTGTGCCTTCTAACCTTCAAATCAAACCCATGACATGGCTCAAAATGGGGACTAATATATAGATGGGGAAAACCAATGATTCTTTTAAAACCTTGAAGCTAGCAATTTACTTCCAGGCTCACTTCTTTTGGAAGAAAATGGATGAACAAATAAGCAATCATTTTCTCATGAGTGAAGGTAAGGCCAGCTAAACATCTGCTTTATTCTAGCCACGTGGCACAATTTTCAGAGGAAATTACTATGGCTGTAACCAGAATGTCAGAAAGGCTCACTATTCAGCTTCAGTGGATGTTGTGTTCATTTGATGGAATTTTGCTTTCTGTGGCATCTAAGCATATGTTAAAAACACACACCAGAGAAGGAAACAGAAAGGAAGATCAAGAACTAGGAAATAAATATGGATGAACTCTTACTCTGTATCAGATCTGCATGGGATGGTTAAATTATATTAGGTCACTTAATGTCCACACCAATTATTTGGTGTATGTTTTGTTTTCACCTCAGTTTTACAGATGAAGGTACTCAGAAACATTAAGATCAAGCAACTAGCTTATGTTCTCAGAATTGATGATGGTTGGAGGATGGAGATCTTCCTGGCTCTAAAAAGCTGTCATTATGTATAACAAAGTTAAATATCACTTGCTGAGTTTTCTGAGTATCTCTGGGAACACTCTGAGTAGATTGCTTCATTTGACCATTTAGACAAAGAACCAACCACATTAGAAATGTTGTGAAAATGCAATAAGAAGGGACATGTACAGAGAACTGCCAGTGAGGGAGGAATCAAAGGTTTATACTCCTAGTCATGTATCAGATTGTTTTCCTTAAAAAAAGAATTTTTTTGAAATTCTATTTAATTTGATGGGTTAGATATTTTAACCAACATTTTGATAAATTATAATATTCACCTGTCAGGGAGGTTAAGGCAAAATATGGTTACACTAAATGAGTAGCTACTACTATAAAATGGTTTTAGAATAGAATCAACTCTGTCAACTTTCATAACTGTTAAAAAAATTCCTTATATAACAATTGTTACTTGTTTTTTGCACAAGTGTTTTTTTCCCTATCAGTCAAACTGAAGTTTTGTCAAATTTTTTCTTTTCAAATAACCAAGTTTTGTTTGTAGATTTTTGCCTACTATTTTTCTATTCTATATTTCACTCCTTTCTGTCTCATCTTTTTAAAATTTTCTTCCTTCTGATTGCTTTGACTTCAATTTGCTCTTAGTTTCTAGTTTCTTGAGTCTGAAGTTTAGGCTATTGATCTGAGATATTTCTTCCTTTTAGATGTGGACATTTACAGTTAAAAGTTTCCCTCCAAGTTCTGTTTTAGCTGGGCTCCATACATTTAGTATATTGCAATTTCTTCTTTGAATATTGATTATTTAGGAGTGTAATGTTTAATTTCCATATATGTGTGAATTTCTGAAATTTTTTTCTGTTATTTATTTCTAATCTTATTCCATTGTGGTCAGAGCACATAAAAACTATTCAAATACAGAAGAGGCAGAAATACTCCACAACTCATTTTATCAAGCCAGTATAAGTTTGATACCAAAAACAGGCAAAGATATCACAAGAAAACTACAAACCATTTCTGCTATGAATATAATATAAATATCCTTAATACACCAAATATAGCAACATATAACAGTGATAATATATTATATAATAAGATAGGGTTTATACCAAGAATTCAAGTTTGGTAAAACATTAAAAAAGTGGGGCAGTGTAATATGGTATATTAACAGAATCAAGGTCAAAAACAAGATGATCATCTAAATAGATGCAAGAAATAATTTCACAATATCCAAAACCTTTCATAATAAAAACACTCAACAGATTATGAATAGAAGAAAATTTCCAAAATATGATAAAGACCATCTCTGAAAACACCACAGCTAACATTACACTTAATGGGGAAAGTCTAAATGCTGTCCCCTAATGTCAGGAACAAGCCAAAGATGTCTGCTGTGATCACTTCAAAAATATATGGGAGGTTATAGGTAAGGCAATTAGACAAAAATGAAATAAAAGACATTCAGATTTGAAAAGAAGTAAAATTATCTCTATTCACAGATGACACATCTAGTATATAGGAAATCCTAAGAAATGATCATAGATCTAAATGTAACAGCTAAAACTATAAAACACTTAAAACACAGGAATAAGTCTTTTGGCGTTGGATTTGGTAGTTCTTTCTCAGATATGACACCAAAAGCACAAGCAACAAAAGAAAAAAATAAATCAGACTTTATCAAAATTAATAATTTTCAAATTCACAGAATATTATCAAGAAAATTAAAAGACAACCACAGAATTGTAGAAAATATTTACAAATTACATATCTGATAAGTATCCAGTATCCTTATTATACAAAAAAATTATTATAGATGCACAAATAACCCAATTAAAAAATGGACAAAAGATTTGAATACATATTTTTCCAAAGAAGATGCAAAATAACAATAAACACATAAAAAGATGCTCAAAATTATTAGTCATTAAGAAAATGCAAAACAAAACCACAAAGAGATATCACTTCCCACTCAGTAGGAAATCTATTGGAAGACTCATACATTCCTGGTGAGGATGTATAGTAGTGCAGCTGATAGATAAACAGTTTGGCATTTCCTCTAAAATGATAAAAATAGTTTCCATATGACTCAGATATTCCATTTTTAGATATATACTCAATAAAATTGAAAACAAATGTCCACACAAAAACTTGTACATGAATGTTCATATCAGCATTGCTCATATTAGCTAAAAATGGAAGCAACTCAAAAGTCCATCAACTGATTAATAGATAAGTGAAATGTGGCATATTTATACAATGGAATATTATTTGACCATAAAAAAGAATGAAACACTGATAGATACTAAAACAGGTATAAACCTTGAAATATTACGCTAAATGAAAGAAGCCAGACAGAAAGGCCACTTACTGTATGACATCATTTATATGAACTGTCCAGAATAGGTAAACGTAAAGTGAGATTCATTAGATTAGTAATTATCAGGGACTGAGGGAAAGAAAAATGAGGATTAACTACTAAAGAATACAGTGTCTCTTTTGGAGTGATGAAAATATTCTAAAGTTAGATGGTGAAGATACTTGCACAATTCTGTGGATATACTAATTTACCTCTGAACTATATAGGATAAATTTATAAGGTTAAATAAATTTTATTCCAATAAAGTTGCTACTAAAAAAAAAAGTTTGAGCTCATACTTTTTTTGTCAAGGGATAATTTCCTGACAAATCCCTACTGGATCTTTCTGTAGGAATCAGTTCAAAATACCCTCCTTCTTTGTGTATACTTCTTCTAACACTCAGCATTGGTTCTCTCACCTTTATGAGCTAATTTTTATTGCACTTGTCAAAGTATAAAACTATTAGTTGTTCATAGGTTCATTGACCCTACTGGAGGTCGGGAGTTATATTTCATGAGTATTACTATCACAGAATCCAGGTTTTGCATGTTGAATACATGAATGGAGATGGGGACTATAGGGAAGGTGCAGATGAAACAAAAAGCATAGTTTCTTAACAGGACAGGTAAAAAGAGACTTTGATATCATATATGCAGATATAAAATGAAGCATGATAAATCCCAGCAAGTTTGATTACTAAAAAGTGAGTAAGGCTATGGAATGTCCAGGTGAAAAATAACAGATAAGATCAGAATTTAAAGGACATCAAAGGAATAAATCTTGGGAAAAGATAAGAAAGAAAATCAAAGAAAGAGAAATGTGTTGGGCTTTTTCATCTGACAGGAGTGCAGGGCCATTTGGAAACACTAATGCCACATGAGGACAATTTATTTTGTTGCCAGAAAAGCTCGTTATCTTCTGCTCCGTGTGACCCATTGAAGTTTAAGGATTTCAGTAGCTACCCACTTAGGGCAATCCATCATTTTCAACCCAGCAGCTCCATCCTTACTAGCAAAGTGGGTGGCAAATTGTAAAAGAAACAAATAGCTCACTTGTGCAATGAGATACTTTTTCCCAAATGTTCCCTGAGATGACAATTTCTTTGGTGTATCAACCTGGCCATTCCATTGCTCCTTAGAAGTGGGATATAGATATGTCAACAAACATTTCCAGTGTTTCTGGAAGCAATCAACATGAACTCTGCAGGAGACATGACTCTCTTCTTTTGTTCCAAAACGATGCAGAAGAGCTGAGAGGCTCAATTCTGTTACAGCAGAGAGGAGGAGAAAAGATTGAAAGTCATTTTTGTGAGTTCACTGTGGTGGGTGTATATACATAATTCCACCATTAAATTATATTGTGGCAGATTCCAGATTGCATAGTCCTAGTGATGACTGGTGAGACCCTTACAAACTGCGTACACAATCAGAACTTTATTTCAAGTCCAAAAAACATGGTCCTAAGTATTTAAAGCCCACAGGTTGGTAGAGTTTCAGGAGAGGATTTTGTCAACTCTTCAATGTGCATCCCTAAATCCTTTCACTTGTGCTTCATCCTACTTTGGAGTAGCTTTGTTCAAGGTTTGGAGACACCTTCACCTCATCCCCCATGGGTCCCCTCTCACACTCAATCTCATTTCTTCACCCTCCACAACCTACCCAATGTTTATAATTTTCTCTAGGAGATAAAGGTTGGAGTTTTGGACCCTGATAGTGGAAAAAATGTGGGTGCTCTCAAAGTCTCATAGTAGCCTGGCTTCCAGGAGGCAAAGTCTATTATGCTATCAGATGTTTTTCATGATGAATACTAATTCACTTCCAGCCTGTCTTCTGCCCTTTATCATGCTCAGAGATGACTATGTCCCCTCATGCTTTAAGGTCCTTCACCAAAATCCCTCTTCTACTATTTCAGGAGATACCAAAGAGCCATCTACTCTGGATGCAGGTAAAAAGGTGATGCACTGTCTGTAGACAATTTAACAATATAATAAAATTTACTGAAAGTTAGTCTCCTTTTCACTGTTACCCTGAGCCAGCAATTCTAAACAATGCCAGTAATGAAATACTCTTCCCTTTGGAGCAGACCTTTCCCACTGCCTACACCCTCACCCCTCACATCACTATTGAGGAGTGCATAGAACGTCCTCAGAAAGAGGACACGATTCCATCAAGAAAGGTACATGCCTGATTGATCCAAAGCTGTGTAACTCACAGTATCTTGTATAATAGCTGCCATATAGTAGGTGGTCAATACATATTTATTAAATTAAATGTTTATTTTATATGCAAGGACACCATAAGTAAATGGAAGAAAATATGCAAAATAATTAAGGTTAAACTACGTTCAGAGAAATATACAAAATTGGAATCCAGATGCATAGGAGAGTGTAAGAAGGGCAAGACAGCAAAAGATGGTTGGAGTCTTTCAAGGGGCTTCTGAAGGCCCCAAACTATTGATGAAGTCCTGACAAGAAAAAAAAAAGCCATTTGTTAAAAATAAATAAATAGGGTAATATCAAAACCTAACATTTTGAGTCCTCCTACAGAATAAGTGGATATTTTTGGCATTTTCTCTTTATATTTGATTTCCTTGAAATCCTGGCTTACTGACATACAATGGAAAAATAGAAGTTAGAATACTTGGCCTAGTTCCGCGAAGATTGCTTGAGACCTCAAGTTGTCTGGGCTTATTAATATTATAAAATGTATTCCCAGAGATTCAAGTAGATTCACTCCCTCAATCAAACAGAAACTACGTTTTAAAAAAGCAAAAATCATAACTTAATACAGTTATCCAAGTCCCCACTGCTGCATATATAAAAATGCACACATGTATATGCATGTATATGCATGCATACTAGTATATACATATATACACAGACGTGTGCATATATCTCACCTGTTCAGTTTCTACAACTTCACAATGAAATATCAAATGAACAGAACAATAAGAAAAAGGGTTGTATTTTACCCTATGTCAAATAGTCAGAAATGCTATATATTTTAAATGGATTTCTTAGCGTTTATATGTGACTCAAAGTTATTATGAAAGACTTGAGAATCTTAAATATACACCCATCCTAACAGTCTTTTTATGAGGGTGTATATGCAACACATTAGTGAATTACTTTCACACATTCAAAATTCTGCTGTATTTGAATCACAGTGAGGAGGATTTGAGGATTTTTGAGTTCACTCCCAAGGTATTTCCTTTGTTTTCACTGGTATTTGATGTTTAGTTCTCTGGGGTGTTGCAGGAAGAAAGGGCAGTTTAGAAAGACCCAACAGAAGCAGGCCTGTTTTATGTTAAAAAGCCAAGTCAATTTTGCACTTATGTTTCTGTCTGTGTTTTATCCTGGGGCCTTGGGGATGAGAACTATTTCAGGGCACTCTTCTGTTCGCTGTGCTGGGGTCACAGAAGACCTTCAAATCAGAAATTCAGGGCTCCAGCAGTCTCACAGTAAATTTGATTAACCTTTACAGGTTACTAGATAAATTAGATCATACTTTTAATAGATTATTTTAGGGTTTTTATATCATTTAGTAGAATTGAGCCCAGTCATTTTGGAAACATACTCAAGCCCCCCACCTTCTGTCTTATATTGGAGCTCAGATACCACTAAGAAAAATTGGATAGCAAAAAAAGATAATTACTTCTTTTTTATTGAATTGATGTTTTCTTCTGCCTTATAAGCCGAACTTGAAATGGATTTTATTCTTCTCAATTCAAATATTGTCCATGAATATATTTTTCTTTATGATAAAGAATATATCAACAAAATGTTAAAACATTAGATAACTCAGATTTATTGTTTTAGAGAATGTCTACCAAGCTTACAAACACATTTTCCCATTTTGAAGAGTGAGAAACTGAAACTTGAACAGTTGGAAACTTCTCTGGGTTGTCAAAGAGTACTCTATATTTCCTATGCATGAACAGTCTTTGAGATCTGCAATGCTTTACAATAAAAGCCACTTTTGAATTAACTGAAATAAAACCATTCTTCTATGTACACTCATAAATAAATTTCCCAGATGTCTTAATCAGGACTCTTATTGTTGCTGTCATTTTGATCAAAATGACAATTCAGTCTAAACTGGCCTAAACACACACACACATACACACAATCAATTAATCAACAAATGAAAGGTTTAAAAGAAGAAAAGGGAAGTTGAAATTATTAGCTCAATTAACCAAAGCTCAGGAAGGCAGGAGTCTCATTCATGAGTAGAAGTGGTACTTTCTCCTTCCGTCCACTCAGAATTTTTCCTCTAAAACTGGCTTTCCCCACAGGAATACTTATTCCTGTCCATGGATACCTCCTGGCCTCATGCACCCTCAGTTTTGTCATGTAAGAGAAAATGACTTGCCATCCACCATTTCCACCTTGAAAACTTGCAAATTGGGTATGTCCCTGATTGGCCCATCATGAGTCATGTAAATATACTTTCCTAGACCAATTACTTAGGCCAGGTTGGTAAGAACACATAACAGAATGGCAGCTCCTGTGGGATAATTTTCAAAATAGGGAGGGAAGAACGAGTTTTCCAGAAGAGGTGAGATAAGAGACAACATGACCAAACAGGATAGAAATTCTGTGTTGGGAGCTATTTCAGTTTGGGTCTTCTAGCACAGGAAATTAATTGCATGAAATTGTTATTCTTGGCCCATTTGTGTCCTCTAAGAATCACCTAAAATTTAATCTAATAGTCTTTTTATTATTAGCTCTTATTTTTTAAATGTAGTGGTAGGTAATTTCCACAAAAGGGAAATCGCACGGTTCTTACCCACAGCTGGAGTGGGCATCAAATTTAGAAACCCTAAGTATAGCGCAGAACCTAAATTGGTTTCTAACACAGACACCACAACCTGTGCAGCAGTGCTAATTGTTATTATGTGGTGATAACTCATTAAACAAAACAAACAAAAGTATTGATACCTTTGAAGCTAGCAGGTCAATGAATTCTGAAGACTATCCAAAGCAAACCAAACCAAACTTAAATAGATCTGGTTCAAAGATCTTAGTTGTAAAACCTGATGAAGCAAAATAAGTAGGAATCAGATCACAAAGTCATTCCAAAGACAGCCAGAGGTCAGCTGCCTCTGATTTACAATTTATACCCAATGTCAATAATGGTGGATGATTGAGGGTAAGGAGGAGGATTTTGTGCTAGGTAGCTAATGGTACAATTTACAGAGAATAGGATAATACCTACCGAGTTTATCAGAATACACATTTAATCAATATGTGCAAATATATATAGGTCAGTTGAGAGACAGATTTCACAAGAAAGTTCAAATTCCCTGTAACTCAATCCCCAAATATAGATGCCCAGCTCATTTTCTCTAATTCCTTAATTGTTGTCTCTTTTTGTCCTAAGATGAGTGTTTGTCTCCTTTGGTCATTCTAAAATGTGCTGCTCCCTCCTTTAGCTTTCCAGTGTATGGAAAAAGAACACTCCTCTGAGTCACAACAGCTTTATTATTCTCTACCTGTTCCAGAGTTTCATCATATTCTCTATTTCAATAATTTGTTCATAGGTGGTCAAGAAGTTACCACTCAGTCCTTCTAGGGTGTTGTTTCTCATGAAGCCACCTCAGACCCTCTTTTCCAAGTCAGTCTCCAGCCCCTGAGTCATTGCTCACAGTCTGAGATCTGCTTTGACCTGCTGAGGCTTAGTTCACTTTCGTTATTTTCTTGGAGAGAGAAACTGGTTGTATGTCAAACTCATTTCTCTTTGTGTCCTGGAAGCACAGTGAGTTTGCTTCTCGAAGTCTCTGTTGCAGGAAATTGCAGCCACTGACTAAGTTCTAGCCAGACTGTGAATAGGATTAATGCACCCCACTTCTTGAACTGTCCTATTCAAACCTCCCATAATCTCATGCCTGGTCCTCTCTTTCCCCAGCCACCAACTGAATGGAGAACCCACTGAGTGTCATTCAAGTGGGAGGCAAAGCCACAGATGGAAGAAGCTCTGGTCCTAGAATAATTATATAGGTGGCTACCTAGCTAGAAGTAATCACCTTACACTGTAACAAGAGAAAAAATAGACTTTTTTTTTTAAGTCACTGAGACTTGGCGGTTTATCTGTTATAGAAGTAAGTGTTTTTTTAACTAGTAAATTCTTCCTCTGTATTTAGTCAACATCACCTAGAAATAGCTATTCTTCTCATCTTTAGTGCTTGGTGATTTACTCATTAAATTCCCTCTTCAGTTCTCCAACCTCTCATTAGTCCAATGTCAGGACTTCTAAGAGTCAGTATATAGTAACTTCTTAAATATAGGAACCTACTTTCTTTTATATGTGCCATGGTACTTATAAAGCAAGGCACATAGCATGCAATATAAAGGTGCTTATTGATCTAGAAATCCACAAGAGAAGTTTTGGAGACTTTATTTCTTCTCCAGTCAAAGGAGGTCCATGGAACAAATAAATAAGGACAAATGTGTTACATCTACATATTCACCAAATATCACTGGAAAATCACATCAGTATTTGCAGGTGTATTTTAGACTAATAATCAAAGCAGGTAGGGGAGCCAGGTTTACTGATTAGGTTACCATCACTCTCAGCCTCCTTATTTTCTAATAGAATTTATTTTTTAGAGCACATTAAGTTCATAGCAAAACTGGGTGGAAGGTACGGAGATTTCACATACAGCCCTACCTTCATATATGCACAGCCTTCCCTACTATTGGCATCCTCACCACAGTGGTACATTTGTTACAATTGAAGAGCCTACACTGACACATCATTATCACCCAAAGTCCATAGTTTACCTTAGGGTTCATTCTTGGTATTACGCATTCTGTGGGTTTGAACAAATACATAGTGGCATATATCCACCATCATGGTGACATACGGGATAGTTTTACTGTTCTAAAAAGCCTTTGTGATCTGCCAATTCATTTATCCTATGCTCTCCCCTAACTTCTGTCACCGCTGATCTTTTTACTGTCTTCATAGTTTTGCCATTTTCACAATGCCATGTAATTGGAATCATACAGTATGCAGTGTTTTCAGATTAGCTTCAATCATTTAGTAATAGTCATTTAAAGTTCCATTATGTCTTTTCATGGTTTGATATTTCATTTCTTTTTAGCACTGAATAATATTCCATTATCTGGATGTACTACAGTTCACTCATCCATTCACCTACTGAAGGACATCTTGGTTGCTTCCAAGTTTTAGCAATTTTGAATAAAGCTGCTATAAACACCTGTGTGCAGGTTTTTGTGTGGATATAAGTTTTCAGCTTGTGACTAAAAACTAAGGAGTGTGGCCTCCTCATTTTAATTACTGAACTATCTTAAACATCACATTTTTTAGTGGTGATGGTACTTGGGTAGGCAGGTTTCCTTTTTCTTTACTCCTAATGACAAACATATATGAAAACCCAAAGAACTTTCAGGTAGCTTTTCCCTTCCATCTCAAGAGTGTCATTTCCCAAAGAGAGGATTATGAGGAAGTTAAAGAAGTCTGATGTGCTACCTCAAGTCCAACACACTCACTCCTATACATACCCCACAAAAGCAGAATTTTTTGGTCATGGCTCTGTATAACCCCATAAAGATATTCCTTTAGCAAGCCCTGACTTCCAACCTCCTTTTAAATTATCCATTTCCCTTGATCTCTACTTCTTTTAGGTCTCTCAACTGGGATTCTTCACCTTGCCTTCTTTTATGTTTCCGAAATCTTTGGCCTCCTGCACAGATACTGACCTCTGAGGATTTCTGCTACTTAGAAAGATGCAGTAGGAACTTCAGTTCACTAGGATGGAGGATTAAAACTGGCTAAAAAATTGTTCAGACTATAGGTTACAACTTGTCCTTTCTTTCCTGTTAAACCAGATATCTTAAAATAACAACAGAAACAGGTCTTTACAGATGAGGACTACTATCTTGATAACGATTTTTAATGCTTTACCTTAAAATTAAAACTGTATCTGTCTCCTCAGATGAATGGATAAAGAAGATGCGGTATATAAACAATGGAATGTTACTCAGCCATAAAAAAAGAATGAAAAAATGTCATTTGCAGCAACATGGATGGACCTAGAGATGATCATACCAAGTGAAGTAAGTCAGACAAGTATCATATGATATCATGTATATGTGGAATCTAAAAACAATGAAACAAATGAACTTACATACAAAATGGAAATAGACCCACAGACATAGAAAACAAACGTATGGTTACCAAAGGGGAAAGGGAGAGGAGGGATAAATTAGGAGTTTGAGATTAACATATACACACGACTGTATATAAAATAGATAACCAACAAGGATCTACTCTATAGGGAACTATACTCAACATTTTGTAATAAGCTACAAGAGAAAAGACTGAAAAAGTATATATAATGTGTGTTTGTGTATATGTATATCTGAATCACTTTGCTGTACACCCGGAACTAAAACAACATTGTAAATCAACTATACTTCAATTTTAAAAGAAGAGTGTATATTTCTCCTTTCCTTAAATGAATTGCATTATGTAGGTGGTTTCATAGCCCCATCTTTATTTATGGGATTGTTTTTCTGTTTCTTCCCTGTAACATGTAATGGAAAAGCCATCCCATCACAATAATATTGAGAATGTTGCTATTTATTGTTTGACATCGAAATTGGTATTGAAATTGTAATTGATCTAAAAGTGTTACTATTATAAGGTGATTCCTCTATCTCACATGTCATACCAATCAACTCCAATTTAATTGAAAGCAATATCTTCAAAATAAATAATACAGAAAGAGAGATGACAAGTGCCATGTTCCCATCACTTTCCTCTACTGGGACCCTAAGTCTTCAGTTCCTCAACCACCATGCTTCCTTCACAATGAGCAGCTTCAGTGTTGTACTATTGTATGTCTCCCTGCCTTTGCCTGAGTTGCTTCCTCTGCCTGAAAGTCTGCCTACAGCCCTCTCATCCTCTGCCTAACTGTAAGTGCCTTTTCAGCTTTTGTGGATTAGCCTTTGGACAATGCCAGTGCGTAGAGTTTCCTGACCATCTCCATGCTCCACCCTGACTCTCCTGGAATTCACTCCTCTTCTCCAGGGCCACAACTCCCAATATCAAATCACATAGAATCCTCTGACCAGATCCTCCTAGAGGCAAACTGCGCTCCCCAAGACCTGCTTTTCACCATGAAAGCCTGAAGGCCAGGGCCTGTACCCTGCAATGAAGTGTTCAACAATCTACGGAAAATGAGGAAAACTTTTAATTTTTTAAAATAAAGCCCCATATGTCAACTCAGGAATCTGACTTTATTCTGAGAACATACTCTTTTTACATATCTGATGTTAAATTGTTTCATACTTTATGAAAATGCAATAGTAATTGGATTTTCTCAATCCAATTGATTTTTTCTCAATCCAGTTGAATTTGGATTTCTCAAATCCAATTTGATTTTGTCTGTATTGGCAAAATCAAAAGTTAGCAATCAAATTGGAGTTTTCAAGCTGAAGTAAAAAATACATACTGCTTTATAAAATTCACATATCTGCCACAGCACCTGTTCATACTTATTACAAATGCTTCTTTGTATAAACGACTGTCTCTGTAGACTCCAGGCCCTGTGGCAGTAGAGATCATCCTTATTCATCTGGACACCAGGATCTATTGTAGCAGTTTAAAGAATATTCTCTACAGAATGGATGGAGGGAAGAAAGGTAACAAAAAGGTAAGAAAAGTATAAGAAGTATTTTCTTTTAATCTTCTTTTCTTCTGGACATAATTTAAGAAACATAAAAGGCTCCTCCCCCAAAACAATATGGTACTTCAAGAAATCAATTTTTGTCTATAACAAGAATTTTAGTCTTGTCTGCTTGTTACTATCTATCCATATCATGTATATGAAATGTATATATATATATGTATATATATGAGGTAGTTTATTCAATAAAGTAAAACTCCACCTGTATAATTGAGAGAATACTTTGTACTTAAAAAACATAAACATAATTTTTAAAATGAAGTAATAATAATGCTAGCATTTATTCTTATGGTATTTATAAAATTTACTAATTTTTTAAATGTGTTGCCTCATTTGGTTGTCAGGAGACTCAGTGAATTAAGTATGAAATCCACTTCCCAGACGGAAGGATCAGGGAGCCTCATTTCTGAAGTGGCAGAGTGGAAACTTAAAGCCATGTATTCTATCCTCAAGCCTAGTGTTGTGTTTTGTTTTTTCCCCTGATAGCAGTCATGCACCAAACAGGGACACAATGCGAGTGGAACAGTGTCTTTGTCTCCTAGAGTCCACTCCCTCATGCATGCAAAGTCCCCGTCCACCACATGAGAAGGAACATTTCATTGTTGATATTGTTTAGATTTGTCAGTGTATGGTGATAATAAAAAGCAAACTGCTTTCTATTATTATTGTTTGTAAATTCTGGATTGATAATGCATCATCGCCCTTTTCCTGCACCCTGGGAGGCAATCACTGCCCCACCATTGGTACACCCATGTGTGTTAGGCAGGCAAAGTCAATTGTTATGGCAAATTCCTCTAAATATCAAGGGATTTTTTTTTGCACAATAATAGTTTATCTGTCACAACACAGTGTAACATAGGTCTTTAAGGGCTCAGTTTCATGCAGTCTTTTAGAAATCTAAGCTCTTTTATCCTGTGCCTCTGTACCCTTTAAATCCTATTCTGTCTATTCAGCCTGTGGATGGTGAAAGAGAGCACGAAGAATCATGAAGATTTTAAGGGTCAGGCTTGTGAGTGGCATCCATTCTGCTCAGGAAGATGACACAAAGGAAGTTGGGAGATATGTCCTACATCTATACCCTGGGGGGAGGGGAGCATTGGGTTTGGTGGATAATGTCTTTGCTACATCTTGTGCCCAGGCTTTCTTCACTCCCAGGGCAAGGCTGATAAACAGGCAGGTTCCTGGCCCTGCTGGATACCTGCTTATCATGCATTTGGCAAAAAATTTTAGAAGCCATTATTGAAATATAAGCACTATTTTTCTGGCTTTCCCAATACTAATGCACGTGAATGATCATCATCTGAAAAAAATCAATTTACTTTTTGATCATTTCATAGTTTACAAAAATTTTCATGTCGATTTTCTTATTTTAGCTTAACTATTACCTTATAGAAAGTGAAGATCTATTTCTCTCCCCATTTTATGCATGAACTATCGACACTCAAGAAGGTTAATGGTATGTACCCCTCATCTAGTAGCTGACAAGTACTCTCAAAACATTTGATGTTCTGTAAAGGGTAAGTGTGTCAGGCACTTTCTAGTTTACTGACCAATATTTGTTCACCCAGGTTCTTTATTAAAAATAATTCTCATTTCATTCATATTTGCAGCAGATGGTAGTTATACAGCACAGTTCAAGGCAGTAATATAAAAGTAAGAGTCCTTTCTAAAAAGGGGATGGGTAGAACTGATTCTGCCTTCTCTTTTCTTCTTATATTGATCAAAGACTGCCAGACCTGCAGACCTGATTCTGTGAAGTAAGGGATGTTGGAATATGATACAGATGCCCCATGCTCCATGGGCCAGAGTTGATACTAATGGGCATGGGGAGAAAGCTCCCACCCCATACACAACACTCACAAAAGAGCGAGAGCTGAGGATTGTCAGGGCTCTGGGTACTGGCCTCTGGTATCTGTCCCCTCCTGCTCTCAGAGCAATGGATTTTAATTTGCTGCTCTCTCCCTTATGGGGATCTTGAAGCACTGTATAAGCATTTGGCTTATCAATCTTCATAACCTCTCTGAACACCCCTGTAAAGTTATCAAAGAGCAAAGGAAAGAGCAGCAATAATTATCCTTATTTCACAGATAGGGAAGATTGTGACAGGAAAGTGGTTCAATTAAGTCCTCTGATGAGTTGTGGAGAAAGATAGAAAAAGGACCCCAAATTTCAGAAAAAAGACATCCATTCCTCATCCCCTGGACCACTATTTTGCTTTTATGACTTCCTGACTAAGGGTTTCTTAAAAACGTCTGGGCTTTCTGACAGGTGAGTCAGCAACCCCAGATGTGCAGGTTACATTCATTGACATCTATCTGCCTGTGTCCAGTGTCACAGTCTTTGAGGGGAAGCATGAGAGCTGTACATCCCAAGGTAGATGAGGCCAGAATGACCCAACCCCATGGGAAGTTGAAACTGAAATATAAACAGGGCTCATAGAACTCAACTTCTCCAGGTAGAACTTATTGGTTAATAACATATTTTTTCAATGGGTGGAATTAGTCTCTTTGTAATCTCAAATTTGAAATGGGCAAAGGGTACAACAACAAAGTCTTTACCCAACTCTTGGGTACTTTCTAGGAAATCTGCACATGCTCCTTAAGCTACGTTGGCTGAAGGTGAGCCAGTCTTTAACAACTCTATACTTAAGGAAATTTGTGGAGACCATTCTGTGATGGGGGAAGAAATAAGGCCTAGATCAAGGGTGTTTCCCCATTCATATTCCTAAATCAGACACTGAGGTACATTGATCAAAGCCTCTACACTCTTCCCCTTTCTTTCCAACCCATCCTTTGTGCTCTGAGATAATATCATCTTTCAGATTTTGCATCAGGCAGAGAAGTTCACCAAACTAAGGGCAACAATCTGAGAAATTACATAATGTGAGACAACGGAGAGCAGGAACCAAGTAGGAATCTCTCATTGCTGAATCCCCTCTAAATCCCTCTCGGTTCCTGCAGGTGAGCTTTTTGAAATCTGATCTCTGTCACCCCTCTAGACCCCTGCCTTTAGCTATATTAAAATCCATGTCATTTCCCAAGTATGCCATGCGTTTTGTCATTTTAGTTCCTCTGAGTGAGATGCTTTTCTCCCTTATACATTCTCTTTTTGTACTTAATTCTACTCCTGACTCCTATTCATTCTTCAGTTTATATGTCATTTCTTTTTAGAAGTCTTTTTTTTCCTCCCTAAATCTGGATTAAATATCCCTCCACCGTGCTCTTTGACACCTAATATGTGTGCCAAAAGTATTTGCTAAATAAATACTAAGTTCAATGTTCCAATATTTTTAAAAATTAATATTTAAGATACATTTTAAGAGAATCATCAAATCATAGAAAAACTAAATAAAAAGCAAAGACCATCTTCATCCAACACATTTTTGTAAACCCTTATCCAGTAATACCATTCCTGGGGAACTTTCTTAAGAAAATAATCTGAAATTCATAAAACAAAGTTTGGCAAGAGGCTATTAATGGCAGCACTATTTATAACCATAAAACTTTTAAAGCAATGTAAATTTTCAAATATAGAAGCAAGGATATGTTGTGGGTGGGATTTTAATTATCTATTAAAATTCTTTTTATGAAGAGTTTACAATGACAATGAGAATGCTCATACTGTAATGTTAAATGAAGAAACTAGGCTATAAAATAATATATAGTACCCAATAAAAATTTAAATCTTGAAAAAAAAACCCCAAATAACCACAAATTTGAAATAAGGGAGAGCAGGGGAAAACTGATATCAAAATATTTTGAGTGGTAGAGTTATGCATAATTATTTTTCATTTTACATTCTTTAAAATATTTTAAAATATGATAGGCTAGCATTAAAAATTAACTTCATTAAATATGATTACTTTACAAAGAAAACCCCTATATTCACAACTTCCACAAAATATGTAAACAAAATCCACATACATATACACAGCAAACTAGCAGTAATACCTAACTGAATTTTAAAAGGCATAAATTGACTAATAGTTTAAAAATTAATGATTTTATCTTCTTTCCTGGCAAGGTTTGTATATTTTTTGTGCAGCTCAACTGGCAATAGATATAAAAGTAACATACTTCAGGACAATTTCTTAACTGGTTTATAGTGGACATCTGTTGTTTTTTTCCTGCCCAACATTTCTTCCATGTTATTTGGAGATGGCATCTTGATCTTTCTTCAGGGACCGCTTGTACTATCTTTTCAGTCTCTGGGGTTTGAGTGGGGATGGGCACAGAACTCAGATCAGTCAGTCATTTTATTCCATTCCCAGGAACAGAAATTCATCTAGAGATGGCAATAAAGTCAAGCAGGTAAAGGTTAACAATTCTTACCATTTGACTGAAACTCCCAGGAAAGGGATGCATATTTTCCTAGGAATCAGCAATGGGAAGAGCTGTGAAGACTAGAGCTCTAGGGCTCTGCCTTTGCCAAGAGGTGGAGAAAACCTGCAGGAGAATGACACTGTCACAGAGAGCAGAGCTCAGAGATGGAGAAATGGATGTGTGGGGAGCGAGTGATACACAGAGAGAAGAAGGGAGAGATAAAGAGAATTCCAGTCATTTAAATTCTTGGATCCATTTGTGTCTGAAATAACTTGACATGCTACATTTTCTGTTTTCGTTTCAGCTACTTTGAGTCATATTTTTATCCATTATATTCTATTCTATATTTCCGTGCAATCGGAAGAATTCTAATTCTTCACATTATTCAAGTGCTTCACAGATTGGTTTCTCTTCTTCTACCCATAAACATAGCCATCTACAGAGATAGTCAAAGAAAAAGGAAACTGCAAATGTTTCAAGTGGGAAAACATGAAGAGGAGTCAGCCCATTCTGTTAAAGTTATCTGTCCTGTGTTGCCATATCATTGAGGTCTCTGATCGTATTTGATGGCTTCACAGTCACCAACCTTCGGCATACAGGTTCAAATATGTAAAACACCTTAGATTTTGACATTCCTTAGGTAATATATTCCACTACATTCTTAACTCTGCAGAATATTTTTCTTCTTTTAACATTTATATTTTATGTCATCAGTAGTTTTCTAAATGTTCTTTTCAAAGAGTGTTGGTTTCTTATGATTAATTGCCCAATTATGATATTATTTTATTGAAGTTGTATTAAAATATCTATTTTATCATCTTTTAAATAGATTCTTGGGCTTCCCTGGTGGCGCAGTGGTTGAGAATCCGCCTGCCAATGCAGGGCACACGGGTTCGAGCCCTGGTCTGGGAAGATCCCACATGCCTTGGAGCAACTAGGCCCGTGAGCCACAATTACTGAGCCTGCGCGTCTGGAGCCTGTGCTCTGCAATGAGAGAGGCTGCGATAGTGAGAGGCCCGCGCACCGCGATGAAGAGTGGCCCCCGCTTGCTGCAACTAGAGAAAGCCCTCGCACAGAAACGAAGACCCAACACAGCCAAAAATAAATATATATATATATATATATATTAAATAGATTCTTATTTACCGTGTCTTGGAGCCCCTCCCTCCATGATTCGTTGTTATATTTTGCTGTCTTGAAATGTTTACATCAAAACATTATTTTTCTTACCTTAAATGGAGACTAAGTGAACAAAATATCTTCTTTATGAAATAAATTTTTTCCACATTTACTACCAAAATTAAATGTGAACTATCAGAGCTGAAGATCTGAGAATATTTATACATAAATGTAGGCATGTGATTTTAGGCTCCTAGATGATGAAAAGAAAATAAACACCCACAATCTCCGTGTAAGCTGCTAAGAATTTAATATGGCTCTTTCTTTGAACTATGTTTTTTCCATGAGATTATTCAATTAGTTCCTTAAATAATAAATGACTACCCAGTGAAACGCCAAATGCCAGATAATTCTCCTGCAAAATTTCAACGGAAAAAATAAAAAGTTGTCCCCTGAGACACTAGTCAGAAGGTACTGTGAATGCAGCACCTGGGGTGAACAAGGGTAATAGAGTTTATAATAATTAATTCACAGCAGCTATTCTCTAGTGATCAAAGATTGAATCATATGCAAATGTGGTTTTAATTTCCTCTTTTAAATGAAGAACAAGCAAAACTATAAATCACATATCCAATTCTGCCATAAATCTTATTTGTTCCATTGCTTGCTGACAGTCTGAAAGAAATATTTTATTCCTTTCATTCCTTGTCCATATCAGGTTAATTATATTTTATTCTTTCCAGTAATAAGTAAGCACAGGACATGCAAACTCTGAAGTACTTAGCAATGATTTCTCTGCTGCCCCCCAAGATTGACAGTGAAAGGAAATCAGACATGAAAATAATATTCGTTTGTCTCTATGTATTGTAGTTTACATTCCGAAGGGGATAAGATACATGCACCACTACACTTGAGGAGCATCTTACAGAAATTTGTGGGTTGCAGTGGAAAAAAGTCTCTAGCAATCTCTAGTTTTGGAAGATAGTTTTTTTTTTTTTTTTCAATTTTGAAGCCCTGAAACTTTCCAGACACTAAATTCGTTTCAACAGTTCTTTGGAACTCCTTATACCCATCAATAGGATTCCCTGACAAAAAGCTAAAAAGATATGAAAATACCCTAAACTTTTTTTTTTTTTTAATCTTCTAGAAACCAAGCTTTTCTATAAGGGCTGAGATGCTTCAGATACCAAGAGAGAGTAAGGATTTTGAGCCAAATTTGTGAGATATTTTCTTTTCTCTCCCAATCCTACACTTCCTTTGAAGTTTTGCAGACTTATGCATAATCTTCTCTTTGTTTATACTTTCAAATGTTTGATATATTTTTGTGGATACATAGTTTTTTCTATGGAAATGGCTCTGCTTGATGTAATAACGTAATAGCAGGTAATGTAGATGATTTTCCCTTTTCCTCCAAAATAATGGTTTTGCTCCAGTTACATACTGATATGCAGAATTAGAAGTACAATTGTTTCAGGAATAATGAAAAACTTATGCAAGATGTCTTTGGTCTTTTATATTTAGACCAGTTTAACAGAGAAAAGTATTAGGATTTTGATCACAATGTGGTGCTAACTTGTGTTTGTTGACCATAAATTTGAAAGCAAGATATGACTCATCTTGAACTTATAAAGATATGAATTTTTGTATAATATCGCCCAAAGTCATAGCTCATCATTTTGTAATCAGGGAAACAACTTTCAGAAAAGGAGTCATGGATTGCAATTCTACTCTCAATCTTTTTGCTATGCCTTATTGTGTAAATCATCTGATTTATTAACTTCTTTGGCTTTCCCTCAGGGAAAGTCTTTTCTCCCCACTTACTCTCGAGGAAAATGTTGAACATTGTGGACATTTGCTAAGATAATATAGTTTATTTGAAAGAACACCAAACCAAGAGCAGAAGTGTCTAGGTCAAATTATTTTAATTTATCTTCCTACTGGAGATAAATTCCTCAATATATAGTCACATCTCTGGGTTTCTATTTCCTAAAGTATAAAATGAGGGATTTTAAGTAGTGAAAGTCTAAATTTCTTCCATAATAAAATAAACTATGATAGAGCTTTGGCTTTCTTCTCTCCTTTTATGAGAAGCAGGCTGAGACAAATTTGAGATGAACAAATGTACATATCAGGTAAAACAAAATCGTATGACATAAAATATATATCAAGCAATGTTCTTGGCAACAAACACATACAAATAGCTTGTGTAACCTTCATTATCATCTTCCTTGCTAGGTAACATTATTATCTGCATTGTACAGATGAGGAAACTGAATCACAAAGAATCAAACAGAATAGCTTGGCAAAAGTCTCACAGCCAATTAGTGTCAGCATCAAGCTTGACACACACAGGCAGTTTGGCTACCTAGTTTATGTTCTTAAACTCTTAGCTATAATGTTAGATTTTCTCACTGAAATGTGATAGTTCAAGATCTTTATAAAAGTGGTAAGTTCTTGCATTGCTCAGAAATATCTGAAAGACTACCTCTGGCCATGAGCACAGCCTCTATAGTGACATCTTGCCTTCAAAGCATAATCCCAGACGTCCTGTCTCATCATCATACCTTCTTTACAAGGAAATAACTTGCTCTTAATGACAGAGTCACATATTGATAGAGAGTTATCTGTGTGTTTTGGTTTGTTGCAGCTAATTCATTTTAGTCATGGGAAATGGTCTCTCTGATATTTGCTGTACTCTAATTTCCTGAACAATATGTCCTTTCTTTCCATGTGTCTCCTTTGGAAGGCCTTCCTGAGGTTTCCTGTATTTTAATTCCTGTGGATTTTGCAAAGTGGTTTTGTGATGTTCGAGACTTGAAGCAGAGTGAGAAAATGTTAACCACTTACTTCTCTCATAGGAGCAAAGATGACTTGGACGACGATAACAATAATGAGAATGATAAAGAATAGAAAGATTTTTAAAAATCTATATACACTACAAAGTTGAAGCATTTGTTTCCACTTTGGAAAGTTTACTATAACAGCAGTATAATGCATTGTAGGAGAAGAATACTTGAGTTAGGAAGACCGAGTTGGGAAATATAGCAGTAATCCAGATGACAAGTAATAGTGAACTGAATGGATGCGATGGCTATAGGAATAGAAAAAAATTGAGTAAATTTGAGAAGTGTTACCAAACGTAAAATTGATAGCTAGTGGGAAGCAGCTGCATAGCACAGGGAGATCAGCTCGGTGCTTTGTGACCACCTAGAGGGGTGGGATAGGGAGGGTGGGTGGGAGGGAGACGCAAGAGGGAAGAGATATGGGGATATATGTATATGTATAGCTGATTCACTTTGTTATAAAGCAGAAACTAACACACCATTGTAAAGCAATTATACTCCAATAAAGATGTTAAAAAGAAATTTGAGAAGTGTTAAAGAGGTGAACTTGCTATAACTTTGCAATTGGTTGTGTTTGTGGGGATGAGGGAAAAATACACTGTCAAAGTAATACCTACACTTTTAACTTCAGAATTGGAAGAATGGTGGGCAAATTACTTCACCTATCTGATCTTCTGCATATTCATATGTGAAGTAGAGATGCATACCTGGTGAATATATTACAGCATTCCAGTGAAAGGACGTGAAAACTCCCAAAAAAGAGGCAGAAAGAGGTAACACTTACTGAGGAGAAAAGATTCTTATTTAATACACTTAATTTATTGAAAAATAAAATGTTATCTTAGTACATAAGAAGTGTGAGAAGGCTTTACAAATAGGTGACAATACAAACAAAATGCAAAAGGGCATGAATGTGTATGACCAGCTCCTATTCGTTTTTGGAATCTAAACAGCCAGAACATTAATAGTCAGAAGTAATTTTAATTTAAGCCTCATTCTTGTGAAAAATAGACAAATGATAACTAAGTATACTTCTCATAAGAGATAAGAATTTGAGAAACTTCATGTCTTACTGAACACAAGACCATGCTTATATCACCAAAGTAGGCAAGGGGATCTCAAACTAGGTATGCTCCTAGAAAGACCTTCAATACCAACAATCTAACCATCATTATCTGTGCATTGAGGCTACTCTCATTATTCCTCTGTGTTTGCAGGCTGGAATGCAAAAGAAGCACAGGGTGACAGTAGAAGGCATTTGTTGGCTATGGCACAGCCATCTCCAGAGCTCTCTAAACAGCTCTACTGAGAAGAGTTGCCATGCCTAACTGCTCACTCACCCAGTTCTATTCCTTAAGAAATGAGTAAATTTCTACTATGTAAAATTACTGAATGTTAAGGTTTATTTGTTACAGAAGCTAGTTTTATTCTAATACACTCTACATTTTACAAATGTATTTATCCCCTTCCCCCACCAAAACGCCTCTGTCTTAGGATCTCCCTAAGAGTCTGGATCCTTGATGGAATCCCTGAACAGCTGAAGCAAAGCCAGAATTCACCTACTTCTACACATTTTGCTATATGAAAAAGATATACTCCTATTTGTTTACTATTACTTTGATTTTTTTTTTTTTTAATTTTATTTATTTATTTATTTTTGGCTGTGTTGGGTCTTCGTTTCTGCGTGAGGGCTTTCCCCAGTTGCGGCGAGCGGGGGCCACTCTTCATCACCGTGCACTGGCCTCTCACCGTCGCGTCCTCTCCCGTTGTGGAGCACAGGCTCAGTAGGTGTGGCTCACGGGCCCAGTTGCTCCGCGGCACGTGGGATCCTCCCGGTCCAGGGCTCGAACCCGTGTCCCCTGCATTGGCAGGCAGACTCTCAACCATGGCAGGCAGACTCTCAACCACTGCGCCACCAGGGAAGCCCCTACTTTGATTTTTATGTTATTTGAAGCCAAGAGCACTTCCAGATGATATAACATTAGTGAAGATAGCTGAAAAAATTCAGTCTCAAAGGTGGAATTCTATATGACAATTCTTGGTTATGTCAAGCTGAAATTAGCTCATTTTGCATGAGTTAAGCAAGTACCAGCTCTGTTCAAACAGGAATTACAAGAGTGTTGTTGCTTTTGTAGGAAATGTAGCTTTTTAATCAAAATGTGATGTTTGTATCTGACCAACTTCTGAAACAAAATATGGTTGTAGAAATACTTTTGTCAAAGACATAAGATTAAGTTACTATCGAAATGCTTTATTAATTATTTAACCTATTGGTTAACATTTTATTCCTTGAATTAACCAATTCTACCAAGCACCCACATCTATCTAAATAAGGGCCTTGCTCTGAGAGTTTAAGGTTGCAGGAAGTATAATGAGTTTGAAGTCAGACATTCCTAAGTCTGAAGCCCAGCTTGGGTCTTCACTTCTTATGTGACCTCAGGAAATTTAATTAAGGCTTTGACACTCCACTCTTCATCTTGTCCTTTATCCCCACGTTATAGATTTGGTGCAAGGATAAGGTGAGACAGCATATAAAAAAATGCCTAGTTCAGTTCCTAGACCTGAGGAGAATACATGGACGTGTGTTCTGTTCTTCTGAGAGAGTTAACATTCTTTACGTGGGTGACAGGACAGACCACCAAGCTCAAAGGAAGTATGGATAGAACACTGTGAGGGTGCAGAGACAGCTTGGGGGGGAAGGCAGGAAAAGGAAGCATGAAAAAGATGACCTATGAACTGAGCTTTGGAAAAAGGATTTTATATGAACATGTAAAGATGCACGGATGTGTCTTCCATTGCCTCTTAGAAAGGAATCTCTAATTTCTCAGCCAGCAAAGTGATACATCTTTTCCAGTATTAACTGCACATCAGTTTTGTTAATGTACTGGATGATCTGAGTTCTTCCTTACTATCCCTCATTATTTGCTGTCTTGCCCAATTTAACCTCATTCATCTGAAAGCTGGGAAATTGTGTTTAGATTCTTTTTCATTGTTGTTTGGGTTAAGTAGGCCTGAAAGTGTTGAATCCTTAATGACCCATCTTCATTATGTGCAGAAATCACATAACACAGTGTACTAGCATGGCATTTAACCTTAAATTTTAATTCCATTATTTAGTCATTAACCTTATGTTTTATATGACCTCCATTCTTAGGATGATCCAAAGAGGCTCACTCTTACATTATTGAGGGATAAATTAAATAAAATTCAACAAAATTTCCCAAGTGCCTATCATGGTGGGCCAGGTACTTTACATATTCATCTTTGTATCCCCAAGCCCTGGTATACTAGCATAAATTAAGCACTCAATACATATTTTTAATGAATAAATGCTAGGGGCTCTGAAGGATACCAGCATGAATATAATGCTGTTTTGACACTCAAGGATTTTTTAAAAATTATTATGAAGGTGTCTAAGTCCATTTAGGCTGCTACAAAAAAAACCCCACTAACTATTGTCTTTTAAATAACAAACATTTATTTCTCATAGTTCTGGAGGCTGGAAAGTCCAAGATTATGGTGCCAGCAGATTCAGCAGATTCAGTGTCTGGTGAGAGATCATTCCTCATGGAGAGCATTTTTCTCATTGCAACTTCACATTGCAAAAAGGGGTCTCTTTTATAAAAATACTAATCCACCCTCATGACCTAAGCATCTCCAGAAGGCCCCACTCCCTGATACCATCACATCAGATATTAGATTTCAACATATGAATTGCGGGGGGGGGTGTGTGAAAATATTCAGTCTATAGCAAAGGGCTAAATAAAACATATCAGAATAATTCCTCATGTCCAATCATATATGAAGAGACACAAAATAGTATAGGAATTAGATGATTAAAAGGGTAGATGCCAACTGGTTGGTAAAGGAGAACCAGAAGACTTCACGCAAAAGGTATTGTTAGGAAGAATATCAACACGTGATTAAGGAAAGAATACTTTGAAGTCCTGATGTACAATTCAGATACATTACTGCATCGCCTTTGTAAGAGAAGACCATGGCTTTTATGTCAGTATTCTTCCCACATTTTAAAGACATGAAAGAATCCCAGACATATAGTAAACAGTAAATAAAGGCTGTATAGTTTGTATATTACATAGACTGACCTGATTGATAAGATTAACCAACTGTTATGAAAAAGATGGGTCAACCCAGTAAAATTCATTTGTTGTTGTTGTCATTTGTTGTGGTTTTTACTGTCAAAGGGAAATTACACAGACAAAAATTATATTTTCTCAGTATTACTTAGTACTCTAATGGAAATTATCCTAAACATTCTACACAAGTTAGACGAACCTTCACATCAAGCATAAAGTAAGGTGCTTGGAATTTCAAAATCTGGTTTCAAATCCAGATCCATCACTTTCTACCAATGTAAATTGGTGTAGGTTATTTGCCCTTTCTCAGCCTTTGTTTCAGTATTACTAAAGTAGCAATAATAACCTCTACCTCAATGGTTGTGTGTAAATATTAAGTATGTAGCAAATTTCAGAACCTTAGTGATTTAAAAAAATGTAGGTTCTTTGTTTTTTTATAAATTTATTTATTTATTTAATTTATTTTATTTTTGGCTGCATTGGGTCTTTGTTGCCAGGTGCCGGCTTTCTCTAGTTGCGGAGAGCAGGAGTTACTCTTCATTGTGGTGTGCGGGCTTCTCATTGTGGTGGCTTCTCTTGTTGGAGCACAGGCTCTAGGTGCATGGGCTTCAGTAGTTGTGGCACGTGGGCTTGGTAGTTGTGGCTCACAGGCTCAGTAGTTATGGTGCATATGGCATGTGGGATCTTCCTTGACCAGGGCTGGAACCCACACCCCCTGCAATGGCAGGTGGATTCTTAAACACTGCACCACCAGGGAAGCCCCAAAAATGTAGGTTCTTTTATATCGGTTACTATGCCTCGGTTTTCAAGTAATAGACATTTCTAAATCAAATTAAAGAATAAAGAAATTTCTTATCACATATAACAAAAAGCCCAGGGAAACATATTTTAACTTGGATTATTCAGGAGACCAGATTTTTTCTTTCTACACTTATATTCTTAATGAATTGCTTTTGTATGCTGTCAGGTTAGCCTTGATTACCCTCACGGCTCAGTATGGCTGCATCAGTTTCAGGCATAATATATAGACAGAGAAATGGACAGAGACATAAAGTGACTGTCTTTCCCAGTGTCTCAACCTTTTGATGAACAAACATTTTCTGGAATAAACCTAGTATCTATGTTTCCTGTGTCTTTGGCCAGAAAGGAGACGTATGCATGCCTATAAGTCATTTGCCAGGAAGAGAACGGGATTATTTTTATTAGTATGAATGTCACTTGGGATGGAGTGAATTTTGAGAAGTCAAAAAACATCACTACCATCCAGTGTGATCTTCTAGTTTGAACTTTTAGTTTTATATCACAAACCTGGTAGCCAGGTTTGAATTTATTTTTTTTTAAGTAGTTTAACAAGAGGAAAAATTTGCTAATGAAATATTTTTCAAATGCATGTGAAGTCTATTGAAGTATTTGTTTCTATGCAATAAAAATAGTCAATTCTACTTATTCAATGGACAAAAATAGTCTTCTTAGCATTATAAACTTTAGGCAAGCACTAAAAGATAAAAATATAAAATTGAATCTTCTAAATAATTCTAAACAAATTACAGCAGATGGACGATCTCTCTCTCTCTCTCTCTCTCTCTCTCCAAAGCTATTTTCCAAAAAAAATCCATTGACTCCTCTGTGTACTTTTTGTGTATTTTACATAGGTTCTCCACCATATATGTATTTGATTTTTATGAAGTAGTGTTCTGTACCATGAAATTGCATTTAACCAGAGATGAAATTTGCATTTTGAATTCACTCCCAAAGAGACCTGATATCATTTAATATCTAAATATGGATTCAGTAAGTTCTAGCAGCATCTCAGGAGCAGGGTCTTACATGCCAGCCATTTACTCATATTCTGTGTTCCCTCTGCACTTTTCATAAAGCTTTAATGTTAAAAGAAAACTGTACTACAAGACAATGCATAGGCAATCATAATTTAGTAGAGGTATTATGATCTTAAAATACTACTTACAATACATAGATGAAGTTCTACGAAGAATTTGACCTTTTATGAGGAAAAAGCAGAATACAAAAAGCCCAAATGCGTCCTCTTGGATTTTAACATATTGGTCTATTTTTACCAGATGTTTTTATTTTAGTGATTTTTTTTTGGTTCCATATAAATGACAATATTTTCCTCCAACTGTAGAAAGAATGAATATTCATGGAAAAAAT
This sequence comes from Balaenoptera acutorostrata, assembly GCF_949987535.1. Taxonomy (NCBI): domain Eukaryota; kingdom Metazoa; phylum Chordata; class Mammalia; order Artiodactyla; family Balaenopteridae; genus Balaenoptera; species Balaenoptera acutorostrata. Next base: position 97,527,027 of record NC_080068.1, on the reverse strand, counting down.
AGGCTGTGAAACATTACATTTGGCATTTCTGCTCAGTGCCAAGGTGTAATGATGTCGCAGGAATGTTGCAAATTATTAATATGTTCATTCCACTGAATGACTGACCGTAAGTTTTTCCTTTTATGGATGAAATTTCCCCATCCCAATTTTATCTTTATGTTTTTTTTTTTCCATGCGCTATGCCTCTATAAACCACATAGCCCACCCAAAACTTCTAATGATTTACATACCTCACCCCCGATGTTTAAAACCATGTAGGAAAAAATAAAGCAGCAAAACCAAACAGTTAAACCATTAGTATTGTGACCGTGACACTCATTGGAAGAGTTTGTATTTCCTAGTGAGTAGCATAAGTTTGGGGATTGTAAATCAATATTACACCTCCTTATAAGTCAGGATATGCCATGATATTTTGAGATCACAGAACAAATGCTAGTTTATATATATTCTAATAAACTGCATTTAAAATAATCAGGTGTTGTGGTAGCAAAAATAAATCTCAGAAAATAACACTTATGGGCCTAGACTACAGTGTACATGAAGATTATTACTCATCCATTTTATTTTCACATTATCACATCAAGAGAATAAAAAGAATAATAATTATCTGGAATTTTAGACTCAATTAGAAATATATCTGACATTTAAAAATTAATAAGACAAAATTTAAATGCTATGTTTAGTCAACTGAGTTTAAGATTATAGATATTACCTATAATTTACTTGTAGGGAAGTAGGAGATGACTGTTATTTTGTAGGGGGAGACAGAAGATGGCAATAAGTGAAGGGTGACAAGTGAAGTCTAATTAATTTTTCAAAAAGAAATCTCAGAGGAAGGTATTATATTGGTGCCTTCAAACATTCATGTTAGTGTTGCAGCATTTAGAAATATTGGATTGTCTGACTCATATCATTCAACACGTAAGAGAAAGAACCGTATAAGCCAACCACCAGAAAATTCATTTCTAAAGGGACACTCCTTCCAAATGACCAGAATTATTGCATCTCTCATCCAAGGAGTACCCATCTTAGTTTGTAGTTTCATGGGAAATTGGATTACTAGTATTTGGAATGTTGCTTGGAGAGCATGGAGACAAAGCAAAAGCAAGTGGTGAATTTGGCCAGGATAAGTAGGTACCACTCTAAGGTGATTGGACACTAAGTCTCCTTTTTGGACACTGCTAAGGCTGGTTATACAGTGTGGCTCTTTGGAAGTCATTTTCTAGTTCTTTCAGCCAACCACATCTTCTAATTCACAGTCTTTCTCCAATATAAATCATTAGTTGGCCACTTTCAAATTTAAATCACTGCCCAGGTATGCCACTTAAATTATTTCTACATCACCTTCAGTGGTGTTTTGGATGTTCCCAACAGTTTTAAGCCACATATTTACAATCTCAGGTTATTGTCATATTTGTCTGATAATATTCAAAGTCCCAGAGAATCACTTTATTTATTGGTTTATTTGTTTGTTTACTTACCTATTTATTTATTGTAAGGTATCCACCCCCAAATCATCCTCTTTTTCTTTTTGAAACCACTCATTTACTTCTTTTCCTTACTGTATTTCTCTTTTTTTCTATGTCTATTTCCAAATAATAAAGCTGCTGATGATAATTAAGATCTACTGCTTAATTACTAGTAGCTCAAATGGCACAACTCCGATACCGATGGGGCCAGGATCTGAAATCATGTTTGTATGACCCAAATGTCTATAAATTAATCATTAAGTAAACAAAAAGCAAACAAAATTGCCATTAAACCTATAATTATAAATAAAAATAAGTAATTATAGTAAGTGGTAAACATGCCGAGTAAATAAATCTTTCTTTAATAAAATAAATATAACCAAATAATGAATTCACAATGAAAGGGTCACTGGTTGCTTCTTTCAGCTTTTGCTGAAATTGCCAAATGCACAACAATTTCAGGGAATAGTGTATAGGATTGATAAACTCCAGGAAGTAACAGTACTATTATCCCTACAACAACATTATGAATTGTTCCTTCTCTGTCTCTCAATGATCTTGTCATCCATCTTTTACAGAATCTATTATCCCACATAAATTTTATTTCAAATACCTTATTCTTTTTGAGCCCCCAGCTCTCCAGATTAACTGATAATCTTGCTCCTATTTCTTGTCCATACAAGTACAAATGAATGAATGGTAAAGAGCCATCTAACTGCTCATATTTCATCTAGAACTTTTGCAACAAATGAAATTTATCTTAGCGTTCTGAAATAATTTAATCTCTTTGAGCCAAAGAAAGTACACTCATCATAACGTATGAAGAAAAGAAACAGTCCAGAATACTGCAAGTAGACAAATAAAATAATATATTTTTTTAAAAAAGAGATGAATATTGTTTCCAAAAAATAATATGAGAAGTTTATTACCAAATCTAGGTAAATGTGATAATGAGTATTATGAATTTTATTGTATATATAAAATTATTTATTTTACATATACATTTTACATAAGTTTTAAAATTTATTAAAATTATGTTTGAAAGTAAAATATACAAAATTTGAAAAATATAGTAAAGTGTAAAGCCACTAACACATACATACATACATACATACATACATACATACATAAAACAAAGCAAACATAAAAACCCTATCTCACAGCTGTAGATTTGTCCAGAATCATTTGTCCACTGCTCTCCCTTGCCATTGTTGCCTTGCAGAGTAGATTTTTCCAGACCACTGACTTGTTTATGTGACTACTTTTAGTCAATGAAATATGAGTGGCTTGATTATGATGCTCAAGCAGAAGCTTTTAAAAGCAGTGCAAGTTTTTGCCAGTCTTCTTGCTTTCTTGGAATGCGCATTGGGCTGCATCAATGGAATGCCCTCCACCAAAGAAAACACAGAAAGTGCTCTTTCAGAGGAGACCTAAATGTGATCTGCAGACTAAAGCCAGGTTCAAGGGAGACCAGTTAAGACCAGTAGGACCATGGATGCTTTGGGATTCTTTGAGGCACAACACTCAACATCTATATAGTGTGAGTGAGAAATACATATTTGTGGTTGTAAGCTAACAATGTTTATGTTTGCTTTTATTGCACATATGCTAGTAAATGCTGACTCATACATGTTTTATCCCATCTTTTTTTCTCCTGCACCAAGCGGGGCAGGTAGGAAAGAATCACGGTAAAATATTTTAATTTATTTTTATACAGAAATTTTATTGCTTATATCTTTTATTGCATAGTTGAGGTAATATCTTGAAATACAATTTTCTAATGTGATATTTTTATTTAACATTGTCCATGATAGGGTATTTCCATAAAGCCTATTTGTACAGGGTGAATACTATTCTATCATATAAAGACCCATCATTCCCTTATTATTAGACCACTAGGTTGTTTCCATTTATAGATGACACTGGAATGATCACCTTTGACCTTAAACTTGTACTTTTATTACAGGCAATAAGGAGATTAGAGTTTCCTAGAATGTAATCCATTAGTCAAAACAAGTATATATGTTAAGCTTGATGATGCACATTGTTTTTGTCACCCAGAAATTTTGAACCAGGTTACTCTTCCATCCAGTATATGAAATTTCACTTTTTGCTGTACTCTCATCACTGTTAAGAAATGAGATGCCTACAAAAGACAACCATCAGAATGGGAGAAAATATTTGCAAATGAAGCAACTGACAAAGGATTAATCTCCAAGATTTACAAGCAGCTCATGCAGTTCAATAACAAAAAAAACGAACAACCCAATCCAAAAATGGGCAGAAGACCTAAATAGACATTTCTCCAAAGAAGATATACAGATTGCCAACAGACACATGAAAGAAGGCTCAACATCATTAATCATTAGAGAAATGCAAATCAAAACTACAATGAGGGAGGAGAGAAGATGGCAGAAGAGTAAGACGCGGAGATCACCTTCCTTCCCACAGATACAGTAGAAATACATCTACACGTGGAACTGCTCCTACAGAACACCCACTGAACGCTGGCAGAAGACGTCAGACCTCCCAAAAGGCAAGAAACTCCCCATGTACCAGGGTAGGGCAAAAGAAAAAAGAAACAACAGAGACAAAGGAATAGGGACGGGACCTGCACCAGTGGGAGGGAGCTGTGAAGGAGGAAAGATTTCCACGCACTAGGAAGCCCCTTCACGGGCAGAGACTGTGGGTGGCAGAGGGGGGAAGCTTCGGAGCCATGGAGGAGAGCGCAGCCACAGGGGTGCGGAGGGCAAAGTGGAGAGATTCCCGCACAGAGACTCGGCGCTGAGCAGCACTCACCAGCCCGAGAGGCTTGTCTGCTCCCCCGCCGGGGCGGGCGGGGCTGGGAGCTGAGGCTCGGCTTCGGTCGGATCGCAGGGAGAGGACTGGGGCTGGCGGCGTGAACACAGCCTGAAGGGGTTGGCGCACCACAGCTGGCTGGGAGGGAGACCGGGAAAAGGTCTGCAGCTGCCGAAGAGGCAAGAGACTTTTTCTTGCCTCTTTGTTTCGCGGCGCGCAAGGAGAGGGGATTCAGAGCGCCGCCTAAATGAGCTCCAGAGGCGGGAGCGAGCCGCGGCTATCAGCGCGGACACCAGAGACGGGCGTGAGACGCTAAGGCTGCTGCTGCCGCCTCCAAAAAGCCTGTGTGTGAGCACAGGTCACTCTCCACACCTCCCCTCCTGGGAGCCGGTGCAGCCCGCCACTGCCAGGGTCCCGGGATCCGGGGACAACTTTCCCGGGAGAACGCACTGCGCGCCTCAGGCTGGTGCAACGTCACGCCGGCCTCGGCCGCCGCAGGCTCGCCCCGCCTCCTCCGTACCCCTCCCTCCCCGCGGCCTGGGTGAGCCAGAGCCCCCGAAGCAGCTGCTCCTTTAACCCCGTCCTGTCTGGGCGGGAACAGACGCCCTCAGGCGACCTACATGCAGAGGCGGGTCCAAATCCAAAGCTGAACCCCAGGAGCCGTGCGAACAGGGAAGAGAAGGGGAAATCTCTCCCAGCAGCCTCGGGAGCAGCGGATTAAAGCTCCACAGACAACTTGATGTACCTGCATCTGTGGAATACCTGAATAGACAACGAATCATCCCAAATTCAGGAGGTGGACTCTGGGAGCAGGAGATATTAATTTTTCCCCTTTTCTTTCTTTTTGTGAGTGTATATGTATATGCTTTTGGGTGAGATTTTGTCTGTATAGCTTTGCTTTACAATAGCTTTATTTTACTTCACTATATTATAGCCTCTTTCTTTCTCTCTTTCTATTTTTTCTCCCTTTTACTCTGAGCCGTGTGGACGAAAGGCTCTCGGTGCTCCAGCCAGGCATCAGGGCCGTACCTCTGAGGTGGGAGAGCCAACTTCAGAACACTGGTCCACAAGAGACCTCCCAGCTCCACGTAATACCAAACGGCAAAAATCTCCCAGAGATCTCCATCTCAACATCAAGACCCAGCTTCGCTCGACGACCAGCAAGCTACAGTGCTGGACATCCTATGCCAAACAACTAGCTAGACAGGAACACAACCCCATCCATTGGCAGAGAGGCTGCCTAAAATCATAATAAGGCCACAGACACCCCAAAATACACCACCAGACGTGGACGTGCCCACCAGAAAGACAAGATCCAGCCTCATCCACCAGAGCTCAGGCACTAGTTCCCTCCACCAGGAAGCCTACACAACCCACTGAACCAACCTTAGCCACTGGGGACAGATACCAAAAACAACGGGAACTACAAACCTGCAGCCTGTGAAAAGGAGACCCCAAACACAGTAAGATAAGCAAAATGAGACAACAGAAAAACACACAGCAGATGAAGGAGCAGGGTCAAAATACACCAGACTTAACAAATGAAGAGGAAATAGGTAGTCTACCTGAAAAAGAATTCAGAATAATGATAGTAAGGATGATCCAAAATCTTGGAAATAGAATAGACAAAATGCAAGAAACATTTAACAAGGACGTAGAAGAACTAAAGAGGAACCAAGCAATGATGAAAAACACAATAAATGAAATTAAAAATACTCTAGATGGGATCAATAGCAGCATAACTGAGGCAGAAGAAAGGATAAGTGACCTGGAAGATAAAATGGTGGAAATAACTACTACAGAGCAGGATAAAGAAAAAAGAATGAAAAGAACTGAGGACAGTCTCAGAGACCTCTGGGACAACATTAAACGCACCAACATTCGAATTATAGGGGTCCCAGAAGAAGAAGAGAAAAAGAAAGGGACTGAGAAAATATTTGAAGAGATTATAGTTGAAAACTTCCCTAATATGGGAAAGGAAATAGTTAATCAAGTCCTGGAAGCACAGAGAGTCCCATACAGGATAAACCCAAGGAGAAACATGCCAAGACACATATTAATCAAACTGTCAAAAATTAAATATAAGGAAAACATATTAAAGGCAGCAAGGGAAAAACAACAAATAACACACAAGGGAATCCCCATAAGGTTAACATCTGATCTCTCAGCAGAAACTCTACAAGCCAGAAGGGAGTGGCAGGATATACTTAAAGTGATGAAGGAGAAAAACCTACAACCAAGATTACTCTACCCAGCAAGGATCTCATTCAGATTCAATGGAGAAATTAAAACCTTTACAGACAAGCAAAAGCTGAGAGAGTTCAGCACCACCAAACCAGCTCTACAACAAATGCTAAAGGAACTTCTCTAGGCAAGAAACACAAGAGAAGGAAAACACCTACAATAACAAACATAAACTATTTAAGAAAATGGGAATAGGAACATACATATCGATAATTACCTTAAATGTAAATGGATTGAATGCTCCCACCAAAAGACACAGACTGGCTGAATGGATACAAAAGCAAGACCCATATATATGCTGTCTACAAGAGACCCACTTCAGACCTAGAGACACATACAGACTGAAAGTGAGGGGATGGAAAAAGATATTCCATGCAAATGGAAATCAAAAGAAAGCTGGAGTAGCAATTCTCATATCAGACAAAATAGACTTTAAAATAAAGACTATTACAAGAGACAAAGAAGGACACTATATAATGATCAAGGGATCAACCCAAGAAAAAGATATAACAACTGTAAATATTTATGCACCCAACATAGGAGCACCTCAGTACATAAGGCAAATACTAACAGCCATAAAAGGGGAAATCGACAGTAACACAATCATACTAGGGGACTTTAACACCACACTTTCACCAATGGACAGATCATCCAAAATGAAAATAAATAAGGAAACACAAGCTTTAAATGATACATTAAACAAGATGGACTTAATTGATATTTATAGGACATTCCACCCAAAAACAACAGAATACACATTTTTCTCAAGTGCTCATGGAACATTCTCCAGGATAGATCATATCTTGGGTCACAAATCAAGCCTTGGTAAATTTAAGAAAATTGAAATCGTATCAAGTATCTTTTCTGACTACAACGCTATGAGACTAGATATCAATTACAGGAAAAGGTCTGGAAAAAATACACATGGAGGTTACACAATACACTACTTAATAACGAAGTGATCACTGAAGAAATCAAAGGGGAAATCAAAAAATACCTAGAAACAAATGACAATGGAGACATGACGACCCAAAACCTATGGGATGCAGCAAAAGCAGTGCTAAGAGGGAAGTTTATAGCAATACAAGCCTACATCAAGAAACAGGAAACATCTCGAATAAACAACCTAACCTTGCACCTAAAGCAATTAGAGAAAGAAGAGCAAGAAAACCCCAAAGCTAGCAGAAGGAAAGAAATCATAAAGATCAGATCAGAAATAAATGAAAAAGAAATGAAGGAAACAATAGCAAAAATCAATAAACTAAAAGCTGGTTCTTCGAGAAGATAAACAAAATTGATAAACCATTAGCCAGACTCATCAAGAGAAAAAGGGAGAAGACTCAAATCAATAGAATTAGAAATGAAAAAGGAGAAGTAACCACTGGCACTGCAGAAATACAAATGATCATGAGAGATTACTACAAGCAACTCTATGCCAATAAAATGGACAACCTGGAAGAAATGGACAGATTCTTAGAAATGCACAAACTGCCGAGACTGAACCAGGAAGAAATAGAAAATATGAACAGACCAATCACAAGCACTGAAATTGAAACTGTGATTAAAAACCTTCCAACAAACAAAAGCCCAGGACCAGATGGCTTCACAGGCGAATTCTATCAAACATTTAGAGAAGAGCTAACACCTATGCTTCTCAAACTCTTCCAAAATATTGCAGAGGGAGGAACACTCCCAAACTCATTCTACGAGGCCACCATCACCCTGATACCAAAACCAGACAAAGATGTCACAAAGAAAGAAAACTACAGGCCAATATCACTGATGAACATAGATGCAAAAATCCTCAACAAAATACTAGCAAACAGAGTCCAACAGCACATTAAAAGGATCATACACCATGATCAAGTGGGGTTTATCCCAGGAATGCAAGGATTCTTCAATATACGCAAATCAATCAACGTGATACACCATATTAACAAATTGAAGGAGAAAAACCATATGATCATCTCAATAGATGCAGAGAAAGCTTTCGACAAAATTCAACACCCATTTATGATAAAAGCCCTGCAGAAAGTAGGCATAGAGGGAACTTTCCTCAACATAATAAAGGCCATATATGACAAACCCACAGCCAACATTGTCCTCAATGGTGAAAAACTGAAACCATTTCCACTAAGATCAGGAACAAGACAAGGTTGCCCACTCTCACCACTATTATTCAACATAGTTCTGGAAGTCCTAGCCACAGCAATCAGAGAAGACAAAGAAATAAAAGGAATCCAAATCGGAAAAGAAGAAGTAAAGCTGTCACTATTTGCAGATGACATGATACTATACATAGAGAATCCTAAAGATGTTACCAGAAAACTCATAGAGCTAATCAATGAATTTGGTAAAGTAGCAGGATACAAAATTAATGCACAGAAATCTCTTGCATTTCTATACACTAATGATGAAAAATCTGAAAGTGAAATTAAGAAAACACTCCCATTTACCATTGCAACAAAAAGAATAAAATATCTAGGAATAAACCTACCTAAGGAGACAAAAGACCTGTATGCAGAAAATTATAAGACACTGATGAAAGAAATTAAAGATGATACAAATAGATGGAGAGATACACCATGTTCCTGGATTGGAAGAATCAACATTGTGAAAATGACTCTACTACCCAAAGCAATCTACAGATTCAATGCAATCCCTATCAAACTACCACTGGCATTTTTCACAGAACTAGAACAAAAAATTTCACAGTTTGTATGGAAACACAAAAGACCCCGAATAGCCAAAGCAATCTTGAGAACGAAAAATGGAGCTGGGGGAATCAGGCTCCCTGACTTCAGACTATATTACAAAGCTTCAGTAATCAAGACAGTTTGGTACTGGCACAAAAACAGAAATATAGATCAATGGAACAGGATAGAAAGCCCAGAGATAAACCCACACACATATGGTCACCTTATCTTTGATAAAGGAGGCAAGCATATACAGTGGAGAAAAGACAGCCTCTTCAATAAGTGGTGCTGGGAAAATTGGACAGGAACATGTAAAAGTATGAAATTAGAACACTCCCTGACACCATGCACAAAAATAAACTCAAAATGGATTAAAGACCTAAGTGTAAGGGCAGACACTATCAAACTCTTAGAGGAAAACATAGGCAGAACACTCTATGACATACATCACAGCAAGATTCTTTTTGACCCAGCTCCCAGAGAAATGGAAATAAGAACACAAATAAACAAATGGGACCTAATGAAACTTAAAAGCTTTTGCACAGCAAAGGAAACCATAAACAAGACCAAAAGACAACCATCAGAATGGGAGAAAATATTTGCAAATGAAGCAACTGACAAAGGATTAATCTCCAAGATTTACAAGCAGCTCATGCAGCTCAATAACAAAAAAACGAACAACCCAATCCAAAAATGGGCAGAAGACCTAAATAGACATTTCTCCAAAGAAGATATACAGATGGCCTACAGACACATGAAAGAATGCTCAACATCATTAATCATTAGAGAAATGCAAATCAAAACTACAATGAGATATCATCTCACACCGGTCAGAATGGCCATTATCAAAAAATCTAGAAACAATAAATGCTGGAGAGGGTGTGGAGGAAAGGGAACACTCTTGCACTGTTGGTGGGAATGTAAATTGATACAGCCACTATGGAGAACAGTATGGAGGTTCCTTAAAAAACTACAAATAGAACTACCATACAACCCAGCAATCCCAATACTGGGCATATACCCTGAGAAAACCATCATTCAAAAAGAGTCATGTACCAAAATGTTCATTGCAGCTCTATTTACAATAGCCAGGACATGGAAGCAACCTAAATGTCCATCAACAGATGAATGAATAAAGAAGATGTGGCACATATATACAATGGAGTATTACTCAGCCATAAAAAGAAATGAAATGGAGGTATTTGTAATGAGGTGGATGGAGTTAGAGTCTGTCATACAGAGTGAAGTAAGTCAGAAAGAGAAAAACAAATACAGTATACTAACACATATATATGGAATCTAAGGGAAAAAAAAAAAAAAAGGCCACGAAGAACCTAGTGGCAAGACGGGAATAAAGACACAGACCTACTAGAGAATGGACTTGAGGATATGGGGAGGGGGTGGGGTGAGATGTGACAGGGTAAGAGAGTGTCATGGACATATATACACTACCAAATGTAAAATAGATAGCTAGTGGGAAGCAGCCGCATAGCACAGGGAGATCAGCTCGGTGCTTTGTGACCACCTAGAGGGGTGGGATGGGCAGGGTGGGAGGGAGGGAGATGCAAGAGGGAGGAGAAATGGGAACATATTGTATAACTGATTCACTCTGTTATAAAGCAGAAGCTAACACACCATTGTAAGGTAATTATACTTCAATAAAGATGTTTTAAAAAAAAAAAAAACTACAATGAGATATCATCTCACACCAGTCAGAATGGCCATCATCAAAAAATCTAGAAACAATAAATGCTGGAGAGGGTGTGGAGGAAAGGGAACACTCTTGCACTGTTGGTGGGAATGTAAATTGATACAGCCACTGTTGAGAACAGTATGGAGGTTCCTTAAAAAACTACAAATAGAACTACCATACGACCCAGCAATCCCACTACTGGGCATATACCCTGAGAAAACCATAGGTCAAAAAGAGTCATGTACCAAAATGTTCATTGCAACTCTATTTACAATAGCCAGGACATGGAAGCAACCTAAATGTCCATCAACAGATGAATGGATAAAGAAGATGTGGCACATATATACAATGGAATATTACTCAGCCATAAAAAGAAATGAAATGGAGGTATTTGTAATGAGGTGGATGGAGTTAGAGTCTGTCATACAGAGTGAAGTAAGTCAGAAAGAGAAAAACAAATACAGTATGCTAACGCATATATACGGAATCTAAGGAAAAAAAAAAAAAGGCCATGAAGAACCTAGTGGCAAGACGGGAATAAAGACACAGACCTACTAGAGAATGGACTTGAGGATATGGGGAGGGGGTGGGGTGAGATGTGACAGGGTAAGAGAGTGTCATGGACATATATACACTACCAAATGTAAAATAGATAGCTAGTGGGAAGCAGCCGCATAGCACAGGGAGATCAGCTCGGTGCTTTGTGACCACCTAGAGGGGTAGGATGGGGAGGGTGGGAGGGAGGGAGATGCAAGAGGGAAGAGATATGGGAACATATTGTATGTGTATAACTGATTCACTCTGTTATAAAGCAGAAGCTAACACACCATTGTAAGGCAATTATACTTCAATAAAGATGTTTAAAATAATAATAATAATAAATAAATAAATAAAAATAAAAATTAAAAAAAATAAAGATAAAGAAAAGAAATAAGATGTCTAAACATATCCTAATTGTATAGGCATAAATGGAATCTTGTTTTAATTGGAATTAGAATTTAATTTTAAAATATTAAGTTATAAGCATTAAAAGAGAAAACACTGCTCATCAGGAGTCAGGCTGGGATTACAGTGAATAGTTTATGTCACATTAATATACACCACACGGACTTTGTTTACTTTGGAGAAGAGCATCACAGAAATGGTATGCAAGGGATTTCTGGAGACATAATGCATTAGCATTTTGAAAAATCATTTTACAAAGCTCTTTGTGAATGAAATTGAGAAGACATGTATTTAAGAATATTAGGAATAGGTAAGTTTGTAATAGGTTAGTGATTCAGGTGTGGTTCCACCAACGACTAGAGAAATTTTGAAAATCTAGTTTGAGTTGTTACAATGATTTAAAGATGTCATAGATATTCAGTAGGTGGGGGCCAGGAATGACACATTTCTTTTATTGCATAGAATGGCTCTTCACAAAAGGAGGTTGTCCCAAATGCTGGGCACAATTTCCTTGAGAATCATTGGACTACAGGATATAAATATTGGATCAATAGCAACCTAGATGATCTCTATGAAATCTGTGATAAGACTTTTTTTCTTGGCTCATGTCTGTCTCTCTCTCTCTCCTTCTATCTCTCCCCCTACACACACGTGCACACACACACGTAAATATTTATTCATGAATTTTGTGTGGTGTGGGCAGGAGGAAAGAACTTTCAAGGTAAAGAGAAGTCATCAGGAAAATGAAGAAGATTCTGAGACACACAATTTTGTTGGATACGGTAGTACAACCATAGCTGTCATTTGTCATGAGTCACTCTTCTTGTGACTTTGCCACTTCATGATTTTAAAGGTATGGTGTAGGACTTGTAAAAATATCCCTTCTATTTTTCCAATATTTTAGTGTTTTTTTAAACCTAATTCATTCTTTACCCCATCTCCCATTGACAAATCACATTCCTTTCCCTAAAACAACTCCAAATTCTACTCTTCAATATCCAACACGTGCTAAGTGGCATTTGTCATAAATACAAAATAATCTCCATATTACATCCCCAAATCTTGACATAGTTCAGCATTATAAGGAAGGAAGAGACATCAATGTGTTCACAAATTCTGATTCCTTATATTTTAGACAAATGGCTTGCAAAACTTTTTCTGTAAAGGGCCAGAAAGTAAATATTTTAGGTTTCTGGTGCAATACATTTTCTTGCAACTACTTAACTCTACCATCACAATGTAAAAGCAGACATAGACAATGCATAAATGAATGGACATGGATGTGTTCTAAGAAGGCATTTTTAGTTGAGAATGAAATTAAAATTTCATAGAATGTTCATCACACAATATTATTATTATTTTGATTTTTCTCAATCATTTAGAAAGGTAAAAATCATTCTTAGCTTTCAGAATGTACAAAAACAGGCTGTAGGCTGGATTTGGCTAATGAGCCAGTTTGCCAACACCTGCTTTAGACCTATACTGTTCAACATAGTATCCATTAGCCACATGTCTTTACAGATCATTTGAAATGTAGGTAGTGTGAATGAAGAACTAAATTATAAATTTATTTTTTACTTTAAATTTCAAAAAAGAAAGATACTCAATTAAGTTATTATAAAATTTTAAGCGTGTTTGAAAGAACTTGGGTATGTAAATCTACTCTCTAATTGTAAACTTTATGAACTATAAATAGCAATTGAGTATTTATGATTAAAATTTAACATCTGAATTTAAATGCGCTGAAAGTATATTAAATATGCATCAGATTTTGAAGTTTTGGTAAGAAAAAAATGTAAAATGTCATTAATAATTTTACATTGAATACCTGTTGAAATGATATTATTTTGAATATATTGGTCTAATTCAAATAAATTTGTCTAAATAAAATATACTATTAAAGGTGCTTTTATTTGTTCCTTTTTACATTATAATGTGGCTACTAGAAAATTTACAATTACATATGAGGCTCCCGTTTTATTTCTATTGGACTGAACTACTCTGGACATATAGCCAGGTTACATTTCCTGGAGTCTCTTGCAAGTTGGTGGGACTGTATGACTGATTTCAGGTTGAAGGACTGTGGGAAGTAGAGAAATAGAACACTTTTAAGCTTACCCCACCAATATTTCCATGCTTTCTCTTTTCACTCTCATGCCAATTGAATGCAGAAAACTCAAAAGAAAACTAGGAAGCATTAGAGCACGCTGTACAGAAAAAAAGAGGGAACCTGAGTCCTGAGGGTCTACTTAGGCGCCAGCTGTCACAGAGAATCACCGGACCCAATATCCCTGCCTTGAACTATAATGTGAGTAGTAAATAAACTTTTATTGTGCTAAACCATTGAACGTAGTATATTGTTTTTACTGTAGGTAAGACGACCATTTTTAGACCTGGAAAACTGGAAGAATAGGACTGTGATCTCTGAAAAGGAAAAAAAAAAAAAAAGCCCTATGTTTGAGGGAGAGAACGCCAAAGACTCATGGAGGGGTTTCCTGGACAATCTGACTGATATTGATCAGTGAATGTGTGAAAGGAAACCCTCAGAGACCTGGGGAAAAGCCACCTAAAAGAAGTAGTCAGAATAAATTCTGGTGCCCATGATGCGAGGCAGGAAAACTTGTGTTTTCATCAACATGGTGGAAAGATATAGTAATAAATGAGATATGGGGTAGAATTCTCACAAGGGTATTGCCTTAGTCAGGAAGTTAACTTAACTCTAGAATAAATGCTGCTATGGACCCAATCTGAAAACCTTGAAATAATCAAACTAACTCCAAGAAACTTAACTTTAGAATAAATGCTGCTATGGACCCAATCTGAAAACCTTGAAATAATCAAACTAACTCCAAGAAACTTAACTGTGTACAAAGACAAAACAAAACACCATTTAAAGGAATAAGAAATATCCATCAACCAACAACGTAAAAGTTCTGATTCCAGCATAGAATAAAAAATGTCTGGCACACAAAGAAGCAGGAAAATATGACCCATTTAGCAGGAAAAGAAATATTCAATAGAAGGAAACCCAGAAATGCAATGTGATTGAACTAGAAGATATAGACATCATGACAACTACTATTAAAATGCTGCATATGTTTAATAAGGTGGAGGAAAACATGATCATGATAAGGAGAGAAATGGAAGATACAAAAAGTATACAATCAGAAAATCTAGAGATGAAAAATAAAATATCAGAAATGATAAATACACTGGATGTGATTTATCACAAATTAGATACAGCAGAAAACTGCCAGTTAACTTGAAGATATGGCAATATAAACCATACAAAATAAAACAGAGAGAGGAAAAAAATGAAAAACGCTTAGTATCAGCAAGCTTTGGGACACTAACTAGAATATTTGAAGTTCTAGAAGTGGGAAAATGACATACAGAATAAATATTTTTAAAATCCAAAGGCATATCATAAACAAATTGCTGAAAATAAGTTGCAGGGAAATCTAATGTACATGCATAGCTTAAAAGCAAAAGTACAAAAAATATATATATAGCACTCGAATAACAATAAGAACATATGACTGACTAAAGTGGCTATATTAATAAGAATTACATTTCAGAACAAAAATACTGCTAGGAATAAAGAGAAACATTTATGATGATAAATGGAATATTTCATTAAGAGGATATAACAATTCTAAATGTATTTGCTTCAAATGACATGACAGAACTTGAATGGAAAAAAGGGAGAAATAGACAAAATCCACAGGTACAGTACATGGTAGAAGAAATATATAGAAAATCATTAAAGACATTATAGACTTGAACAAAGCTATTAAATAACTGAACCTAATTAACATTTAAAATACACTCCACTCAACAACAGAATACATATTCTTGTGAAGTATACATGAGACATTCAATGGATAGATCATATTCTGAGCCAAAACCAAGTCTGAATACATTTAAAAAGACTAATCATGTAAGGTATATTCTCTTTCCACAATGGAATCATTAGAAATCAATAGCAGAAATGTATCTGGAAAATATATCTGTTAAATATTTGGAATTTAACAATGGACTGCTAAACAACTCGTGAGTCAAAAAAGACACCTCAAAGGCAATTAGAATGGAGAGATGGAAAGGCTCTCTGGAGTTTGAAGGATGGCTGTGTGTCTTGGCCCTAAACTAATCAGATTATATAATCCACTTGGCTTCAGTCATTGATTCAGAAAAGATTACCTGAAAAAAGTTTATCCAGTCAGAGACAATCATGTTTATTTTGCTGACATGAATAGAAAGTTGCTTCCCTTCTTCTGTGGTTGCCAAAAAAATAGGACCCAGTCTCCACGTTGCTGTTGCCCTCATGTTATCTTGAGAAGAAAGCTGACTGAAAATAGACAATCTTAGGAAATGAGGACCAAGAGATAGAAAAAATCAAATGAGCACTGATGATATTGTTTGAGTTACTAAATTCAGCAGAATCTGAAACTCGAACTAGTTTTGATCTTTGCAGTTATAGAAGTCAACAAAATTCCCTTTTGTTTAAGCCAGTACGAGTTGGGTTTTTTGCCTTTGCATCAGAAAAAGTCTGAAGTAATATATTCATCAAACCACTTCTCCTTTGTGTCTTTCCCTAGCCTTATTCTCTGGCATCGACTTTGAAAAACACATATGATAATAACACTAAGATTAAAAAATGCAAACGGAAACAATATTCAACTTACTTTCCTTGACCTGCATCTAGGGTCTCTAGTTAGATACATAGAGGGATTGGCAGCCAATAGAGATGAGCAAGAGGCTAATTTATTCATCATTCACCAGACTTCTGTGGTTCAAAGCTAAATATCTCTGGAAACTGAGCTCTGTTGCAAAGCAGTGATCATTTGTTTCTTATTAGATACATTTTCCCACCAAATTATCTGTGTGGTGGAACAACAATCAAGTGTCCCCAATGAGTGGCCCTAGGTTTTACTTTTTAATGCTTTTATGGGTTTAAATAGACTCCCTTTGCTAACTACAGGATATTTTCTTTAATCTATTTGATTAAGCAAGCCAGGAATTGGAAAGATAATGTTTCCTAACTTCCTTTCCGATGAATAATAAATGTCACTAAGGAATTAGATAGTAGGAGGTAGTTGCCTGGGCCATCTGCTGTATATGGGAACAGAAGCAAGATATTAAACTTTAAATTAGGTGCTGCTTCACAGAACCTAAAAGAGGAAAAAAAAATACACACTAAACTGGAAGATAATCATCAATTCCTATCAGTCAACTTACTTCTTTGAAAGTGTAAAAAACATAATTATATCTTTTACTCCCTAGTCAACATATTTTGTCTTGAGTTGAATATAGGAAATCAGTGATTAGCACAAGTCTTCTTCAGTGCAATATATTTTCACATTTCTACAAATAAATGTGCTCTTTTTTTTAATATGCAACTGACAAACTACTAAAAAAAATTTAAAAAGACTATTTTTAACATATGTAATGTACTAAAGAAACAGTCTTGTTTCCATGGCAACTATATCATAGGTCAAAGGAGAGAAATCAAACATTTATGGACAAGTACATTTAATTCAGAAATTACTCACCAAGTTTTGATCCCCAACATAACAGTTAATTGTAATGAAGAAAGGACCTCTCTGTTACTTCATTTGTCTGTATAACTATTCATAAAGAAAATAATGTATATTTATATGTTTGCAGATTTCTGCTATTTTGATATGATTTATGTTTAAATAAGGTTTAGGGGAAATTGATTTTTATGTGAGGAATATAAATATTGGAAAGGATGCTATGGAAATAATTTAGTGTAGTCATTAATAGCATAGCTACAAAGTCAAGTAAAGAAACTAGATTAAGATTGTATAGACATTTGGGCAAATTACCTAATTTCTTTAACTCTGAGTTTATTCATCTATAAAGTGGGTAAATGTTATTAATTTTACCTAAAATACAAATTACAGAAAATAATGTAAAATGAACACATTAGTTCACTTTGAGTGAAGGATGTGAAAAAGCTATTCAAAGGAAAAGGAATATATATAGTAAACATCTTAAAATACTCAACTCCATTATTGATTAAATAAAAACACATTTAGCATCTTTCACATGCTACATTGAAGAAAGTGTTCAAAAGATTTAGAATATTCAGGGTTAGGAGAGCAGAAGGGAAGGAAGAATAATTCTCATACACTGTTGCTGGATGTGTAATTGGAACAACATTTTGGGACAGATTTTAGGAAGTGCCTGAGAAATTTTAGATGCATGTACTCTTTCATATATTTATTTCATGGTTAGGAATTAATCCTACTGAGACATTAACAGAGGTCTATAGCCATTTATATAAAAGGATATTTATTTCTGGACTATTTGTAATAGTAAAAAATTGGACCAACTTAAATATCCATAAACAGATGAAGGGACAAGTACACTGTGAAATACTATGCAGTTTTAAGACAAGCAAAGACGTGTGTGTACAACAACATGGAAAGATGTCAATGAGATACTGTTTCATGAAAAAAAAAGGGAAAAACAGTGTATGTAATATGATCTTTTGTTTATAATCATGGATATACATTTGAAGAAATGTTTTAGGTTTAATATTAAAATGTTAAACTTAGATTAATTAGAGTGTTATTTTATAAACTATTTAACAATATTGCCAGTACAAAAACCGTGTTAAATAATTATTATTTCCGCAATTATTTATTTAATATTTTGAGTCAACAGGCATAAATACCTAAATGAACTATGGTTGTCTAACCTAGAAATGGAAACTTAGAATAGGAATAATTGCACCTGAGATATGGTTGCCAAGGGGATCCAGAAGCATAAATTGAATTATTTTCAAAAGAGGATAAAGTATGAAGGTACAGATTTCTGTCTCTTCTTTCTGCTGCTGTAGACACAAAAATATTAAAATGCATCTTTCTCTTTTTTTTCTTTTTAGAAAAACAGTCCTTATCCAAGCTATTGCGTTCTACCGTATTTTGAGTTATTTGCTTCTTTTTGTTTTGTTTTCTTTTGTTTAAATGTGAATGGTTTTGTGAGTGTGACAGAAATGTTAGATTTTAGAAAATAGGGCACCCAAATGTGTTAGGTCAGATATAATGGGAACGGATAAGATTGGAGGGTGAAGAAGCCAAAGGAAAAGAGGATGTCTTAATATCTTAATCCCAGTGGGAAAGATTCATATTCCCTGAGACTCAGAAAACTGAGGAGTGATGGGATTCTCACCAGTTAGTCATGTGTACCCCACTGGTATCAATACCGCAGAGTGGCAGAACATCCTCTGGGGATGACTGCATGTTTGCTTTGAGACAAACTCTAGGTCCTGCGGGCAGTGCATCCAGCTAGGTCTACAGTGGCTTGATGCATCAGAGTCTTCTCCTAACTGAATAGTCTACAAGGGCTTCATGAATCAAATGTAGTGAGAACCAGAGACTCTTTCTTAATATCTCTGGACTTTGTAAGTTAGATATATCTTATAACATTTTACAAAAAATTTGTAAAAAATGCAACATCTGTGAAGTGCGATAAAGCAAGGTATGCTTGTATCAAGGTTACACAGCCAATAAGTGCAAAACCTGAAATGTGGATCCACATCTAAAGATAATGACTTTTTATTCTATTCTACCTGCTAACAGACCCATATCTTAGTAACGTCCTGAAGAACTATGTGTAGTTCACTGTGCACAGGAGAGATTTTACAAGTATTTATTTCAAAGAAATGTGAGATACTGATTTGTAGTTTGTAAAGTATTGTTTCCATTTGATGACCATGATCCCGAGAAGCAGTCTTGGGAGATACTGTTAATATTATTTTAAAATAAAAAGGCCAGTGTTCAGAGGGTTAAGGTGATTGTACCAAATCATTATAGTATTGATGCAAATCTGGGGTAAGATCTGTGTCTTCAGACTTCAGTTGAGTCTTCTGAGGAATGTTCATCAAATTTGGAACAAAAACAAAAATCATGTTGGTTAATTCATTCAGGCAGCTTTGTTAATGTATTTTGAATTTTTAAATTCTGGATCAAATAAAAATTAAAATGTTACCAAACTATTCTGCCCAGTGACGTGTTCTCCCAGCAAGAAACATTAAAAATAGAACAGGGTAGGTAAGATAATATGATGGTAAATGTAAGTATAAGTTCATATTTTGCCTTGCCCACTTGTAGTCTTAGGCCAATTACTTAACTTCTATGAACTGCATTTTCCTTTCATGTCTCGAATGGAGACAATATTATTAAATTTTAAAGTATCCAATTTCAGTGACTATCACATAGTAGTTTCAGATTCTCCTTAGCTGTACATTCTGTTTCTGGAATTACTTTAGATAAGGAATCTATACTGAAATTTCTTCAAATTGGATCATCAGCATGAATCTAGCAAAATAACTATACTTGAAAATAGCTCTGTTACATCTGGAGTTCAGTTTAAATTGCTCTATCTGCAATTACAGACCTGAAGTTCTTTGTAGTCCTACTCTCTTGAACCTACCATCAATTACATTTATCCTATGTCTAAAATACCCTAAGAGCAGTATCAGTTGGAACCTCTGCTTACTGGATTTATGATAAGATTAGAAACACAAGCAAACAAAGAAACCTGAAAACAGAACAGAGAATGTGAAAGCATCAGAGTGGGCTGAGACAAATCAATGAAGCTACTAAAGGAAAACAAGAAGAAATCAAGGCAACGTCACTGGGGAAATGAAAATAAATGAAGTAGGCTTTTATTTTTTTTTAATTATTTATTTATGTATTTATTTTTGTCTGCCTTGGGTCTTCGTTGCTGCGCGCGGGCTTTCTCTAGTTGCATCGAGCGGGGGCTGCTCTTCGTTGTGGTGCGCGGGCTTCTCATTGCGGTGGCTTCTCTTGTTGCAGAGCATGGGCTCTAGGCACTTGGGCTTCAGCAGTTTTTGCGCATGGACTTAGTTGTTCCACGGCACGTGGGATCTTCCTGGACCAGGGATCGAACCCCTGTCCCCTGCATTCACAGGTGGATTCTTAACCACTGAGCCACCAGTGAAGTCCCCGAAGTAGGTTTTTAAACTCAAGTGACAGGATTTTATAAGTATTCATTTCTGAATATTATAAGTTCCTCACAGAGTAGTTAGCTAGTTTACTAGAGAAGAAAGTCATTTTTTTTTGGTAAAATAATTGACAAAATAAGATATCTGGTTCATTGAGTTTACAATCATTAAGGAGATATTTATTGTGCATTTTTCTGTGCCATACACAACATCCATAATTGAATATTACTCTATTAGTAATTGAGACCTGTAGTAAAATGTGGCCCATGTCTTAAGGTTTGTTAAATAATCAGTATACAGCTAAACATTATTGACGTAAAACATACTGATTTTTTTTTAAATTATTTATTTATTTATTTATTTATTTATTTATTGGCTGTGTTGGGTCTTTGTTTTTGTGCGAGGGCTTCCTCTAGTTGCGGCAAGCGGGGGCCACTCTTCATCGCGGTGCGCGGGCCTCTCACTATCGTGGCCTCTGTCTTGTTGCGGAGCACAGGCTCCAGACGCGCAGGCTCAGTAGTTGTGGCTCACGGGCCTAGTTGCTCCGCGGCATGTGGGATCTTCCCAGACCAGGGCTCGAACCCGTGTCCCCTGCATTAGCAGACAGATTCTCAACCTCTGCGCCACCAGGGAAGCCCCAAAACATACTGATTTAACAGTTTTTCTGGAGGCATTTCAGAATTCTTTTATTCATTTAATCCGTCTACCCTGTTGAAGGTGGTATAGTGGGGACACCGGCTTAAACAAAGTGGTCTCGTGCTTCAAGCTGCCCAGAATTTAGAGTGGGCAGAAACAGATACAAACAATGACAAAATAACTATGTGGCAGCTGCTTTATGGATGAGGGAAGTGCAGTGAGCTATGTGGGTCCAGGAAGGACGAGTAATTAATTCTTCAGAGATAATCTTTAAAGGAGAGAGGATGTTTGATTCGGGTCTTGATGGATAAATATGAGTTAATCAGATTTGACTTGGGAGCAGAGAGATATTAACTTCAGTCAGCAAGAAACCTATTGAAATATGTCAGGGCCACCATTACTAGCATTCAGGATCACAAAAATTGCCGAATAAAATACTGTCGACCCTATAGCATATACTAAAATCATTGTTGTGGGGATGAATTTCTAATATAAGCTTGTTTTCTATTTACTATTATTTTTTTTTCTTGGAAAACTTCTATTATTCGAGAATTAACTTGCACTGCCTTCAGTTGGATAGGTTTCCTTGCCCCACCCGCAAAAGTGGATTATGTACTCCTAGTCTGAGCTTTGGTAAACATTGTGATCGTACTTCAATCACAGGAGGAAAAGAGGAGGGGGGTAAGGGAGAGGAGGGGGGAGTGCGATTGCAGCACTTGTCACGTTCATTTGGCATAATAGATATTTGTGTATGTTGCCCCACTAGGCTGTGGATTCCTGTGGACAGCGCTTATCAAAGTGCCTGTCACATGGCAGGTGTTCCATAAAGGTTGAATGAGTTAAATAATGAATGAGAAGAATATGGAGATTTTCAATTTTTTTATTTTGCAGTGAGAGTTGAATACATATTCAAGCAAAGGTTTCCTGTTGCCTAGGAAATTGAAGGCAAACTGCTTAGGCCAGTGTTTCTTAGCTCACAATCTCTCCTTAATGCATTATTTCCTTCCCAACCCCACTGTTCTGAACCTTATGCACCAACTGAACTGGAGTCTTCCTGAACCTGTCTTGGACTTACCATACCTCCCACTTGCCTTTGTATCCTCTTCTCCCACCATTACTCTATGAGTATTTAGTAAGCATTGACTAATCCTAGTTTAGTCAGTAATCCCTGTAAGACCTAGAGCATACTGCCAGATTATTTGGGGGTTATTGATTTTATTATCATTAACTGGTTATTTGGTGCTGTAAGTGCTAAGTCTTCTCAAACCCTAAATCTGATCCCATGATCTTAGCCAAAGCAGTCTCTGACAATCTCTTTTCCTTGCTTTGATTTTCTTTATAGCATGCGTCACTACCTGGTGACTTAGAAACTAGAACAGTACCTAGCACAGAGTATAGGCTCAGAATATATTTACTGAATGAATAAATGAATAAGTGATTCCATGTTTATTTCATAATATAACTCTGAAGACCTTCACAGGCATATCATGGATCTTCCAGGAATATTTTTGGGTGGTGAAGGAAAAGAGAACATGTCACTCCAAAGTGCAGTTCTGGCACATTGATTATTTTGAATGAAAGTCACCTGAGAAGCAGCCGGTGTAGTAAGAACACGCTGACCCTGCTTTGTCCCTCTGAAGGCAGGAAATAAATCTCTCATGTGAAAAGTATCCTTCCCATGCCAGGAGGTAGAGAGACATCCTTATCATCAGAGATGGGGGATTTACGGCTGAGAAGACTGTATAAACAAACCTTGTTACCTCTTCACCAATTTACTACCCTAAGCCCAAATTATTTGTCTTGCCAGTTCTTCACAAATTTACTGTTTCTTTGTCCAAATGGTGTAAAAGTTGCCTGCTTTTGTCACTTCTTGGAGTCTCATATTTTTGAGGCTCCCGTATGTATGAAATTAAATTTGTTTTTCTCCTGTTAATCTGTCTTATGTCAATTTAATTATTAGAACAGCCAGAGAACCTAGAAGGGAAGAAAGGAAAAGTTTTTCTCCTCGGCAGTGGTGAATGCATGGATAATGCTTGAGTAAATGGTTCTCATTTAAAACTACAGTAACCATAGCACAGAGGGAAGTCCAGGCTTGTTCATTGCTGTGTTAAAATCATGAACTAAATAGAATCCTAAAAAGAGTATTCAGCATGTTCTTGAATAATTGTACGTAATGTGTACAAAGGATGTAATTAAGCTAAGACACTACTTTATGGTAGTGGAAAAAAGACACAGTATTACACATTCTCTGTAGAAAAAATAGCTTGTCTTGGACACTCATTATTAATATATACATATGTATGTACATTTAATAATAGGATTAAGAACTTTATGAAGTTGACTTAGAAGAAAATTAGACTCTTAGACTAGAAAGAAATTTCTAGTAGTTCCTTTCTTGGGTAGAAAAATGAAAAGAAAGCCCACCACAGCCCGCCCTAAAATCCAACCAGATTGTATTACCTCTTGTTCTCTGAGGTTACCTTCACATCTCCATCTGCATCTGCTGATACAGTCACTCCACCAGGAATCCCTTGTGTTCACCTGTATTCACCTTCAGACTTCTTACCCATCCTGCAAAGCATCTTTCAGGTGCCTTCTCTCTGAGAAGATGCGGTTGTACCTTCTTTCAACACACTCTGTGGACATCACTTCTATTTCACATATCTGATTCTATTTTAGTACAGCCATTGTGTATGTAGTTTACTCTCCCTATTTGCTTGCAAGACTATTGAAAACAATGGCTCCTTTACTCATCTCTAATTCCTTGCAGAGTGTCTTGAATACAAATGACATCCATATTGCCTACAAACATTCAGTTTTATAAATTGAAACGGACCACTCAGTTTCCCCTTAGGGTTGACCTACTCCATTTAAGAGAAGGATAAGGGAAGCCCTGGATTCCTAGGGTGTTCACATTTATCTATGCTTTATGAAAGCACTCTGTCATTCCCACTGTGGCTTTATATCAGTTATTAGTGGCCACAGTTAGGAAGAATGGGCTAAGAGGGGACACACGAGATTTCGACTTTGTAGTTCAGCTCCTCACTCACCCCTTGCTCCTGGATGCTTACATATGCGATTTCAAGGTCCAAGGCAGATTAGAGGCTGGTAGTACTATCTGGGGGCATATCCCAGGCCACACTCTCAGTAACTATAGTAATATTTATAGGTAAACCAGCTGGTGGAACTATATCATATAAATGAGCCAAAGATGGCCTTCATGTATTGAGCCCTAGGTGTTATTTCTTCACTACAGGTTGAGACTGCTTATCTCAAAGGCTTGAGGGCCCCACACTCAAATGTTTATACATATAATTATTTAAAAAATAACCCCAAAAGTGGATTTTTAGACACTTAGAGTTTGTCTCCTTTGCATAGCCAGTGAAGCCTCACTTCACATGTGCTGGCCATTGATAACAGAGAGCCCTGCGGTTATCAGACCCCCAAGCTGCCTTTCTGAGGTCCCTGACCCAGAAAATCCCACCTGCTGCTGGGCAACGTCCCCTAGACATGTGAGCCCCTCTGGATCCCCCTCTTTCCCAGGAACTCGCTTGCCTTTCCCCCTTTCTGAATGGTGGTCCCCTGTGGGACTCCTCCTCCCATGAAACCCTGTCCAAGGACCACCCAACAAAGCTTACTGGGTTACTGCCTATCATGGGCATACTTTTTCCTACATCAGCTCCAAATACCTTGAACAGACTATCATCAAATTTCTTTCTCAGAAGGAAAAATAAAAGCAAGATAAATCTATTCATATATTATAGATATTTATGAACATATAGATACATAAATATGTATTTCCTTTTTATGTTGCTTTGCTTTGTTTTTCATTTTAACTCACACTTTTGATTCTCTTACCCTTTTCCCTTTTAAACAGTCTCATGGGCTTTTCTTCCATCTATTGATGTTTTCTCTTAAGGAATAGATAGAATATTAAACAAGCACAGGTTATGCAATACATAAATGTCAAAAAAGAAGCACAGAGAAATCATGCTGCAGTGTGAGCATGGTGTTCAAACACACACATCTTGGTCTAAAAGTTACCCAGCAAGAAAATCTGCTGAGCAAGCTTTCTGTGACCTGCAGCTTAGCCATACAATCTTTATCTAGGGTGGGGAGATTATGGCTATTAAACTTATTAAGTTTTTTCTTCTTTATTTAAACTTCAGGCTTTCTCTCTTCCATTCTTTGCAGGCTCCAGGTCTGATCATTTCATGTGCCCCTCAGATACCACTGAACCCTTCCATGGCTTTCAATCACAATTAGCTTTAATAACGCCTTGGCCTCCCCCTGTGTTCTTCTTCTCCAGCTGTGATTGAATGGGGGCTTCCCCCCAGCCCCAGCCCCCCATTTCATCATGGAAGGAAGCTCTTGACTTTCATCTAGCCTGATTATGCAGGTATGAGTTTCCCATGGCAGCTGGCTGAGATCTCTGTGGCAGCTTGCCTCCCCCTGGCATGTAAGCTCCGTCACCAAAAGGCACTTTTAAGTCTTCCTTTGCTACACATCCTTTACAGCTCCTTGCTAGACAAAACAATTCCTTGAGAGAAAAAAAAGATAGTGAAGGGGGGCAGGGTGTGGGGAACCACAAAGGAATTAGAGGGGAGGAACAGGAAGAAGACTGAGTAACAACTTCCCTTTTCCCAAAGCGACCTGATTTATCATGCTTCTGTAATGCTATTAAAGGGGTCTTGCAAGGGTTTTCAGAAGAAGGAAATGGACATTTATCAGATTTCTATGGAAAGATGCAATTATATTGAATGCTTATTATCCTGATACTGTAGCAAACATTTAAACTGTATCAACTCATTAAAAAGTGACAACAAATTAATTTGATGGTCACTATTATTCTCCTATTTTACCAAAGAGTAAACTGTGTAAAGTTACACCTCCTTAGTGAAGATGGGGCCTTGGATTGTACTCCTAACAAAACTCTCTCCTACCCACATCCACAAGTTTATTCAACTTCATGGTAAATCTGAAATAGGTGTTATATGTTTGTTTTAGGTGAAGATGCTGAGGTTTGGGAAATGTGCTACTTACTCCCATATATGTATACTTGAATGTACTATTCCTTCAAAGGAACTGTGGTATCCTACAGAAAAATCACAAGCAGTAAAATTAGATCCTCAGAATTTAAAGTGTTGCTCCATATTTAGACAGCTAGTAAGATGATGAAAAGGGTTTAAGTATAAATATGTCTAGCTCCAAACTCTCTCACCTTCCACTTCAGCTTATTGACTCCTCAAAGTAGCCTAGACAAAGGAGAGCAAGGCAGTGTCATTCTAGTAGGATATTTCTAGGTGAAATTTTTGTTAGTTGTTATTGATGTATAATTGTTCTAACCTGAAATGGTCCTATTTGCTAGAGATCTCAAAGTTATTTGGGTCCCTAGCACAGATATAGGCCCACACACAACAAAAATGAATGGCAAGTTTGACAGATAACATCCTATTACACTAAGCAAATAGGGGAAAAAAAAATTCTTCATTTTGCTGGTCATCAAATTAAGTCTTTATTTAAGGGGTCAGGTGAGAACAGTTATTTAACAAGCCAGAATCCTTAAGTTTTAAATTGTTACTCTGGATATTGGCTTTCTGATGACCAGTATGAGGAATCTCACCAGATAACCACAGAAAGGAATTAATACAGTCTGGAGCAGTGCCAATGTGAGAGGGAAGGGCTGAAACGGGGTCGACCAAGTAAACAGGACAATCTGCTAAAAACTAGATTCAGGTTAACATATGGTGATGTTATTGGGCATTTGATATATGGTTATTAAGGCCTGTTTTGCTTTATTGTAGGCTTTTTGAATTCCCATTTCCCATCCTATAGTTGACTTGTATGTGACTGAAATTTGACACTACCTTTACCATCCCTGTAGGCGTATTTCCTGTTTTATTTTTTAATGGACAAATCTAATCCAGTATTTTAAAGGAGTTATTTATGGACTTCTCTAGGGAAATTCATTTACCTCTCCTCTATTAACCCATATTCATGTCAGTAGCATGGCAATTACCAATATACGTTATATTGAATTTTTAACATATCTTTTTTCCCTACTAAATGATGAAATCATTGAAAGAAACTCTACTAGTATAACCTCTTTTTGAAGTTTTTAGCTTTGTTCAAAGTAAGTTATCAATACATAATTAACTTATAATTGAAATTTTAGAATGCAATCATCTGTGCCTCAATCTTTGCTTATACTGAGTCCGTTGTGGAATTGAATATTGGGAAGAAGGAGTCTTTTAAAAATGTAAAGGTAGCTTTATAAATGTATGGTGATTGTAGAAGTATTTTAACTTCTTTCAGTTAAAATATAATTAATTAGGTAAGGCACAATTCCTTTTGGAAAAGTACTGAGTGACTTGTTGGTTACATGATTTTAAGTACTAAAATTTACAGAAAGGAAGGAGTAGGAGGTGTTTAATATGTTCATCTTGTGCATGGTATCCAATCTCTGCTCCAGGATACTGGCTACTTGTGGACTCCATTCAAGTGTCCCCTTCTTGCTGTCTGGCTTTCATTTGGGTGTGGTCAATGCAAAGTACAGGCAGGCATCAGAAGGAGAGAGGGGAATGAGGTCCAAGAATCTACTTCCCTGGCTTTCTTCCTCTGGGTCATCACAGTTGGACATGTCCTACCACATTTCATAATCCCTGCCAACCCTTGACCCT
Source organism: Balaenoptera acutorostrata (assembly GCF_949987535.1). Taxonomy (NCBI): domain Eukaryota; kingdom Metazoa; phylum Chordata; class Mammalia; order Artiodactyla; family Balaenopteridae; genus Balaenoptera; species Balaenoptera acutorostrata. The sequence continues at coordinate 97,498,867 of NC_080068.1, read as the reverse complement.
CTCCTACTTTTATCTTGCAGCGTTCTATAACCACACCACTCCAGTTATTTCTTCAGACCCAAAAGTGGGAAAATTTCCCTGCTATCATCAGCTCCGGGAGTATTGTACTGATCCACATTGTATTCTCTAAATCTGCCACACCCTTGAATATAGTCCCTTTATCAAACTCTCCTCAATTATAATTATATAGTTCAGGAATGTTGTTTCTTGCTGACAAAGAAGATATTGAAAGTATTACATGTAACATTTGACTATTATTTACAGAGCACCTCCACATGGGAGGTGTCCTGAGGTAACACGAAAATATAAAAAGCAAAGGCTGTATCTTTATAAATTAAAACCGAAATTTGAAAAATTCAGGTGCTTAACTCATTAACTTTTTCCACATGACCTCAAATAATGACTTCCATTTTTTTGGCCCCTGTGCTGCACCAGTGTGATTTAAATTTTCACTATATTGGGCAAAGGACTACATGTGGTTATGTGGTTGTATCCACAAGTCTCAATAAGAGGAAATTGAAAGACCAAAGGGTGGTAGAAGTTAAAACACTACCACGACCATACATTTATAAAATCAGCTTTACATTTTTTAAGGACTTCTTCCCAATATCCAATACCAGAATGGATTCATTATAAACAAAGATTGAGGCACAGATGATTGCATTCTAAAATTTCATTCAATTTTATGAAACCGTGCAACAAAAATTTTAGTTCTTCTTTCTCGGACGTCTTTCCTGGATACTTTCCAGTGTGTTATGAGTACAAATTCAAGAGGCCAGTTGAGAAGTGCTTCTTGAATTTGTAGAATTTTTCCTGCAGAAAACAAGTGGGGGTGTTTTGATTAGATGTGGGTGAAAAATAATTTATTTTAAAGTGAGAGGGAAAAGCTTGACTAATAGAAAAGGAAATTATGCATTATATGGGAATACATATTAACTACCTTTAAGACTTATTAAATTGTTCTTTTTCAAATATATGGAGAAAACACTTCACTGATAGTGAAATAATTTGTGAGCTCACTTTTATGCCAGAGGGACTTGACCTTTATCCAGTTAACTAAGTTACATTTATTGCTATTGGTAGATACCAATTTTCTTATTTCTAGTTCCACATATTCTATGTGCCCCTATTTTAACAATATAAAATTAAAAATGTGTTCTATTGAATGTATATGTGGGGTTGAGAGGGGTTTAATTTTCGGGCTATAAATATCAAAGTTAACTAATACTTAATTTACTTTTATTTCTCAGTCATTTACTATTTCGAGTACAAATGATATATGTCTTTGACTGCCATTAATACACATAAATATGAAAATTCTATAATTTTTCAGACCATAAAAGTCAATGAATAATCATTTATTACTACTTTTTTTTTTTTTTAATAGCTACTTTATTTATTTATTTATGGCTGTGTTGGGTCTTCGGTTTGTGCGAGGGCTTTCCCCAGTTGCGGCAAGTGGGGGCCACTCTTCATCGCGGTGCGGGGACCGCTCTTCATCGCGGTGCGCGGGCCTCTCACTATCGTGGCCCCCCCCGTTGCGGGGCACAGGCTCCAGACGCGCAGGCTCAGCAGTTGTGGCTCACGGGCCCAGCCGCTCCGTGGCACGTGGGATCTTCCCAGACCAGGGCTCGAACCCGTGTCCCCTGCATTAGCAGGCAGACTCTCAACCACTGCACCACCAGGGAAGCCCTATTACTACTTTTTAATAGTATTTATTCAGAAAACACATTTTAGTTTCTACTCTATGCCAAGTAATACCTAAAATATATATATAAGAATCTTATCCTAAAAATACTTGGAGTTTAATGAAAAAACAGGCATTTAACTAGATAATATAGTATGAAGAGCTGCCAGCTGAATATATACATTTATATATGAATATATGGATATAAAATCACAAAGGTAAGAGCAATTATATTAGCCAAGGTAAGTTAAGTTATGCTGTGGTAGCAAACAATCCCCAAAATCTATGTGCCTTAACATTATTGTATTTTATTTATCTCTTATTCTGTATGTTAAATGCAGGCCTGCAGGTTGCTCTAGTTATTGATGACATCCAGGGATTGAGCTAACAAAGGCTTGATCTTGACACATGCTTTAATAATCACCAATCAATCACAGAGCATTCATGACAAATTACACACTGAATCTTAAAGCTTCTTCCTGGAAGTGACACATTTCACTTGCCTTTATGTTTCACTGGTCAAAACAAGTCATAAGACGCTCATCTTCAGAGGAAGTGAAGAAGGCAACATGTTTAGAAAAGGAGAACTAAAATATTTGTTAGCAGCCTAAATGATTAACGTGGTGTTAAATTGTTAAATCTGAATATATAACTCAGAGAATATTCCACAGAGAAGATAATACTTGATATAACTTCTAAAACAGGAGAAAACATGCTTTTTTTTCAGGAAGATTAGTTATTTCAAAAAATTTTTGTACCTTGGTCTGTTCTATATGTCCTTGTACTTAACTTATTTTTTTATTTAATAATTTGTGATAATAAACAAGGATTTGTCTTTCTAATTATTGGCCAAAATCTTTCCACACACACACTACATACATATAATAATTTGTAATTTTAAAAAGCCTAAAATATTTCACCAGTATTTTTTTTAATAGTCTATGTCCTTTGTCACATACTCAAAATGATACCAATGTTGTTATAAGTTTATGAGTGTATTCTAAGTTATTTTTGAGAGGTTTGTGTTTTCTCTCACGCTAAATATTTCCCTCTAGTTGTTTGTTCTATGTAATTTTCAAAGCAAAACTAGATATTACAAACTTGATTTATTTATTGAATGACCTTCATTAGTTTTTTGATGTCCCAATATACTGGAAGCCCTTTATAAAAAAAGAAAGGAGAAAAATGCACAAAGTATTTTTTCTTACATACCACAAAATGTTGTTTTGTTATTGTTGAGTAGAATTTGAACTTGGTAAAATTGATGTCTTCTTCAAAATTCAAAAAAGTGACAGTGCTAAAGCATATTTTAGACCTGGGAAATTCAATTTACCAGGCAATTTTAGAACAGTCATTAGAAGGTAAATGTTCTATTTGAGAGTTCATCTGTGGATGAAACTATAGCATATTTGATATGTTTTTAAAATAGTCCAAAATAAACTTCAAATATAACATTAGAAATGTTTTCAAAGACTTTTTCTCCTTTCCATGAGGAAAGAGTTGTAGTCTTATTTTTATTTTCCTTAGGAAGATAATATTGGAGGGTGGGATTTTTCAATAAAATATTCATAGTTTTCTTTAAAAGCTATTTTTAAAAATTTTTCCCAAGTATTCAAATAATGCTGCCAACATTCTACCAGTCTTTCCAAAGGAATCAAGTTGATTTCCATCTTCTTCAGCTGCAAATACAGCTTCCTTTTCTTTATGAAACTCCCTTTTCTCACTTTATTGCCTATTTCAATACTTGTTTCTCATTTCCACCAACTGCCTACTTCTATTCTCTCTAGTCAGACTACAACTTGTTGCCTGAATGTCCCGATTTTTATTTTTTATTTTCAATTCTATCTTTTGGGTTTAGAATAGTTTCTTCTCTTGTGTTTCAATGAAATGCCACTGGTTTCTCCTTCAAATTCCTTGATTAAAAGAAATCAGAAATTCCAAGGCACTGGCTCCTGGGTGCACTCAGAATATGCATTCACAGCCCTTGGAATGCTCACAAATATGTATTATTATATATGTTGTACAGAAGAGGAAATTAAGGTTGAGAGATAATTATTATAATAAAAATAATTATAATAGTTAATGTATTTCTGTCTTCTAGGAACTGTGATTTGCCTGTTATAGGAATTATCTCATGTAATCCATACAATAATCCTAAGAGGTAGGTAGTATTGCCGCCCTTTTACAGGAGAAAATGAAACTCAAAAATATTAAATAGGGCTTCCCTGGTGGCGCAGTGGTTGAGAATCTGCCTGCTAGTGCAGGGGACACGGGTTCGAGCCCTGGTCTGGGGGGATCCCACATGCCGCGGAGCAGCTGGGCCCGTGAGCCACAATTGCTGAGCCTGCGCGTCTGGAGCCTGTGCCCCGCGACGGGAGGGGCCGCGATAGAGAAAGGCCCGCGCACCGCGATGAAGAGCGGTCCCCGCACCGCGATGAAGAGTGGCCCCCGCTTGCCGCAACTGGAGAAAGCCCTCGCACGAACCGAAGACCCAACACAGCCAAAAATAAATAAATAAATAAATAAGAAAATCCTTTAAAAAAAAAAAAAAAAAAAATTAAATAATTGGCCTATAGAGTGTGGACTTTTAACTAGTATTCTATGAAGAGGTCCCCCAAATAGTATTTACAAAATAACTCATAGGTCAATTAACATAATTTCTAAGATTTTTCTGAATTTTTATTTATTAATTAACCCTAACTCTAATGTCAGATTCATATATACCAAAATACCGCATGTGGAATGCTGATTTGTCCTGAGGTTAAAAAAAAAAATTGTCTTAGTCTGTTTGGGCTGCTTTAGCAAAATACCACAGAATGGGTGGCTTATAAATAGCAGAAAATTATTTCTCACAGTTTTGGAGACTGAAAGTCCAAGCTTAAGATGCTGGTATGGTCACATTCTGGTAAAGGCCCTCTTCCTGGGTCATAACTGATGCCTCCTCTCTGTCCTCATATAGTGGAAGGGGCAAAGGATCTCTCTAGAGCCTCTTTTATAATAGCACTAATCCCATTCAGGAAGGCTGCACTCTCATGAACTATGAACCTCCCAAAGTCCCCACCTCCTAACGCTATCATCCAGGGAGACTAAGTCTTCAACATATGAACTTGGGGGACACAAACATTCAGACCATAGCATTTGATAATTTCACCACACAGTCTAATAGCCAGTATTCTTACATTTTTTTCAATTGCTTTTAGCACATTGAGATGCCTCACAGTTACATTACAATTAGTTAAAACATTTACAAAATATACTATTTTTAAATGCTATTTTTAAAATAATCTACTTTGTTATGACACAGGAAAAAACTATAAAACAATATTTAGAAACTTAAAAATTTTTGCTGGTCATCTTGTGGCCAAATCTTATGAGAATTATCAACCTTCAAGGTAAAGTATGCAATTTTCTTTTTTGCTTAAAAAGCACAATTGCATCACTTTGCTGAACTTTTTATGGCATTGTGGAGATTAGTTACATCCATACCTTTTCCCCTTTAACTCTACATGACTTCCACTCTGGATGGAGTATATTTTCCAGTGCCATGACGTTGGACTTGGCTATGTGTTTTTCTTTGCTTAAAGTAATCTTAGTAAACATGATTAAACATGTGGGTATGGTTTTCCTTGCTCTCTTGAGCACGCATGTTTTGCTGTAAGAATGTGTCATGAGTAACTTCTGATTAAAAGATAATAATAATTAGAAAACACACACAGCAGAGTTGAACCTAACTCACAGTTCAGAACCGAGACTAGTTGATCCCCTGTAGACCCACAGACTCTATAAATGTTTGAGATTGTTTAGCAGCAAAAAGAACACAGATATCAAGTGGTAGTCAATAGTATGCTGAAGAGCAGGTATAAACAAGAAAAATCAGTCCCTTTAAGAAAAATGAGTAGCCACCTTTTAGAATGGTATCCTTTAGAAAATTTGGAGTGTTTGCTGTTACACTCTGCCAAGTTAAACCAGGGATTCCAGCTCATACAGTTATTATCACTTTCATAGTCATTGATTCAGAACTTAAAAATGATTTTATAATTAATTTAGTATATTAGCTATGCATGAAATTCTTCATTTCACTCCTGTGACTTGTAGTTAACTCACACACGGTGGGCTAACAATCCCTTCCCCTTCTCATCTACGATGTCTTTATAACTTAAATCATTCATGTCTCTAAGTTAATTCCAAGTGCCCAATCAGATAAAATTTCATTGATGATATTGCATTTGTCTTTTCTTCTGTTTATGTTAACTTTCTTCTTGTATTCCAACAATCATATTGGAAACATACATAACATAAAGGTTATGAATGTGGGCTCTGTAATTAGACTGTTTAAATTTAACCACAATTATTTAATCTTGTTAAGCTTCAAATGTCTGCTTTTGGATGGGTTAATATTAATACTTGCCTTTATTGTTGTTGCCAGTATTAAATAAATCAATACATTTCTTAGCACCATGGTTGACACATAGTAAGTGCTCAGTGGGCAGTGTGAAAGGGAGACTATAAGTCCAAAGACTACCATTTTGGTTTATCATACAAGGACCATCACAATACATTCAAAACTTCCTTGAGAAACCTATACTATCAAATACCATCCTCGAACACTAAATGCCATGCATACAATTCCTCCTTGCTTTAGTATATGCTTTTTTATTCTGTCTATAATATCTCTATTTTTCTCTTTTTTCTCTAGCAGCCTAACTTCTCTATTTAAATATTCAATTCATATGTTACCTCCTCTGAGGGAACCTCCGTGATACATGTATGACGAATTAGTAATTTCATCTTCATTAGCCTATAAATTTTTTACTATAATTATGAGGTTCTATGTGAAATATCCATCAAATGGTCAGATGCAAGAATGTTTGGGGTCATTTTTATTCATCTCCATAACACTAATTCCTTTGGCCATAGTCAGTATGTGTTTACTAAATGAATGAATGTGTGTATGCAAAAATGAATGAGAATGATTTTTCACTTTTTGTGAAACAGATATTAATATGTGAAGACTCTCTACACATTTGTATTTCCTGCCAAAATTAGTAAATACAAAATCTTCCATGAATTTAATTTTCCATGCATCCACATGTCCTGAGATCTGTAAATACCATAGAAACCTTCCAAATATTCTTTTATATATTTTAATGAGTTCATCAGTACTCATAGTTATATAATTTCACTATGTTGGATCTTGTTATTTTATTCAAAATGACTCTTTCAATTTGTCATATTTGACATCTCAGATAAATATTAGGCATTTTAAGAGTTTCTGTGAATTTTACCATTCTTTGCTATACTCTCCAAATTGGATATTCTCTGTCTACACTTGGAGAGCACAGTTGGTTGTCTTTTCAAAATCTTGAATAATTTTGATACTAATTTAACTGTGATAGACTAACTCCAGCATCTTGATTAGCCTCAATATTTTTAGTGCTCAATGAGGCATTTTTGTCAATGGTTTAAAGATTACAAAATTCAGAAATGAACATCTGCTATTCTTTTCTTCTTCACCACATAAAAATTCAATTCCAGAAGAAAATCAGAAAACCCTCCAGGATTAGGTGCCTCTCCATATTGTCTTTATTTCACTGATGTCTGAAATTGTGTCTGTAGAGTTTAGTTATAACAATAATCTTTTCAGACTGGGTACTCACTATGTGCCAGACATTGGGTAGACTTTAGATAAATTACTCACTGAATTCTAAGTTGAGACTAGGAAGTAGCAATCATTATCTTCAAAACATATAGATAGATGAATGGACAGGTAGATATGGAGCCTCAGATAAATTAATTTACCTTCAGACACATATTTAAAGAGCAGCCAAAACTGGCTTTGAATTCAGTTCTGAAAAATCCCAAATGCCTTAATCTTTTAATGTACCACATGGCCTCTCTTCTATTTCCCACTTAAAAGAGAAATGTAGTTGTTTAGTTAGAGTATGTAATAAAGTATTTCATAAACAAGACAATTCCAAACACACACACATACACATACCCTCCCCCCTCAAAATGACTTTGGTCCCCATTCCCCAAACTTGGCAAAGTCTTGATGTATAATTATAATATACCAGTCATAGCCTAGAAGGCTAGAGGGTAATTTTATCCTGATATTCTTTTGATATAAATGAGCAGGGAAGGCAAAAAATATTCCAGTCTTCCTCTTATTAACCAAATGAACATCTGAGCAACCTGCTTGAAACAAAATCTTTGATGTAATTTATGGATCTTAGCAAAGTTCTGCCCAAAGCACTGTTGTAAAGATGAATAAGTGCATTATTAGATAGTTAACGAAAATATAGATCCTTGGTACAGTAATTTAAATAGAGTTCATGATGAAACTTAAGTAAATGATGAATGTAAATTGGAGGAAAATAATGATGAATTGCACATATGTTGGACAGAATGTTAATTTTTTATCAGATTAAGGATATTAACTGAATAAAAAGGAAAATTTTATCATTAAAATAAATGTTTGGTTCCCTTGTTGTCTCATAGTATCCTGTACATTTCCAATATAACACTCATTTTATTTATAAATTAAATAAATTTATTTGCTTAATGCTTGTTTTTTATTAATAAAACTATTTTTCCAGAGCAAGAACTAAATTTATCATGTATCCCTAGCCCCAAGCACATAGTGGGGGCTCAGTAATTTTAGTTTTGCATAAATTAGTGAATGGATTTATTTAGACAGTCTTACAACTGATCTAATAGACAACAACAAATACAAAATATCATATCAGCTTAGAACATAATTTTAAACTAGTTTAAAGTGTAGTGTAAAATAAAGTTCCAAACCCAGTTTTGCTATGTACTAGTAATATGACCTTAGACAAGTTATTTGATCTCTTAGTGCCCAGTTTCCTCATTTTAATTTAATAATATCTACTTGCTAGCATTTTGATAAGGTTTTCATGAATTGAGAACAGTGTCTAGTATAGTGTCCAGTAGGGACTATATAAATATTAGATCTTATATTTATTTTTCATTAAAAACTTGACATTTTGAGGTCTGGCCTTCAGGTGTTTGGAGCTCAGCTGAGGATATGGGTCCCGGCCGTGAGGCTGAACAGCCCTGGGGTGTGGGAGGACAAAGGGATCCAAGTCGTGTCTTTCCTGCTTTGGGAATCAGTGTCCCGGCTGTCTGATGAAGCAGAGAGATGGACACTTGGGGTCCCTCCTGGTTCCATGGAACATCAGAGAAGGTATGGACCCTGAGCCGCAGAAGCAGGATCCAGTAGAGAAGAACCAAGTGTGCTGTTGAATCTGCTAGACAGGTTCCTGGAGCAAGAGTGAAGAGATCAGGCCCCATCACTGGGACATTTTATATTGTGGCTGATAATCTCTACCACACAGAAGCATTGTGAGAAATTCATATGATGGCAAATGCAAAGTGGCAGACACTCAGTAAAGATATATATATATATATATATATATATATTTATTTTTCCTTTTTTTTCGTTTTGTGTGTGTGTATGTGTATACTTCTTTGTGAGAGTTTGTCTGTATAGCTTTGTTTTTACCATTTGTCTTAGGTCTTTGTTGGTACTTTTTTTTTTTAGTATAGTTTGAGCACTTGTTATCATTGGTGGATTTGTTTTATGGTTTGGTTGTTCTCGTCTTTCTTTTTTTTATTAATTTTTAATTATTTTTATTTTAAATTATTTTTTATTTTAATAACTTTATTTTAATTTTCTTTCTTTCTTTCTGTTTTTCTCACTTTTCTTCTGAGCCGTGTGGCTGACAGGGTCTTGGTGCTCTGGCTGGGTGATAGGCCTGAGCCTCTGAGGTGGGAGAGCAGAGTTCAGGATATTGGTCCATCAGAGACCTCCCAGGTCCACATAATATCAAAGAGCAAAAGTTCTACAAGAGATGTCCATCTCAACGCTAAGACCCAGCTCCACTCAATGACCAGCAAACTACAATGCTGGGCACCCTATATCAAACAACTAGTAACACAGGAACACAACCCACCCATTACCAGAGAGGCTGCCTAAAATCATAAAAAGGTAACAAACACCCCAAAACACACCACCAGACGTGGTCCTGCCCACCAGAAAGACAAGATGAAGCCTCATTCACCAGAACACAGGAACCAGTCCCCTCCACCAGGAAGCCTACACAACCCACTGAACCAAACTTACCCACGAGGGGCAGACACTAAAAACAATGGGGACTATGAACCTACAGCCTGCAAAAAGGAGACCCCAAACACAGTAAGTTAAGCAAAATGACAAGACAGAGAAACACATAGCAGATAAATGAGCAAGGCAAAAGCCTACCAGACCAAACAAATGAAGAGGAAATAGGCAGTCTACTTGAAAAAGAATACAGAGTAATGATAGTAAAGAAGATCCAAAATCTTAGAAATAGAATGGCGAAAATACAAGAAACGTTTAACAAGAACCTAGAAGAACTAAAGACCAAACAAACAATGATGAACAACACAATAAGTGAAATTAAAAATTCTCTAGAACAAATCAATAGCAGAATAAATGAGGCAGAACAGAGAAGTGACCTGGAAGATAAAATAGTGGAAAAAACTACCACAGAGCAGAATAAAGAAAAAGGAATGAAAAGAATTGAGGACAGTCTCAGAGACATCTGGGAAAACATTAAATGCACCAACTTTCAAATTATAGGGGTTCCAAAAGAGGAAGAGAAAAATAAAGGAACTGAGAAAATATTTGAAGAGATTATAGTTGAAAACTTCCCTAATATGGGAAAGGAAATAGTGAATCAAGTCCAGGAAGAACAGAGCGTCCCATACAGGATGAATCCAAGGAGAAACATGCCAAGACAAATATTAAGCAAACTATCAAAACTTAAATACCAAGAAAAAATATTAAAAGCAGCAAGGGAAAAACAACAATTACCATACAAGGGATTCCCCATAAGGTTAACAGCTGATCATTCAGCAGAAACTCTGCAAGCCAGAAGGGAGTGGCAGGACATATTTAAAGTGATGAAAGGGAAAAACCTACAACCAAGATTACTCTACCAAGCAAGGATATCTCATTCAGATTCAATGGAGAAATTAAAACCTTTATTGACGAACAAAAGCTAGGAGAATCCAGCACCACCGATCGAGCTTACAACAAATGCTAAAGGAACTTCTCTAAGCAGGAAACACAAGAGAAGGAAAAGACGTACTATAACAAATCCAAAACAATTAAGAAAATGGTAATAGGAACATACATATT